>NC_091285.1:55024491-55325381 GCF_032444005.1 Ranitomeya imitator
CACAAGTCTTTTTCACATGTGCTGTTGATTAATTCTATTCCTCCCATTCTATAAATGTAATTTATTTTCATTTTTCTTGCCCAGATGTAAAATATTGCATTTCTCCTCGTTAAATACCATTCAATTAATGCATTGTTCAAACTTGTCTTGTTTTTTTTTGTCTTCTCTAAAAACCCTTCTAAAAAATTTTAAAGGCACCCGTATTGAGGTGAATAGCTTACTGATATAATTGCAATTTTTTTTCCCTTCCTAGTCGTCAATAAATCACCCAAAATATTCTGCAACTAAATCAATGATACATAATATTGAACAACCATCAATTTATTTTCATAAATCAATAGTACACATGAAAAGAATAAAATTTGCAATATATCTTATTAGATATATATCCTTTGTCATCCTGGACTGATAATTCATTTTAAAATTATCAATTCATGAATTCATGAATTATCAATTAGGTAAAAAACAGATATTTCCATCACCAAGCTGAAGGTGCTCAAAAATGTCCATGGAGAACTGTAACTGTCGTTTCAAGAGAACTTGCCTCTATTTCCTCCCTCCTCCTCCTTCTCCAGTAACTGATATTTCAGGAGAACTTGCTGCAGAATGCCGGTGTCTTCCTCTAGTTCCTCCATCCTCCTCCTTCTCTTGTAACTGATATTTCAGGAGAACTTGCTGCTGAATGTAGGTGTCTTCCATTAATTCCTCTGTCCTTGTCCTTCTCCTGTAACTGGAGAACTTTCTGCAGAATGTCGGTGTATGTCTATGATTTCTCCCTCCTCCTCCTCATACAAAGAATTTTAAAAACACTATCTGTTATCTCCTATCTCAGTTAAAGGACAAGATAGCATTGACCTGGACCTTGATTGTGTGAAGTGATCTGCTTATCTATATATATAATTGTCTAAGGGTTTTTCCGTCTGACTGTCTGTCTGTCCTGGAAATCCCACGTCTCCGATTGGTCGAGGCCGCCAGGCCAGAGACGCGGGATTTCTGCGTCGATACTGTGCCCGTCGCTGAATGACCAATCAGAGATGCGGGATTTCCAGGACAGACAGACAGACAGACGGAAAAACCCTTAGACAATTATATATATAGATGTGTGGGGTATACTCACCCTCCAGCTATTGACAACGACGATGATGTCATAAAGGTTGCCTCGACCAATCAGCGACGGGCACAGTCTGCCGCGAATTCGCCTCGATCAATCAGCGATGGGCACAGTATTGACGTAGATGTCATAATGGTTGCCATGACGACGATGATGTTATAAAGGTTGCCTCGACCAATCAGCGACGGGCACAGTCTGCCGCGAATTCTGGAATCATCATTGTCCATATACTAAGGGGACATGCATATTCTAGAATACCCGATGCATTAGAATCGGGCCACAATCTAGTCTATTATATCAGTGAATCAAATTAGATTGTAGCCAATCCAAACTTTTTGTCAAATTCAAAGCAAATATGATTTTCCTTAAGGTAAGCGGTTTATACCTTGTGGGAATAAAAGGACTAGAAATAGGAAAAACCCAATGTGGCTAAACAAAGAAGTAAGACAGGCAATTAACAGTAAATAAAACTATAGGGAGAAAAATACTTTATTTAAAAAACTAATTAAAGCTGCCAAAAAGGAAACAGAGAAGCACATTGCTAAGGAGAGTAAAACTAATCCCAAACTGTTCTTCAACTATATCAATAGTAAAAGAATAAAAACTGAAAATGTAAGCCCCTTAAAAAATAGTGAGGAAAGAATGGTTGTAGATGACGAGGAAAAAGCTAACATGTTAAACACCTTCTTCTCCACGGTATTCATGGTGGAAAATGAAATGCTAGGTGAAATCCCAAGAAACAATGAAAACCCTATATTAAGGGTCACCAATCTAACCCAAGAAGAGGTGCGAAACCGGCTAAATAAGATTAAAATAGATAAATCTCCGGGTCCGGATGGCATACACCCACGAGTACTAAGAGAACTAAGTAATGTAATAGATAAACCATTATTTCTTATTTTTAGGGACTCTATAGCGATGGGGTCTGTTCCGCAGGATTGGTGCATAGCAAATGTGGTGCCAATATTCAAAAAGGGCTCTAAAAGTGAACCTGGAAATTATAGGCCAGTAAGTCTAACCTCTATTGTTGGTAAAATATTTGAAGGGTTTCTGAGGGATGTTATTCTGGATTATCTCAATGAGAATAACTGTTTAACTCCATATCAGCATGGGTTTATGAGAAATCGCTCCTGTCAAACCAATCTAATCAGTTTTTATGAAGAGGTAAGCTATAGGCTGGACCACGGTGAGTCATTGGACATGGTATATCTCGATTTTTCCAAAGCGTTTGATACCATGCTGCACAAGAGGTTGGTACACAAAATGAGAATGCTTGGTCTGGGGGAAAATGTGTGTAAATGGGTTAGTAACTGGCTTAGTGATAGAAAGCAGAGGGTGGTTATAAATGGTATAGTCTCTAACTGGGTCGCTGTGACCAGTGGGGTACCGCAGGGGTCGGTATTGGGACCTGTTCTCTTCAACATATTCGTTAATGATCTGGTAGAAGGTTTACACAGTAAAATATCGATATTTGCAGATGATACAAAACTATGTAAAGCAGTTAATACAAGAGAAGATAGTATTCTGCTACAGATGGATCTGGATAAGTTGGAAACTTGGGCTGAAAGGTGGCAGATGAGGTTTAACAATGATAAATGTAAGGTTGTACACATGGGAAGAAGGAATCAATATCACCATTACACACTGAACGGGAAACCACTGGGTAAATCTGACAGGGAGAAGGACTTGGGGATCTGTTATGATCCAGTGACCTTGGAGCTGTATGAGAACTTTCACTGGAGAAAGTGGCCACTATACTGACCACAACCCTGAACTTAACACCGCAACTAGAAGTAGCCGTGGAGTGTACCTAACACACCTAGACACCTCGTCACAGCCGGAGGACTAAATACCCCTAAAGATGGAAATCGGAATACTATCTTGCCTCAGAGAAAATCCCAAAAGGATAGACAGCCCCCCACAAATATTGGTGGTGAGTCGGAGAGGAAAAAACATACACAGGCAGAAAAAACAGGATTTAGCACTGGAGGCCACTCTAGCTAGATAGGACAGAATAGGACAGAGTTCTGTGCGGTCAGTATTAAAACCCTTCAAAAAATCCACAGCAGAATATACAAAAAACTTCCTACATCCAACTAAAGATGTAGGAGCGTATATCTGCAACTCCAGTGAAACCAACCAGACTGACAAAACACAGACACCGTCTAATCTGGACAAAAGAAAAACAAACGAACAGTACTGAAAATAAGCGCACTGCATGTGTGCCACAGGAAAAGAAACAGACACTTATCTTTGCTGAACTGGCAGATAAGCAGGAAAGGCCAGGCAGAGATCCAACACTTCCAAAGAAACATTGACAACTGGCAAGGGCTAAAGGATCCTGCACACCTAAATATCCCAGTCAGAATTGTAATTATCCGATACACCTGGCCAGGACTGCGAGTCAGAGACAACTGCATTCCCACCAACAACCACTGGAGGGAACCCAAGAGCAGAATTCACAACAGGGATCCTAGTTAATGATAAACTTACCTGGAGCAGCCAGTGCCAGGCAGCAGCTGCCAAGGCAAACAGGATCATGGGGTGCATTAAAAGAGGTCTGGATACACATGATGAGAGCATTATACTGCCTCTGTACAAATCCCTAGTTAGACCGCACATGGAGTACTGTATCCAGTTTTGGGCACCGGTGCTCAGGAAGGATATAATGGAACTAGAGAGAGTACAAAGGAGGGCAACAAAATTAATAAAGGGGATGGGAGAACTACAATACCCAGATAGATTAGCGAAATTAGGATTATTTAGTCTAGATAAAAGACGACTGAGGGGCGATCTAATAACCATGTATAAGTATATAAGGGGACAATACAAATATCTCGCTGAGGATCTGTTTATACCAAGGAAGGTGACAGGCACAAGGGGGCATTCTTTGCGTCTGGAGGAGAGAAGGTTTTTCCACCAACATAGAAGAGGATTCTTTACTGTTAGGGCAGTGAGAATCTGGAATTGCTTGCCTGAGGAGGTGGTGATGGCAAACTCAGTCGAGGGGTTCAAGAGAGGCCTGGATGTCTTCCTGGAGCAGAACAATATTGTATCATACAATTATTAGGTTCTGTAGAAGGACGTAGATCTGGGGATTTATTATGATGGAATATAGGCTGAACTGGATGGACAAATGTCTTTTTTCGGCCTTACTAACTATGTTACTATGTTACTATGTATGTAATTTGCTCATCTCTAGAATATAGTCAATGTATTATCCATATAAGGCGATAAGCAGATTTAAATAAAGCTTTATTTTATTACTGCTCTGGGATGGAAGCTGCACTTGATCACAAAATTAATACTTTTCTCACCATTACCACCAATTCATTCAAGCAGTGATAAACTCTGCTGCACTGAAAAGGGGAAAACTACAGGGAAAGATGTATCTGGTTCCAATGTGGCAGCTCCTAGGGAAGCTTTAAAAATTATATACCGTATATACTCGAGTATAAGCCGAGATTTTCAGCCCATTTTTTTGGGCTGAAAGTCCCCTTCTCGGCTTATAATCGAGTCATATACCCGGGTGTCAGCAGGGGAGGGGGAGCGGGGGCTGTGTAATCATACTTACCTGCTCCGGCGCGGTCCCTGCAGTCCCTGGCTTCTCCGGCGCTGCAGATTCTTCCTGCACTGAGCGGTCACATGGCACCGCTCATTACAGAAATGAATAGGCAGCTCCACCCCCATAGGGGAGGAGCCGCATATTCATTGCTGTAAATGATCGGTGCCATGTGACCGCTCAATTACAGGAAGAAGCTGCAGCGCCGGAGAAGCCAGGGACTGCAGGGACCGCGCCGCAGCAGGTAAGGGGAGCGCAGCACTATAATTACCTGCTCCTCGCTCCGGCTCCGTCTGCAGCGTCCTCTAGCAGTGACGCTCAGGTTAGAGGGCGCTGTGACGTAGTCAGTGCGCGCCCTCTGCTGAGCGTCAGTGCTGGAGACGGAGCCGCACGAGGAGCAGGTAATTATTGAAAGCGCCGGCGTCCTGAGAAGAGAGGTGAGTATGTGATTATTTTTTTTTTTATGGCAGCACCAGCAGCATTCTAAGGAGCACCTATGGGGCCATAAAGGTGCAGAGCATATATGGGGCACAGCATTATAAGGAGCACCTATGGGGCCATAAAGGTGCAGAGCATATAAGGGGCACAGCATTATAAGGAGCACCTATGGGGCCATAAAGGTGCAGAGCATATATGGGGCACAGCATTATAAGGAGCACCTATGGGGCCATAAAGGTGCAGAGCATATATGGGGCACAGCATTATAAGGAGCACCTATGGGGCCATAAAGGTGCAGAGCATAAATGGGGCACAGCATTATAAGGAGTACCTATGGGGCCATAAAGGTGCAGAGCATATAAGGGGCACAGCATTATAAGGAGCACCTATGGGGCCATAAAGGTGCAGAGCATATATGGGGCACAGCATTATAAGGAGCACCTATGGGGCCATAAAGGTGCAGAGCATATATGGGGCACAGCATTATAAGGAGCACCTATGGGGCCATAAAGGTGCAGAGCATAAATGGGGCACAGCATTATAAGGAGCACCTATGGGGCCATAAAGGTGCAAAGCATATATGGGGCACAGCATTATAAGGAGCACCTATGGGGCCATAATCAAAGGTGCAGAGCATATATGGCACAGCATTATAAGGAGCATCTATGGGGCCATAATCAACGGTGCAGAGCATTCTATATGGCACAGTTGTATATGGAGCATCTATGGGGCAATAATGAACGGTATGGAGCATCTATTTTTATTTTTGAAATTCACCGGTAAATGCTGCATTTTCTACCCTAGGCTTATACTCGAGTCAATAAGTTTTCCCAGTTTTTTGTGCCAAAATTAGGGGGGTCGGCTTATACTCGGGTCGGCTTATACTCGAGTATATACGGTACATTTAAAATCTAACAAATACTATACTTTCTTATCTTAATCATTTTTTTATCTAATTGATCAAACTAAGAATATTTACAATGCAGTCAAAGTAATCAATTCTGACTTATGTTCAACATGCATCATCTAGTGGAAGTACTGGAGATTTTACATTAACCCCTTTACCAGGAAGGGTGGTTTGCACGTTAATGACCGGGCCAATTTTTACAACTCTAGAACGCTTCACCGGATGCTGAGAATACTGACAATGTTTTCTCGTGACACATTGTAATTCATGATAGTGGTACAATTTCTTTGATATTACCTGCGTTTATTTGTGAAAAAATGGAAATTTGGTGAAAATATTGCAATTTTGCAATTTTGAATTGTTATGCCCTTAAATCACAGCGATATGTCACACAAAATACTTAATAGGTAACATTTCCACATGTCTACTTTACATCAGCACAATTTTGGAACCAACATTTTTTTTTGTTAGGGAGTTATAAGGGTTAAAAGTTGACCAGCAATTTCTCATTTTTACAACACCATTTTTTTTTAGGGACCACATCATATTTGAAGTCACTTTGAGGAGTCTATATGATAGAAAATACCCAAGTGTGACATCTTTCTAAAAACTGCACATCTCAAAGTACTCAAAACCACATTCAAGAAGTTTATTAACTATTAACTTAACGTCCAATTTGTCCTGAGTACTCTGACACTCCATATGTGGGCGTAAACCACTATTTGGGCGCATGGCAGAGCTCAGAAGGGAAGGAGCGGCATTTGAATTTTAAATGCAAAATTGACTGGAATTGAGATGGGACGCCATGTCACGTTTGGAGAGCCCCGATGTGCATAAACATTGAAACCCCCCCATGTGACACCATTTTGGAAAGTAGACCCCCTAAGGAACTTATCTAGAAGTGTGGTGAGCACATTCACCCACCAAGTGCTTCACAGAAGTTTATAATGTAGAGCCGTAAAAATAAAAAATCATATTTTTTCACAAAAATGATATTTTTGCCCCCTATTTTTTTTTCCAAGGGTAACATAAGAAACTGGACCACAAAAGTTGTTGTGCAATTTGTCCTGAGTACGCTGATACCCCATATGTGGGGGTAAACCACTGTTTGGGCGCATGGCAGAGTTCGGAAGGGTAAGAGCGCCATTTGACTTTTCAATGCAAAATTGACTGGAATTGAGATGGGACGCCATGTCACGTTTGGAGAGCCACTGATGTGCATAAACATTGAAACCCCCCACAAGTGACACCATTTTGAAAAGTAGACCCCCTAAGGAACTTATCTAGATGTGTGGTGAGCACTTTCACCCACCAAGTGCTTCACAGAAGTTTATAATGTAGAGCCGTAAAAATAAAAAATCATATTTTTTCACAAAAATGATATTTTTGCCCCCTATTTTTCCAAGGGTAACAGAAGAAATTGGACCTCCAAAGTTGTTGTAAAATTTGTCCTGAGTATGCTGATACTCCATATGTGGGGGTAAACCACTGTTTGGACGCATGGCAGAGCTCGGATGCACCATTTGACTTTTCAATGCAAAATTCACTGGAATTGAGATAGGACACCATGTCACGTTTGGAGAGCCCCCGATGTGCCTAAACATTGAAAGCCCCCACAAGTGACACCATTTTGGAAAGAAGACCCCTAAGGAACTTATCTAGATGTGTTGTGAAAACTTTGAACCTCCAAGTGTTTCACTACAGTTTATAACGCAAAGCCGTGAAAATAATTTTTTTTTTCCACAAAAATGATTTTTTTAGCCCCCAGTTTTGTATTTTCCCAAGGTTAACAGTTGAAATTGGACCCCAATGTTGTTGTCCAATTTGTCCTGAGTACGCTGATACCCCATATGTGGGGGGGAACCACCGTTTGGGTGCATGGCAGAGCTCAGAAGGGAAGGCACGCCATTTAGAATGCAGACTTAGGTGGATTGGTCAGCAGGCATCATGTTGCATTTGCAGAGCCCCTGATGTACCTAAACAGTAGAAACTCCCCACAAGTGATCCCATATTGGAAACTAGCCCCCCCAAGGAACTTATCTAGTTGTGTTGTGAGAACTTTGCACCCCCAAGTGTTTCACAACAGTTTATAACGCAGAGCCTTGAAAATAAAAATTCTTTTTTTCCACAAAAATTATTTTTAGCCCACAGTTTTGTATTTTCCCCAAGGTAACAGGAGAAATTGGACCCCAAAAGTTGTTGTCCAATTTGTCCTGAGTACGCTGATACCCCATATGTAGGGGGGAACCACAGTTTGGGCGCATGGCAGAGCTTGGAAGGGAAGGAGCTCCGTTTGGAATGCAGACTTCGATGGAATGGTCTGCAGGTGTCACATTGCGTTTGCAGAGCCCCTGATGTACCTAAACAGAAGAGACCCCCCACAAGTGAGCCCATATTGGAAACTAGACCCTCCAAGGAACTTATCTAGATGTGTTGTGAGAACTTTGAACCCCCAAGTGTTTCACTACAGTTTATAGCGCAGAGCCATAAAAATAAAAAATCATTTATGCTATTTATCAGACATTAAAGGGAATCTTTCACCCCAAAATTTGCCTATAAGCTAAGGCCACCAGCATCAGGGGCTTATCTACAGCATTCTGTAATGCTGTAGATAAACCCCGATGTAACCTGCAAGATAAGAAAATCACGTTATATTTTACTCACCCAGGGGAGGTCGTGGTTCGGTTCAGGTCGATGAGTGTCACCGTGCGGACCCGGCGCCTCCCATCTTCATACGATGACATTTTCTTCTTTTCTTCCTGCTGCGGCTCCTGCGCAGGCGTACTTTATCTGCCCTGTTGCAATCAATATTGACTAGAGATGTGTGAACTTGTTCTGAAAATGTTCACCAATCTTAAAATCGGCAAAAACGTTGCACATTCGGATCATGTTCAGATTATCGAGCATTTTCCTCAAAATTGGCAAAATTCGGCCAAAGTTTGGTAAATGGTTGAGTTTCCACTAATGCTTTTGTTAGGACTTTGGCTAGGATAGTGATGCTGTAAGATGAGTGGGGGGACATGTTTGATGAGGGGAGGGGGTTGGGAGAGGTCAAAGTAGCGGCGGACTATATTTTTACTTTTATTAAGTTAATGTGCTAATTCCAGCAGCCAATAGGACATCCACAACGTCCAGGCACAAGGGTTTCTGTCATTGGCTGCCGATGTCCCATGTCCCTCTCCATATAAAAAGCAGATATGTTTTTACACCATTTTATTAGTGTAACAGTACAGAGAGGCTACTTCTCCTGCTTCTGCAAGTAGACAGATAGTTCTGACAGATATGATCCTGTGTGAAATCGACCTTCCAGCATCAAAATCCTTTGTGCTAATAGTGTGGGCCAGACACCAGGCCACATTTCAGAATCTAAATTGTTTATGCTAAAAGTGTGGGCCAAACACCAGGCCGCATTTCATAGTAACATAGTAACATAGTTAGTAAGGCCGAAAAAAGACATTTGTCCATCCAGTTCAGCCTATATTCCATCATAATAAATACCCAGATCTACGTCCTTCTACAGAACCTAATAATTGTATGATACAATATTGTTCTGCTCCAGGAAGACATCCAGGCCTCTCTTGAACCCCTCGACTGAGTTCGCCATCACCACCTCCTCAGGCAAGCAATTCCAGATTCTCACTGCCCTAACAGTAAAGAATCCTCTTCTATGTTGGTGGAAAAACCTTCTCTCCTCCAGACGCAAAGAATGCCCCCTTGTGCCCGTCACCTTCCTTGGTATAAACAGATCCTCAGCGAGATATTTGTATTGTCCCCTTATATACTTATACATGGTTATTAGATCGCCCCTCAGTCGTCTTTTTTCTAGACTAAATAATCCTAATTTCGCTAATCTATCTGGGTATTGTAGTTCTCCCATCCCCTTTATTAATTTTGTTGCCCTCCTTTGTACTCTCTCTAGTTCCATTATATCCTTCCTGAGCACCGGTGCCCAAAACTGGACACAGTACTCCATGTGCGGTCTAACTAGGGATTTGTACAGAGGCAGTATAATGCTCTCATCATGTGTATCCAGACCTCTTTTAATGCACCCCATGATCCTGTTTGCCTTGGCAGCTGCTGCCTGGCACTGGCTGCTCCAGGTAAGTTTATCATTAACTAGGATCCCCAAGTCCTTCTCCCTGTCAGATTTACCCAGTGGTTTCCCGTTCAGTGTGTAATGGTGATATTGATTCCCTCTTCCCATGTGTATAACCTTACATTTATCATTGTTAAACCTCATCTGCCACCTTTCAGCCCAAGTTTCCAACTTATCCAGATCCATCTGTAGCAGAATACTATCTTCTCTTGTATTAACTGCTTTACATAGTTTTGTATCATCTGCAAATATCGATATTTTACTGTGTAAACCTTCTACCAGATCATTAATGAATATGTTGAAGAGAACAGGTCCCAATACTGACCCCTGCGGTACCCCACTGGTCACAGCGACCCAGTTAGAGACTATACCATTTATAACCACCCTCTGCTTTCTATCACTAAGCCAGTTACTAACCCATTTACACACATTTTCCCCCAGACCAAGCATTCTCATTTTGTGTACCAACCTCTTGTGCGGCACGGTATCAAACGCTTTGGAAAAATCGAGATATACCACGTCCAATGACTCACCGTGGTCCAGCCTATAGCTTACCTCTTCATAAAAACTGATTAGATTGGTTTGACAGGAGCGATTTCTCATAAACCCATGCTGATATGGAGTTAAACAGTTATTCTCATTGAGATAATCCAGAATAACATCCCTCAGAAACCCTTCAAATATTTTACCAACAATAGAGGTTAGACTTACTGGCCTATAATTTCCAGGTTCACTTTTAGAGCCCTTTTTGAATATTGGCACCACATTTGCTATGCGCCAGTCCTGCGGAACAGACCCTGTCGCTATAGAGTCACTAAAAATAAGAAATAATGGTTTATCTATTACATTACTTAGTTCTCTTAGTACTCGTGGGTGTATGCCATCCGGACCCGGAGATTTATCTATTTTAATCTTATTTAGCCGGTTTCGCACCTCTTCTTGGGTTAGATTGGTGACCCTTAATATAGGGTTTTCATTGTTTCTTGGGATTTCACCTAGCATTTCATTTTCCACCGTGAATACCGTGGAGAAGAAGGTGTTTAATATGTTAGCTTTTTCCTCGTCATCTACAACCATTCTTTCCTCACTATTTTTTAAGGGGCCTACATTTTCAGTTTTTATTCTTTTACTATTGATATAGTTGAAGAACAGTTTGGGATTAGTTTTACTCTCCTTAGCAATGTGCTTCTCTGTTTCCTTTTTGGCAGCTTTAATTAGTTTTTTAGATAAAGTATTTTTCTCCCTATAGTTTATTAGAGCTTCAATGGTGCCATCCTGCTTTAGTAGTGCAAATGCTTTCTTTTTACTGTTAATTGCCTGTCTTACTTCTTTGTTTAGCCACATTGGGTTTTTCCTATTTCTAGTCCTTTTATTCCCACAAGGTATAAACCGCTTACACTGCCTATTTAGGATGTTCTTAAACATTTCCCATTTATTATCTGTATTCTCATTTCTGAGGATATTGTCCCAGTCTACCAGATTAAGGGCATCTCTAAGCTGTTCAAACTTTGCCTTCCTAAAGTTCAATGTTTTTGTGACTCCCTGACAAGTCCCCCTAGTGAAAGACAGGTGAAACTGCACAATATTGTGGTCGCTATTTCCTAAATGCCCAACCACCTGCAGATTTGTTATTCTGTCAGGTCTATTAGATAGTATTAGGTCTAAAAGTGCTGCTCCTCTGGTTGGATTCTGCACCAATTGTGAAAGATAATTTTTCTTGGTTATTAGCAGAAACCTGTTGCCTTTATGGGTTTCACAGGTTTCTGTTTCCCAGTTAATATCCGGGTAGTTAAAGTCCCCCATAACCAGGACCTCATTATGGGTTGCAGCTTCATCTATCTGCTTTAGAAGTAGACTTTCCATGGTTTCTGTTATATTTGGGGGTTTGTAACAGACCCCAATGAGAATTTTGTTACCATTTTTCCCTCCATGAATTTCAACCCATATGGACTCGACATCCTCATTCCCTTCGCTAATATCCTCCCTTAAAGTGGACTTTAGACAAGACTTTACATAGAGACAAACCCCTCCTCCTCTCCGATTTTTACGATCCTTTCTAAACAGATTGTAACCCTGTAAGTTAACTGCCCAGTCATAGCTTTCATCTAACCATGTCTCGGTTATTCCCACTATGTCAAAGTTACCTGTAGATATTTCTGCTTCTAGTTCTTCCATCTTGTTTGTCAGGCTTCTGGCGTTTGCGAGCATGCAGTTTAGAGGATTTTGTTTTGTTCCAATCTCCTCACTGTGGATTGTTTTAGAAATGTTCTTACCTCCCTTCTGAGTATGTTTTCCTGGGTCGTCTATGTTCGAGTCTAATGTTTTTCTTCCCGTCCCCTCTTCTTCTAGTTTAGCAGAATCTAAATCTTTTCTGCTAATAGTGTGGGCCAGAGACAAGGCCACATTTCTGAATCTAAATCATTTCTGCTAATAGTGTGGTCCAGACACCAGGCCACATTTCTGAATCTAAATCCTTTCTGTGAACAGTGTGGTCAAGACACCAGCTGCCATTTCTGAATCTGAATACTTTCTGCTAATAGTGTTGTTCAGACACACTATCTTAGCAAATAAATATTGATTGCTAATTTAGTAACAGGTGACTGATAGGTCTGGGCCTAGGGTTGTGAAACAGCCAGTTTAAAGAGGTGAAGGGTATACACAACATGAGTGGGAAAAAGTGAGATTGTGGTGGAAGGAGGAATAGGTTAGGTGTTCAAGGCGTGCGTAGGATAGGTGATAATGTTCCCAAAAGCTCTACTGAACAAACACCATATTGTGCTATCCAAAGACAACTGACAACATCTGTTACTGGACGGGCTACTCGACTCCCTTTCTTTGGCAGCCGCACAATGGTATGCCTTGTAGATGAGAGCTTATGATCCAGTGGCTGGCAAGCGCTGCTTCAATTGGCCTCTCCTTATCTTCCTCCATCTTAACCTCAAATACAGTATAATCCACTTAGGAGACACTCCAATTAGGATACCGTCACACTATACGATTTACCAACGATCACGACCAGCGATACGACCTGGCCGTGATCGTTGGTAAGTTGTAGTGTGGTCGCTGGAGAGCTGTCACATAGACAGCTCTCCAGCGACCAACGATGCCAAGGTCCCCGGGTAACCAGGGTAAACATCGGGTTACTAAGCGCAGGACCGCGCTTAGTAACCCGATGTTTACCCTGGTTACCAGCGTAAAAAAAACAAACAGTACATACTTACATTCCGGTGTCTGTCCCTTGCCGTCTGCTTCCCGCACTCAATGACTGCCGGCCGTAAAGTGAAAGCACAGCACAGCGGTGACGTCACCGCTGTGCTCTGCTTTCACTTTACGGCCGGCAGTCAGTGAGTGCGGGAAGCAGACGGCAAGGGACCTGACGGACACCGGAATGTAAGTATGTACTGTTTTTTTTTTTTACATTTACGCTGGTAACCAGGGTAAACTTCGGGTTACTAAGCGCGGCCCTGCGCTTAGTAACCCGATGTTTACCCTGGTTACAAGCGAACGCATCGCTAAATCGGTGTCACACACACCGATCTAGCGATGACAGTGGGAGATCCAGTGACGAAAGAATGTTCCAAACGATCTGCTACGACGTACGATTCTCAGCAGGATCCCTGATCGCTGCTGCGTGTCAGACACAGCGATACCGTATGGATATCGCTGGAACGTCACGAATCGTACCGTCGTAGCGATCAAAATGGCACTGTGTGACGGTACCCTTAATCTTGTTTTCAGCGCTAAACTGAGATAAAACAAAGTGCAGTATACATAAATATATAGTGTACACAATTGTCACCAACCAAGGCTAAGTTGTACTTTCTTGTACTACTGTTGGTGGTGTAGTGTCCTTGCGGGACCCAAGGAATATTAAGTATATTGGTCAGTTGGCAAGTGATGTTACTGAAAATTATATATGTATATACAGTAGCAATCACTCCGTTTTGTTGTTCATTATATACCATTGACATCAACCCAGGTTAGGTTGTACTCACTTGTACTGTTATTGGTGGTGCAGTGACCTTTCGGGATCAGAGGAATATTCAGTATATCGGTCAGCTGGCGAGTTGTGCTGCTGAAAAAAATATATGAAGACACAAAAGAGCACAGTGAGGTCAAAAATACTCTGTTGTAGAAAAATCACAGTAATAAGCAAGTGCTAGTCAAAAGATGGAAAAAACAGGGTATTTAGTTGATTCCTTTTTTTGCAAAAAAATGTATACTAAGCTGCTCCACCAATCGTCAAGGTATACCCATATAGAGCAGTCCTACCTAATGTATATAATCCCTATCTGATGTATTTAAAAACCTGATCATCTGTATAGTACCTGTATAAGCAGGCTTCAGAGACGGAATATTCATGTGGACATGCTGGATGGAACAGCTTTGATGCAAATGACCCATAAGGAGTGGTGGACTCCCTAGTCTTGTAGAAACAAGAGAACAATTATAGAACCAGAAACACATGGGCTACTTGCACATTGAACAAGTCTGTAGGAACCTGTTCACACACCACCAAGAAACTTGAAGACACAAAAGAGCACAGTGAGGTAAAAAATACTCTGTTGTAAAAAAAAATCACAGTAATAAGCAAGTGCTAGTCAAAAGATGGCAAAAACAGGGTATTTAGTTGATACTTTTTTTGCAAAAAAATGTATACTAAGCTGCTCCACCAATCGTCAAGGTATACCCATATAGAGCAGTCCTACCTAATGTATATAATCCCTATCTGATGTATTTAAAAACCTGATCATCTGTATAGTACCTGTATAAGCAGGGTTCAGAGATGGAATATCCATGTGGACATGCTGGATGGAACAGCTTTGATGCAAATTACCCATAAGGAGTGGTGGACTCCCTAGTCTTGTAGAAACAAGAGAACAATTATAGAACCAGAAACACAAGGGCCACTTGCGCATGTATATCGGTCAGCTGGCGAGTTGTGCTGCTGAAAAAAATATATGTATAAAGCAATCACTGTGTTATGTTGCTAATTGTGCTAAGTTGTACTTACTAGTATTGTTATTGGTGGGGAAGTGTCCCTGCGGGACCAGGAAAATATTCAGTATATTGATCAGCTGGCGAGTGACGCTGCTAAAACAATATATATATATATATATATATATATATACAGTTAGGGCCAGAAATATTTGGACAGTGACACAAGTTTTGTTATTTTAGCTGTTTACAAAAACATGTTCAGAAATACAATTATATATATAATATGGGCTGAAAGTGCACACTCCCAGCTGCAATATGATAGTTTCCACATCCAAATCGGAGAAAGGGTTTAGGAATCATAGCTCTGTAATGCATAGCGTCCTCTTTTTCAAGGGACCAAAAGTAATTGGACAATGGACTCTAAGGGCTGCAATTAACTCTGAAGGCGTCTCCCTCGTTAACCTGTAATCAATGAAGTAGTTAAAAGGTCAGGGGTGGATTCCAGGTGTGTGGTTTTGCATTTGGAAGCTGTTGCTGTGAGCAGACAACATGCGGTCAAAGGAACTCTCAATTGAGGTGAAGCAGAACATCCTGAGGCTGAAAAAAAAGAAAAAATCCATCAGAGAGATAGCAGACATGCTTGGAGTAGCAAAATCAACAGTTGGGTACATTCTGAGAAAAAAGGAATTGACTGGTGAGCTTGGGAACTCAAAAAGGCCTGAGCGTCCACAGATGACAACAGTGGTGGATGATCGCCGCATACTTAATTTGGTGAAGAAGAACCCGTTCACAACATCAACTGAAGTCCAGAACACTCTCAGTGAAGTAGGTGTATCTGTCTCTAAGTCAACAGTAAAGAGAAGACTCCATGACAGTAAATACAAAGGGTTCACATCTAGATGCAAACCATTCATCAATACCAAAAATAGACAGGCCAGAGTTAAATTTGCAGAAAAACACCTCAAGAAGCCAGCTCAGTTCTGGAAAAGTATTCTATGGACAGATGAGACAAAGATCAACCTGTACCAGAATGATGGGAAGAAAAAAGTTTGGAGAAGAAAGGGAACGGCACATGATCCAAGGCACACCACATCCTCTGTAAAACATGGTGGAGGCAACGTGATGGCATGGGCATGCATGGCTTTCAATGGCACTGGGTCACTTGTGTTTATTGATGACATAAGAGCAGACAAGAGTAGCCGGATGAATTCTGAAGTGTACCGGGATATACTTTCAGCCCAGATTCAGCCAAATGCTGCAAAGTTGATTGGACGGCGCTTCATAGTACAGATGGACAATGACCCCAAGCATACAGCCAAAGCTACCCAGGAGTTCATGAGTGCCAAAAAGTGGAACATTCTGCAATGGCCAAGTCAATCTCCAGATCTAAACCCAATTGAGCATGCATTTCACTTGCTCAAATCCAGACTTAAGACGGAAAGACCCACAAACAAGCAAGACCTGAAGGCTGCGTCTGTAAAGGCCTGGCAAAGCATTAAGAAGGAGGAAACCCAGCGTTTGGTGATGTCCATGGGTTCCAGACTTAAGGCAGTGATTGCCTCCAAAGGATTTGCAACAAAATATTGAAAATAAAAATATTTTGTTTGGGTTATGTTTATTTGTCCAATTACTTTTGACCTCCTAAAATGTGGAGTGTTTGTAAAGAAATGTGTACAATTCCTACATTTTCTATCAGATATTTTTGTTCAACCCTTCAAATTAAATGTTACAATCTGCACTTGAATTCTGTTGTAGAGGTTTCATTTCAAATCCAATGTGGTGGCATGCAGAGCCCAACTCGCGAAAATTGTGTCACTGTCCAAATATTTCTGGCCCTAACTGTATATATATATATATATATACCAGTCACTGTGCTTTGTAGAAGATGGTGAAGACGGGATATATACCACAAGTTTTACAAAATGGGAGCTAATTGGCACTTACTTGTATTAACATTGGTGGTGCAGTGTGCTTGCAAGACCAGTAAGGTAGTGGATGAACTGGTCGGCTGGAGATGTTGCACATAGAACGCAGAGAATTCAATGGTCAGGGTGTATTTCCTTGAGGAGCAATGCTGCTCAATCGTCCGCTGCTTGGTGCAGGAGAATGCCAGTACCTCGCGTGCTCTGGCCGGTAGGAACACTGAGGATGCGGCGTGGTTAGGAAGGTACGGAGCTTGTGTGATGTCACAGAGCTGCTGGGATGGGTGCGTGAGGAGAACAACTACCAATGCGTTTGAAAGGGAATCTCCCCTCTTCATCAGGGTTATGCCTCTAGCCAGTGGCCAGTCCTTTTATACTAACTCGCCCCCTAATTGGCCAATCAATCATTCCTACCCCTGATTAATTGTAGTCATATTGCATATATTTACCCCACTTGGAATTATAATTATAATAACACAGCTCAGTAGCTGTGTAAGATAGGGGGCACTTGTTATAAGGGAGTTGGTTTGAATGTTGGCCAAGTTATGATGCTTATGGGATTATAATGATGCACACATATACATATACTGTATCTCTAATTGTGCTACATAAATACAAACATCAATAGGCATGTGTAACACATAACAGCATACTACTTGTTACTAATTTAAAAGTTAACTTTCATTACTATTAACTCATAAAAACAGTGTAACTCTAAAACAATTTTAACAAGGGGGTAATTTAAAAGGTTAGTGTCAAATATAAAATAAAATGAGAATTCTATAAAAGTTATAAAAAATGTGAAGACTAATGAAAGGACCGTCGTAACAAAAAATGTAGCCATGTGCCATCAGTGAAATAAGCTTGTGGTTAGGTGGATTTCCTAAGGCTCATTTTTATCACTGTTCTGATTATGTTCCTTAGTATACCTAAGAGATGTTATGCAATTAAGGAACATTTATGAGTATAGAGGAAGGTTAAAATATGTATAGTTCAATCTCGTGGTTTAAACCTTTTGGGGCCAAACTGTCGAGAGTGAAAATCCACCTTAATTCCACTCTGGACATGACTTTCAAAAAGTCGCCTCTCCTCGGGTTTTGGCGGACTACCTGCATCTCGTAAAATGAAACTCCAAGACAGGAATTGTTGTGCCTTTCAAGAAAATTGTGAGATAGTGGGTGCCCCTTGAATCCTTTACAAATATTGTCAAGGTGCTACTTAATCCTGTCCATCAGATGTCTTTTTGTTCTAGCCACATAAAGTTTATCACATGGACATTTAAGTACATAGATGACCCCTGTGGATTGACACGTAAGTTTGGATCTGATTTGATATTGATCTAACTTATTTGAGTCCATGAAGGTAATATAAAGTTTCTTATTCATTGACGTCCGTTTGCAGCAAGAACATTTGCCACATGGCATAAAGACAGGTGTTTGAGTTGAGGGATTTATCCAAAACGATTTTTTATTATTGTTATTAATGGGAATAACTTCTTTAGTTGTTGGTGCTAATATGAGACCTATTTGAGCTTTTGTGTAAACAAACTTAGGATATTTTGTTAACAGATCTCCAATACACTTGTCCCCCTGTAATGCTGGCCAGTGTTTATGGATAATACTATTAAAGTATTTGTATCCCGAGTAAAATTGTGTGACTATCGGTAGTTGGTGTATCTGTTCTTGGAGCACAGGCGGACTACAATTGTTTTGGGTTTTGCATATCAAGGATTCCCTAGGTATACTTTCTGCCTCCTTTATCCAAAGCTGGTAAATTGTATTCCTTCTCCGCAAATTGTGCCACTAGGTGATCAGTTTCCCTATGATAGTCCTTGGTGTTGGTACAGTTTCTCTTTATCCTCATGAATTGACCTTTAGGGATATTCGCCATATCAGCAAACGGCGGCTATTAATAAGGATGAAGCTGTTTGAATCCACGTCTTTGCAAAAACCCTAAATTACTAGTCTGTTGTTATCCACACAGTCAAGTCTAAGAAATTTACACTAGTATACAGTGCCTTGAGAAACTATTCGGCTCCCTGGAACTTTTCAACCTTTTCCCACATATCATGCTTCAAACATAATGATACCAAAAGTAAATTTTTGATGAAGAATCGACAGCAAGTGGAACACAATTTGAAGTTGAACAAAATTTATTGGTTATTTAAAATTTTGGGGGGAAATTCAAAAACTGAAAAGTGGGGCGTGCAATATTATTCGGCCCATTTACTTTCAGTGCAGCAAACTCACTCCAGAAGTTCATTGTGGATCTCTGAATGATCCAATGTTGCCTTAAATGCCTAATGATGATAAATATAATCCACTTGTGTGTAATCAAGTCTCCGTATAAATTCACCTGCTCTGTGATAGTCTCAGGGCTCTGTTTCAAGCACAGAGAGCATCATGAAACCAAGGAATACAACGGGCAGGTCCAAGATACTGTGGAGAAGTTTAAAGCTGGATTTGGATACAAAATGATTTCCAAAACTTTAATCATCCCAAGGAGCACTG
Organism: Ranitomeya imitator; assembly: GCF_032444005.1. Lineage (NCBI taxonomy): Eukaryota > Metazoa > Chordata > Amphibia > Anura > Dendrobatidae > Ranitomeya > Ranitomeya imitator. Next base: position 55,043,979 of record NC_091285.1, read on the forward strand.
TGCAAGCGATCATATTGAAATGGAAGGAGTATCATACCACTGCAAATCTACCAAGACCCGGCCGTTCCTCTAAACTTTCATCTCAAACAAGGAGAAGACTGATCAGAGATGCAGCCAAGAGGCCCATGATCACTCTGGATGAACTGCAGAGATCTACAACTGAGGTGGGACAGCCTGTCAATAGGACAACAATCAGTCGTACACTGCATAAATCTGGCCTTTATGGAAGAGTGGCAAAAAGAAAGGCATTTCTCAAAGATATCCATGAAAGTGTTGTTTAAAGTTTGCAACAAGCCACCTGGGAGACACACCAAACATGTGGAGGAAGGTGCACTGGTCAGATTAAACCAAAATCAAACTTTTTGGCAACAATGCCAAACAATATGTTTGGCATAAAGGCAACACAGCTCATCACCCTGAACACACCATCCCCACTGTCAAACATGGTGGTGGCAGCATCATGGTTTGGGCCTGCTTTTCTTCAGCAGGGACAGGGAAGATGGTTAAAATTGGTAGGAAGATGGATGGAGCCAAATACAGGACCATTCTTGAAGAAAACCTGTTTGAGTCTGCAAACCACCTGAGACTGGGATGGAAATTTGCCTTCCAACAAGACAATGATCCCAAACATAAAGCAAAATCTACAATAGAATGGTTCACAAATAAATGTATTCAGGTGTTAGAATAGCCAAGTCAAAGTTCAGAACTCAATCTAATCGAGAATCTGTGGAAAGAAGGAAAGAGCTGAAAACTGCTGTTCACAAACGATCTCTATCAAATCTCACTGAGCTCGAGCTGTTTGCCAAGGAAGAATGGGCAAGAATTTCAGTCTCTCGATGTACAAAATTGATAGAGACATACCCCAAGTGACTTGCAGCTGTAATCGCAGCAAAAGGTGGCAAAGTATTAAGTTAAAGGGGCCGAATAATATTGCACGCCCCACTTTTCAGTTTTTGAATTTCCACAAAAATTTAAAATAACCAATAAATTTCATTCAACTTCACAATTGAGTTCCACAGAGTGTCATTTTTATAGACATTCTCATGTTCCCATCTCCCTACGCAGAAATTTGCATAGCTTGGCGCAAAGCGAGTACCCATTGGGGTGCCATGCGTTTGTAGGTAGTACTGCTTTTCATACATAAAATAGTTGTGGTTTAAAATGAAATCTATGCTCTTCACAATGAATTGGATCTGTGATTCCTTATTGGTTCCCAAGTTAGGAAAAAATTGGCTGCTTGGCAGCTTTTTTGTTGATCAATTACTGTATAAAGTGATTTGATGTCTAGAGTACCCAGGATAAAGTTATCATTCCATTCAATTTGGTCTAAGATTTGTAGGGTATGGGTAGTGTCCTTCAAATAAGCTGGAAATAAAGACATACATTTTTGCAAAGGTGTATCTACATAACGGGATGAGTTAGCAGTTAGGCAATTTATGCCAGATATGATAGGTCTATCTGTTTTTGTTTTTTTTGTGTCTTTGTGAATCTTTGGAATGTGGTAGAAAATTGCTACGGATGTGGTTTTGTTATTGATAAACTGGTATTCTTTTTTGGTAAGGATTCCCAAGGATTTTCCCTTGGAAGCTAGTATGTTGAGTTTCTTGATATACTTTGTAGTAGGGTCAAAAGTAATTTTTTTGTATGTGACATTATCCCCCAGGAGTCTCCATGATTCATTATGGAACATTGTGCGGTCAAGTACATTGTGCGGTCAGAAAACCATTGTTATTCTGTTTTGGTGGCACTCCATGAACTCTGATATCATTGTGTTTGTGTCTTCTTGTGATACCTGTGCCCGTGCTAAGAGCGCCCATAACCGGACGGTTGGGTAATTGGTGCCATTGCCAATTCCAGATAGATCTTGGACTCATTTGTCCATGGATTTTATCACTGATCTCCCTCCTTCCAATACTGTAATCTGGGTAGTGGTTGACAGATTCAGTAAACAGGCGCATTTTGTATCTCTGGCAGGATTGCCTAATGCTGAGACACTATCTAGGTTGTTTGTTGAGCACGTTGTACCGCTGCATGGCGTGCCTTTGAGTGTGGTTTCTGATAGAGGGGTACAATTTGTGTTCAAATTTTGGAGGGCATTTTGCAAAAGATTGGGTATTTGTTTTACCTTTTCCTCTGCTTACCATCCTGAGACCAACGGTCAGACGGAGACGACCAATCAGTCACTTGAACAGATTTTGAGGTGTCTTGCTACTTCTCAGCAGGATGATTGGTGTTCTTCGTTGCCCGTGGCTGAATTTGAATTTAATAATCAGATTAACTAGTCCATGGGCACCTCTCCATTGTTCTGTAACAACGGTTTTCACCCGCATTTTGGTGACTAATCTAGGCTGGGTTCAGGATGTCCAGGGTCTGATACGGCAGTGCAACGGTTGGGGAAGGTGTGGAGGGAGGTCCAGAAAAACATTGGGAAAGCTCAGAGCAAACAAACAAAATCATATAACTTTTAAATTTATAACTGTAAATATAATTTATAATGTAAAAGCAACAGCAGACTGAATGGCACTAGGAACACGGCCAACAATAGAGGAGATTTTACTCAATTCACGCCCTAATTTATAATGTGCCAAAAAAAACTGTAAGGAAAACTAAAAATTTTACTTTAAATTGTTAATTAAAATTATTTGAAATTTGCTAATGTTTTCCTGCTTAGTATAATTTATTAAAATGCATTAAAGGAGAGAAATCACATCTATTGTTTGAAAATGTAAAGCATAACTAAATATTGTAAACTGAATTATAGGACTGTCCATTCACTCAAATTCTTTAGAAAGTGTATTTCCCAAAAAATATAACTGTTTTTAATCCACTTTTTCAGTGGAAGTGATTGCTTGTGATCGGCACTCACAAGTTGATCATCCATGATGGTGAAGTTAGTTTAGGAGGAGGAGAGTTGAGTACTTATGAGGGGGGGGGGGGGGCTGTGGGGACTTTAAGGAAAAGCTTTGCCTTAAGTTATCAATCTTCTGCCTGAAGAATGAGGCAAAGCCTTTAGCTGAGATGAGAGGAGATGGAAGGGGAGCTGGTGGATGGAGGAGAGAATTGAAAGTACTGAATAGCAATGTAGGGTTGTGAGACAGGTATGATATGAGAGATGAGAAGTAGGTTTGCTTTGCTGCAGTGAGCATTTGCGCAGTGATCCTTGTGTCAGCACTCTGCCAGTATTATAGGAGAGGAAACTTCCTTTCATTCTCTTGCTAGCATGTATTGCTCCTTTCATTGTCCAATGTCTCACCTGCCCTGAACTGAAACTCCATCTTTGTTAATCCTTTCTGTAATCTTACAGTGTCTTGGTTTCTAGGTGTATATTAAACTTGAGAGTAGTGATGAGCGAATTTGTTTGGAAAAACATTTGTTTGCCAAACATAAATTCGCAGGAATATGGCACATTCGGATGCGTGATCGGAAGCACAAGCAACATTTTATAAAATCGGAAAAAAATCGGTAACATTCGGTAAAAGTGGGGGAAAATATTTGCATTGCCACGAAAGTATTTTCACCACTTTAGCAACGATAATGGTGGTGTATCATGAGCGTTTGGCATGTGTCTGATGAGGGGGAGGAGGTTTGCAAAGCTCAGAAGCACGGCATTCTTGTAAAAAGTCTTTTTTTTTCCTAACTTTATGTGTGCACATTTTGGCTAGCCAATCAGGGTGCAGGAAACATCCACAATGACTCCTGACACAACGCCTTGTGTCATTGGCTGCTGAAATCACATGTCCCTCTCCATATAAATAGCAGACATCTTGTTCTAATGCCATTTTGAAACGGTAATAGTGCAGAGAAGCTGATCCTGACTAGAGATGAGCGAATATTTCAATTATTTCAATATTCCATTCTGATTACATTCGTCAAATTTACAATATTCGCCAATTAATTTGTCGAATATTCGCCGAACATTACTGAACACCATTACAGTCAATGGGAGGCAAAAACAAATGCATGTACAACACCTTAGAACGGCCCAAATGCTACCAAAACTCATCAAATGAGGGACAGACACCAGGAAAGTGGCCTCAATTCACCCACAGTATAAATTGCAGCATGGAACTGCAGCAATCAGCCAGGCATGAGGTATCAGGGTCTGGAACAGCATTTACAGCTTTCCAATGAATGTCACAGTAAGACGAGGTGGGTGAGGGATCAGTGTAGGACTCCTTTGCTGGGAGCCCTGATACCACATGCAACTCCTCTACCTGCTTTCATGCTGAGCCACACTCAGGAGGCACAAATATCAGTTTTGTAGACTACCATTGTCAGAAAAAATTTAAGGATAGTAGCACGTGCAGTTGAGTATAAGGAAGTGAAGGCCTGACGGTCTATTGCTACAGGCAACACGCATGAAGGAGACCTAACCAGGAGTGTTCACATTAACAAAAATTATTGGCAGACACCACCAAAGTGGCATCAATTTCACCACAGTAGAAATAGTAGAATAAGGACCGACAGGTCTTTCACTACACCCAATTCAGCAGATGGACACCCAACCAGGAATGTTCACGTTCCCAAAAATTATTGGCAGACACCATCACAGTGGCATCAATTTCACCACAGTAGAAATAGTATAATAGGGACTGACAGGTCTTTCACTACAACCAATCCAGCAGATGGATACCCTACAAGGAGTGTTCAAATTTAAAGAAATGAGGGCCTTACACCACAGAAGTGGCTTCAATTTCACAACATCAGAAGTAGTAAAATAGGGACCGACAGGTCTTTCACTACATCCAATCCAGCAGATGAACACCCTACAAAGTGCATTCATATTTAAAGGAATGAGGGCCTTACACCTCAGAAGTGTCATCAATTTCACCACAGTACAAATAGTCTAATAGGAACCAACAGGTCTTTCCAGCAGATAGACACTCAACCATGAGTGTTCACATTTCCAATAATTATTTGCAGATACCACCAAAGTGGCATAAATTTCACGACAGTAGAATAAGTAGCATAGGGACCAAGAGGTCTTTCTCTTCACTCAATCGAGCAGATGGACACTCTACAAGGAGTGTTCATATTTAAAGAAATGAGGGCCTTACACCACAGAAGTGGCTTTAATTTCACAACAGCAGAAGTAGTCTAATAGGGACCAACATGTCTTTCTCTACACCCAATGAAGCAGATGGACACTCAACCATGAGTATTCACATTTCCAAAAATTATTTGCAGATACCACGAAGGTGGCATCAATTTCAACACAGTAGAAATAGTCTAATAGAGACTGACAGGTTTTTCATTACACACAGTACAGCATATGGACACCCTACCAGGAGTGTTCACATTTAAAAAAATTAGGGCCTTACATCACAGAAGTGGCATCAGTTTCACCACAGTAGAAATAGTCTAATAGGGACCAACAGGTCTTTCTCTACACCCAATCCAGCAGATGGACACTCAACCATGCGTGTTCAAATTTCCAAAAATTATTATCATACACCAAAAAAGTGGCATCAATTTTAACACAGTAAAAATAGTAGAATAGGGACCGACAGGTCTTTCACTACAGTTTGTGAAAGGTTGTGCATGCTATGCACTACAGATAGCTGCTTTATTTGTTTGGATATAGTTGAAGACCTGTCGGTCCCCATTATACTATCTATACTGTGGTGAAATTGATGCCACTTTGGTTGTGTCTGCCAATAATTTTTGGAAAGGTGAACACTAGGGTTGAGCGACTTTTACTTTTATAGGATCGGGTCGGGTTTCACGAAACCCGACTTTTTCAAAAGTTGGGGTCGGGGTCGGCCGAAACTCGAAACCCAATGCAGTGCATTGGGTTTCCAATGGTTCCCAGGGTCTGAAGGAGAGGAAACTCTCCTTCAGGCCCTGCGATCCATATTTAAGTGTAAAATAAAGAATTAAAATAAAAAATATCGCTATACTCACCCTCAGACGCGCCCTGGTACTAACCGGGAACCTTCCTTCCTTCGAATCAGCGCTTGCAGGACCTTGCGGTGACGTCGCGGCTTGTGATTGGTCGCGCGACCGCCCATGTGACTGCTCACGCGACCAATCACAAGCCACGACGTCACCGCAAGGTCCTGCAAGCGCTGATTCTTAGGAAGGAAGGCTGCCGGAAAGAAGCAGGGCGCGTCCGAGGGTGAGTATATACCTAATAGGAATACCTAATACCTAATAGTGGAAGACCTATCGGTCCAAATTATGCTATTTCTACTGAGGCAAAATTGATGCCACTTTGGTGATGTCTATCAATAATTCTTGGAAATGTGAACACTCCGGGTTGGGTGTCGATCTGCTGGATTGGGTGTAGTGGAAGACCTATTGGTCCCTATTATACTATTTCTACTGTGGTGAAATTGATGCTACTTATGTGGTGAAAGGCCCTCATTTTTTTTAAATGTGAACACTCTTGGTTGGGTGTCTATCTGTTGGATTGGGTGTAGTGGAAGACTTGTCGGTCCCTATCATACTATTTTTACTGTGGTAAAATTGATGCCACTTCTGTGGTGTAAGGCCCTCATTTGTTTAAAATGTGAACACTCCTGGTTGGGTGTCAATCTGCTGGATTGGGTGTGCTGAAAGACCTGTCAGTCCCTATTATACTATTTCTACTGTGGTGAAATTGATGCCACTTATGTGATGAAAAGCGCTCATTTGTTTAAATATGAACACTCCTGGTTAGGTGTTCATCTGCTCGATTGGGTGGAAGACCTGTCAGTTCCTATTATACTATTTCTACTGTGGTGAAATTGATGTCACTTCTGTGGTGTAAGGCCCTCATTTGTTTAAATGTGACCACTCCTGGTTGGGTGTCCAGCTGCTGGATTGGGCGTAGTGGAAAACCTGTCGGTCCCTATAAATTATCTATACTGTGGTGAAATTGATGCCACTTTGATATTGTCTTGTCAATAATTTTTGGAAATGTGAACACTCTTGGTTTGGTCTCCTTCATATGTGTTGCCTGTAGCAGTAGGCCTCCGAGACCGTCAGGCCTCCACTTCCTTGGACTCATCTACCCATGTTACTATCCTTAAATTTTTCTGACAATGGTAGTCTAATAAACTGATATTTGTGCCACCTGAGTGTGGCTCAGCATGAAAGCAAGAGAGGTGTTGCGTGTGGTATCTGGAAACCAGCAAAGGAGGCCTACACCGATACTTCAACCACCTCGTCTTACTGTGAAATTCAATTGTGAGCTGTAAATGCTGTCCCAGACCCCGATACCTCATGCCTGGCTGATTGCTGCAGTACCATGCTACAATTTGTACTGTGGGTGAATTGATGCCATTTTCCTGGTGTCTGTCCTGTTATGGATCCACAACACAGGACTAAGGTAGAAGGGGGAAACTGACCCTGCACTATGACTAAGCTGAAACCCTACAATGGAGTGGGCGACCCATTCCTTGTGAATAGACCCACCGACGATCCTAGGTTAATCTCTAGTGAAGACCTATAGATAAGGGGAAGGGAACTAAGGACTGGGTACAAAAAATTTCTTAGACCTCCTATTAGCCTGTTTAAGATTATGGCGCACACTGGTCCAAAACCTTTCCAAATTTCCAGAAAAACTTTCCTCCTCAGGCACCGCCACCCCAACCCTAGGAAAAGGACCGAAAGATGGATTCTTCCCATTACAACAAAAGAAAGGAGAACACCCAGCAAAAGAAGACATATGATTATTGACAGCAAACTCAGCTAATGGTAGATATTCCGACCACATCTCCTGATTGTCCGCTACAAAACATCTCAAAAACTGCTCAACGTCCTGGCTCTTCCTCTTGGTCTGTCCATTGGACTGCAGATGATAGCCCGACGAAAATGACAAATGAACCTTAAGTCTGTCGCAAAAGGCACACCATAAGCGAGCCACAAACTGTGGTCCCCTATGGGAGACAATGTCCATGGGAACACCATGGAGTCTGACAATCTCTTTCACAAATGCCCTGGCAAGTGTCTTAACGCAGGGTAATTTATTGAATGGGACCAGATGACACATCTTACTAAACCGGTCCACAACGACCCAAATAACAGAAAAACCCTGAGACAGGCAGGTCGGTGATAAAATCCATTGCAAGATGCATCCATAGAGAACTAGGAACCTCTAACGGGCAAAGCAACCCTGCCGCCAGAGCATGAGAAGCCTTAGACCTAGGGCACACGGTACACTGACGCACCCACGTGACAATTTCTCTTAGCCACCCCGACCACCAGAAACTCCGACTGATCAACTTTCCTGTTTCGGCAATCCCTGGATGACCCGCCAAACAATACTCATGACATTCTGTAAACAAAGCTCTCCTCAGGGCTTTAGGCACAAATAATTTCCTATACGGAGTGTTAGTTGGTGCCGCATCCTGGGCTTTATGAATGCTATTTTCCAACTCAGGACCTAATGCTGCCAAGACCACCCCTCTCTGCAGAATAGATTCTTCCTTTTCAGTATTAACCGCTGGGGACAAACTTCGAGACAAAGTATCAGCTTTAACATTTTTTGTCCCAGGGATATATGTCACAGAGAAATGGAATGGGGCAAACAACAATGCCCACCTAGCTTGACGGGCATTCAAACGTTTAGCAGCATCCAGGTAGATCAGGTTCTTAATAGCCAGCAATTCTCGGTTCTCAACATCGTAGTTGAGCTCCGCCTCTGAAATTTTTTTAGAAAAGAAAGCACAGGGATGGACCCCATCCTCCCCCTCCTGGGACAGAACAGCCCCCACTCCTACTGATGAGGCGTACACCTCTACAAGAAAGGGCTTAGTCTCATTTGATGAGAAAAAGAGGTTATATTATACTCACCTGGGCAGGTGGTCCGATCTGGTGGGCGTCACAGTCCGGTCCGGCACCTCCCATCTTCATAGGATGACATCCTCTTCTGGTCTTCATGCTGCGGCTCCGGCACAGGCGTACTTTGTCTGCAGTGCGCAGATGCCGGGAAAGGTCAGAGAGGCCCGGCGCCTGCACACTGCAGTACTTTGCTCTGCCCTTAACAGGGCAGACAAAGTACGCCTGCGCCAAAGCCGCAGTGTGAAGACCAGAAGAGGACGTCATCTGATGAAGATGGGAGGCACCAGACCACGACACCCATCGGACCGGAACAGGACCAGGACCCAGGGCCGGCTCCAGGTTTTCGAGGGCCCCGGGCGAAAGAGTCTCAGTGGGCCCCCCTTTAACACATACCCCGATTTATGATGCACAGATACGGCATAGAAATGTATAGTACAATGCCAGATTTCACTTCTTACATGAGTGACAGCTATTGTAGATTCTGCAGTGTATATACACAGGAGGAAAGGTGCTGTGCAGTGTATATATACAGGAGAGGTGTGTTGTGAGTTCTGTTTTTGGGCTCCCTCTGGTGGTTACTGATGGTACTGGGTGATTTGTGTTCTGCTGTCTCTGGTGTCCACCTGTTCTATTAGGATTTGGGAGTTTCCTATTTAACCGGGCTTTCTTGTCTTTTCCCCGCCGGCTATCAAGGTTATCAGAGTGTTTTGTTACCTCAGCTTCTGGCTTCAGTAATCTTCAGGACAAGCTAAGTTTTTGATTTTCTTGTTCCACGTTTTGCTTTATTTTTGTCTTGTCCAGCTTGCATATAATTGTTTCTTTGCTGCTGGTTGCTCTAGTGGGCTGTAATTGCTCCTCATGTTCCATGAGTTGGAACATGAGTTCAAGTAATTGCAGGATGGTTTTTTGAAGGGTTTTTTGCTGACCGCGCAGTTTACTTTTGTATCCTCTGCTATCTAGTTTTAGCGGGCCTCATTTTGCTGAATCTGCTTTCATACTGTGTATGTGCCTTCCTCTCATTTCACCGTCATTATATGTGGGGGGCTGCTATTTCTGTGGGGGATTTCTCTGGAGGCAAGAGAGGTCTGTGTTTCTTCTAATAGGCGAAGTTAGATCTTCGGCTGGTGCGAGACGTCTAGGATCAACGTAGGCACGTTCCCCGGCTATTGTTATTTGTGTGTTCAGGTTTAGGGTCGCGGTCAGCTCAGGTTCCATCACCCTAGAGCTCGTTGGTGCTTGTCCTTTTGTGATTCCCTGCCATTGGAATCATGACAGTATAGCCGGCCAAAATGTTTGGGCTGAAGTAGGAGGAAAAGTAGTCTGAGGAAGTTTTTTTTTTTTTCTCTCTCCTCTGAGGTTGCTGCCTAGCCTTAATTGCAGCCTGGCTGATTTTTTTTTTTTCCTCCTCTTAATCTTTGAATGGCTCTGACCTTAGCTGTTTATCATGGACGTCCAGAGTTTAGCTTCCAGCTTGAATAATCTTGCTGCTAAGGTTCAAAATATACAAGATTTTGTTGTACATGCTCCTATGTCTGAACCTAGAATTCCTATTCCAGAGTTCTTTGCTGGAGATAGATCTAGTTTTCTGAATTTTAGGAACAATTGCAAGCTGTTCCTTTCTTTGAAATCTCGCTCTTCTGGAGACCCTGCTCAGCAGGTTAAGATTATTATATCTTTCCTGCGGGGTGACCCTCAAAATTGGGCATTTGCATTGGCACCAGGGGATCCTGCGTTGCTTAATGTGGATGCGTTTTTTCTGGCATTGGGTTTGCTCTATGAGGAACCTAACCAGGAGATTCAGGCTGAAAAAGCTTTATTAGCTCTCTCTCAGGGGCAAGATGAAGCAGAAATATATTGTCAAAAATTTCGGAAATGGTCAGTGCTTACTCAGTGGAATGAGTGCGCCCTGGCTGCAAAGTTCAGAGATGGCCTTTCTGAGGCCATTAAAGATGTTATAGTGGGGTTCCCTGCACCTACGGGTCTGAATGAGTCTATGACTATGGCTATTCAGATTGATCGGCGTTTACGGGAGCGCAAACCTGTGCACCATTTGGCGGTGTCTTCTGAACAGGCACTTGAGACAATGCAATGTGATAGAGTTCAGTCTAGAAGTGAACGGCAAAACTATAGGCGGAAAAATGGGTTGTGCTTTTATTGTGGTGATTCAGCTCATGTTATATCAGCATGCTCTAAACGCACAAAAAAGGTTGATAAGTCTGTTGCCATTAGTACGTTACAGTCTAAGTTCATTCTGTCTGTGACTCTGATTTGCTCATTATCATCCATTTCCGTCGATGCCTATGTAGATTCAGGCGCTGCCCTGAGTCTTATGGATTGGTCATTTGCCAAGCGATGTGGGTTTAGTCTTGAGCCTCTGGAAGTTCCTATTCCTTTGAAGGGAATTGACTCTACACCTTTAGCTATGAATAAACCTCAGTACTGGACACAAGTGACCATGCGTATGACTCCCGTTCATCAGGAGGTGATTCGCTTCCTGGTATTGTATAATTTACATGATGTTCTAGTACTTGGTCTGCCATGGTTACAAACTCATAATCCAGTCCTTGACTGGAAAACAATGTCTGTGTTAAGCTGGGGATGTCAGGGGGTTCATGATGATGCACCTCCGGTTTCTATCGCTTCATCTACTCCTTCTGAGGTTCCTGTATTTTTGTCTGATTATCGGGATGTTTTTGAGGAGCCTAAGCTCAGTTCGCTTCCTCCTCACAGGGATTGCGATTGTGCTATAGATTTAATTCCTGGTAGTAAATTTCCTAAAGGTCGTTTGTTCAATCTGTCAGTGCCAGAGCATACTGCTATGCGGGATTATGTTAAGGAGTCCTTGGAAAAGGGACATATCCGTCCATCTTCGTCCCCTTTGGGAGCAGGTTTTTTTTCGTGACCAAAAAAGATGGGTCCTTGAGGCCTTGTATAGATTATCGTCTTTTGAATAAGATTACCGTAAAATATCAGTATCCTTTGCCTTTGTTGACTGATTTGTTTGCTCGCATTAAGGGGGCTAAATGGTTCACTAAGATTGATCTTCGGGGTGCGTATAATCTTATACGAATAAAGCAAGGTGATGAGTGGAAAACCGCATTTAATACGCCTGAGGGCCATTTTGAGTATTTGGTAATGCCTTTCGGACTTTCTAATGCTCCTTCAGTCTTCCAGTCCTTTATGCACGATATTTTCCGTGAATATCTGGATAAATTTATGATTGTGTATTTGGATGATATTTTGGTTTTTTCTGATGACTGGGAGTCTCATGTTCAGCAGGTCAGGAAGGTGTTTCAGGTCCTGCGGGCTAATTCCTTGTTTGTAAAGGGCTCAAAGTGTCTCTTTGGAGTCCAGAAGATTTCTTTCTTGGGGTATATTTTTTCCCCTTCTACTATTGAGATGGATCCCGTCAAGGTTCGGGCTATTTGTGACTGGACGCAGCCTGCATCTCTTAAGAGTCTGCAGAAGTTCTTGGGCTTTGCTAATTTCTATCGTCGTTTTATAACTAATTTTTCTAGTGTTGTTAAGCCTTTGACGGATTTGACTAAGAAGGGTGCTGATGTTGCTGATTGGTCTCCTGCGGCTGTGGAGGCCTTTCAGGAACTTAAACGCCGGTTTTCTTCTGCTCCTGTGTTGCGTCAGCCTGATGTTTAGCTTCCTTTCCAAGTTGAGGTTGATGCTTCCGAGATTGGAGCGGGGGCGGTTTTGTCACAGAGAAGCTCCGATTGCTCGGTGATGAAGCCATGTGCGTTCTTTTCTAGAAAATTTTCGCCCACTGAGCGGAATTATGATGTGGGTAATCGGGAACTTTTGGCCATGAAGTGGGCATTTGAGGAGTGGCGTCATTGGCTGGAGGGTGCTAGACATCGTGTGGTGGTCTTGACTGATCACAAAAATCTGATTTACCTTGAGTTTGCCAGGCGTCTGAATCCTAGACAGGCTCGTTGGTCACTGTTTTTCTCTCGTTTCAATTTTGTGGTTTCATACCTGCCAGGTTCAAAGAATGTGAAGGCGGATGCTCTTTCTAGGAGTTTTGTGCCTGACTCCCCTGGAAATTCTGAGCCCACTGGTATCCTTAGGGATGGGGTGATTTTGTCGGCCGTCTTCCCAGACTTGCGACGTGCTTTGCAGGAGTTTCAGGCGGGTAAACCTGATCGTTGTCCGCCTGAGAGACTGTTTGTTCCGGATAGTTGGACCAGTAGAGTCATCTCCGAGGTCCATTCTTCTGCGTTGGCAGGTCATCCTGGAATATTTGGTACTAGAGACTTGGTGGCCAGGTCTTTTTGGTGGCCTTCCTTGTCGAGGGATGTGCGTTCTTTTGTGCAGTCTTGTGAGGTTTGTGCTCGGGCTAAGCCTTGCTGTTCTCGAGCCAGTGGATTGTTGTCACCTTTGCCTATCCCGAAGAGGCCTTGGACGCACATTTCCATGGACTTTATTTCGGATCTCCCTGTCTCTCAAAAAATGTCTGTCATCTGGGTTGTGTGTGACCGCTTTTCTAAAATGGTTCATCTTGTACCCTTGCCTAAGTTGCCTTCCTCCTCTGAGTTGGTCCCTCTGTTTTTCCAGAACGTGGTTCGTTTGCATGGGATTCCGGAGAACATCGTTTCTGACAGGGGATCCCAGTTTGTGTCTAGATTTTGGCGGACGTTCTGTGCTAAGATGGGCATTGATTTGTCCTTTTCGTCTGCATTCCATCCTCAGACGAATGGCCAGACGGAGCGAACTAATCAGACCTTGGAAACTTATTTGAGGTGTTTTGTTTCTGCTGATCAGGATGACTGGGTTACCTTTTTGCCGCTGGCCGAGTTTGCCCTTAATAATCGGGCTAGTTCTGCTACCTTGGTTTCTCCTTTCTTTTGTAATTCGGGGTTTCATCCTCGTATTTCCTCTGGTCAGGTGGAGCCTTCTGATTGTCCTGGAGTGGACATGGTGGTGGATGGGTTGCATCGGATTTGGAGTCATGTGGTGGACAATTTGAAGTTGTCCCAGGAGAAGGCTCAGCAGTTTGCTAATCGCCGTCGCCGCGTGGGTCCTCGACTTCGTGTTGGGGACTTGGTGTGGTTGTCTTCTCGTTTTGTTCCTATGAAGGTCTCTTCTCCTAAGTTCAAGCCTCGGTTCATCGGTCCTTATAGGATCTTGGAAATTCTTAACCCTGTGTCGTTTCGTTTGGATCTCCCGGCATCGTTTGCTATTCATAATGTGTTCCATCGGTCGTTGTTGCGGAGGTATGAGGTACCTGTTGTTCCTTCGCTTGAGCCTCCTGCTCCGGTGCTGGTGGAGGGAGAATTGGAGTATGTTGTAGAGAAGATCTTGGATTCTCGTGTTTCCAGACGGAAACTCCAATATTTGGTCAAGTGGAAGGGTTATGGTCAGGAGGATAATTCTTGGGTGGTTGCCTCTGATGTTCATGCTGATGATTTGGTCCGCGCTTTTCATAGGGCTCATCCTGGTCGCCCTGGTGGTTCTCGTGAGGGTTCGGTGACCCCTCCTCAAGGGGGGGGTACTGTTGTGAGTTCTGTTTTTGGGCTCCCTCTGGTGGTTACTGATGGTACTGGGTGATTTGTGTTCTGCTGTCTCTGGTGTCCACCTGTTCTATTAGGATTTGGGAGTTTCCTATTTAACCGGGCTTTCTTGTCTTTTCCCCGCCGGCTATCAAGGTTATCAGAGTGTTTTGTTACCTCAGCTTCTGGCTTCAGTAATCTTCAGGACAAGCTAAGTTTTTGATTTTCTTGTTCCACGTTTTGCTTTATTTTTGTCTTGTCCAGCTTGCATATAATTGTTTCTTTGCTGCTGGTTGCTCTAGTGGGCTGTAATTGCTCCTCATGTTCCATGAGTTGGAACATGAGTTCAAGTAATTGCAGGATGGTTTTTTGAAGGGTTTTTTGCTGACCGCGCAGTTTACTTTTGTATCCTCTGCTATCTAGTTTTAGCGGGCCTCATTTTGCTGAATCTGTTTTCATACTGTGTATGTGCCTTCCTCTCATTTCACCGTCATTATATGTGGGGGGCTGCTATTTCTGTGGGGGATTTCTCTGGAGGCAAGAGAGGTCTGTGTTTCTTCTAATAGGGGAAGTTAGATCTTCGGCTGGTGCGAGACGTCTAGGATCAACGTAGGCACGTTCCCTGGCTATTGTTATTTGTGTGTTCAGGTTTAGGGTCGTGGTCAGCTCAGGTTCCATCACCCTAGAGCTCGTTGGTGCTTGTCCTTTTGTGATTCCCTGCCATTGGAATCATGACAGAGGTGCTTTTCTGTTTTGAGTTTTTCTATGAAACAAAGACTTTTCCACATAAACAACGTTGTTTGGTTTTGCGGCCCCAACAGATCTGTGCTACAAAGTAACAGGCGGCTCGGGCATTAATGAGGGACCTGATGCTGAATGATCCTTTCCACAAACCCTAATGACCCAATTAGTGCCCTGTCATTAGAAGCTCATTAAACGCCTCCCTGTCCCGAGCAGTCATGTACAGTATGGGGGGATCCTGCAGCCCACCCCCTGACTGCTCCATACCATACACTGCCCTCTGTCGCTCTCACTATTATCCTGTGCATTTCTCTGTCATCGTTACCCCATGTTACACTTGTCACCCCCCACTACAGAGTAGCAGGGCAGCCAATGTCACCCCCTCCCGGACCCTAATGGCAGCAGGAAATGTCTGCTCCTCTATTGGGTTGGAACCTGATTTAATCAAGGAATAATGTGGATTTGTTGCCGGTGGCTGCAGGGGAAGGGTTAAGTGATGCCATGTCCTTGGTGGGAGCAGTGGCAGCTGCTGGGACCTGGACAGAGACAACCAATGTTGCTGTGACTGCACAGTGTGATGTGGAGGAGAGAAGTTGAGACGCAGAAATCACCCACATGCCAGCACTGGGCAGAGTCCCTCCAGTCTCCAGCCTGGGGCCACGGGGCCCCAATGTACAGCCCACAGCTCAGTTTTATCCATGGCAGCAGCTCCCCTTCCTCCTGGCATCCGGTTAACCCCATTTATGCGGGTCGGATTGTTATCTTTAAGGTTCAGCAATAACCTTCATACAGATGGGAAGGGGTTAAGCTTCTTCCTACCCCACTGGTGCAGGTTTGGTGCAGCATGCATGTATTCTGGGTGAGCTGGGCGGCTACAGGCTGCACCCCACCAGCTGCTCCTCCAGACATCACCCACATTTTTAGGCAGCGGAGAAAGACAGCAGCAGACTGAGCCACAATTGCAACCACTGCTGGATACCTTTGCACTCACTCAGGCACTAGTACTCGGAATCTGCCTGATAAACTTCAGCACTGTCTGCAGCCACCCAGGGGGAAGAGCAGAGAACGTGCTCTCTCCGCCCACAATGTCACACTGGCTGCCTTCTGTTAACCCCTATGTGTGCCTGCCTGGCTGCACTGACTGAGTGAGAAGATGCTTGTGTCAGAGCTGGCACATAGGGGTTAAGAGAACGCAGCCAGCGTGACTTTGTGGGGGGAGAGAGCATGTTATCTCCTGCTCTGCTCTCCCAGCTGTATCTATGACAGCATGAGTGGGCCCCCCCCCTCTCCCCAGGGCCCCGGCATTTGCCCGCTGTGCCGGGTGCTGACGCCGGCCCTGCCAGGACCGCCCCTGGGTGAGTATAATATAACCTCTTTTTCTCATCTTTTAGGATACATCGGGGGCTTATCTACAGCATGCCAGAATGCTGTAGATAAGCCCCTGATGCTGGTGGGCTTGGCTCACCCTCAATTTTGGGGTGACAGATTCCCTTAAGTGCAGAACCACAGTCCACCATCACTTGAAAATCAATCGAATGACCATAACAGGTAGAACAACCAGAAAAAGAAACTCCTGCCGATGGTAAAAATGCAATGCGAAAGGGAGGGTTATTCTGATAGACCTTTTTTTTCTCTTTTCCTTGTTTATGTCTCCTTCACATTGCTTAATAAAATGGTCAGCCTTACCACAATAAAGACATAGCCCCTCTGAGAATCTTCTCTGCCTTTCCTGGGAAAGAGAGGACATCGCCCCAAGTTGCATCGGCTCCCCACAGTCAACGGGGCTTTCTAGCAAAATTGAAACCTTCTCCTCATTCTATCTACTTTTTAATCTTCTATCCACCCGGATAGCTAATTGCATAGCAGCCTCAAGCATAGCAGGTGCAGGATATGCAATGAGCAAATCTTTAACCCTGTCATTCAAACCTACTAAAAACTGACTCTTGAGTGCTGGATCATTCCAGATAACTTCTGCAGACCATCGTCTGAACTGGGTACAGTATCTCTCAGCGTCGCCAGAGTCCAGTTTCAGCCGCCTGAGTTCTGCCTCGGCTGTAGTGACCCGATGAGGATCATCATATAACACCCCCATAGCAAAAAAAAATGCTTCAACAGACATCAAACAAGGGTCATCCGGACGCAATGAAAATGCCCAAACTTTGGGCTCACCTCGCAATAACAACATAATCCCCACACGCTGTAATTCAGCCCCTGAAAACCTGGATCTAAGCTGAAAATAAAGTAAACATCCATTTTTAAATGAAAAAAATTCCTGCCGTTTACGAGAAAACCATTCAAGCAAACCCACCTTAGGTTCTTCAGAGCAGATTCCAGGGCAATTACTCACGTGCTGCTGCAAGATGGCAACTTCCAACGTTAACTCTTGCAGACGCTGAACAAGATCTTGAATGCTGTTCATGCTGCAGAAATCCGGGAGGGTTTTTTTTTATACTTCTTTCTGGCTGGACAAACTGTTACGGATCTGCAACACAGGACTAAGGTAGAAGGGGGAAAACTGACTAGGCTGAAACCCTACGATGGAGTGGGCGACCCATTCATTGCGAATAGACCCACCGACGATCCTAGGATAATCTCAAGTGAAGACCTATAGATAAGGGGACGGGGTACCCTACAAGAACTAGGGACTGGGTACAAAAACGGGTCACCTCCTAATAGAAAACAGAGAAGGCTGCAGAAAACAATAGAAAACAGAAACTAAGGCTAGCAGAACCAGAGGTACCAGTACTGAACAAATAACACACACAGAACACTAAGCAAAGCACCAAGCTAGAGCTCAAGCAGTTTAACACTGTTGTCCAGCAAGGACTGGGAGGCAGGTGCTGGTTAATAAAGAGTCATACAAACACCTGACCCAAGACAAACCCAGGACCAGAGGAAAAAGACCAGCAGCCAGAACTTCACAAGAAAATGGCGGATAGTAACAAACTAAACAGATTCTTTCATGTCCCTCATTTGATGTGTTTTGGCAGCATTTTGGTTCCGTTATATGGTGTTGTGTATGCGTTTGTTTATGCCTCCCTTTGACATGAATGGCGTTCAGTTATGTTCGGCGAATATTCGACAAATTAATAGGCGAATATTGCAAATTCAGCGGTCGTAATCCGAACCGAACATTGAAATATTCACTCATCTTTATTCTTCAGTACAGTTATGCAGAGCAAACATCGTAATTACCACTCCTTGCCAGATGAGGTCTCCTCTACCCTATTCAAGTCTTTAGCTAGCTTTGCAGCAATATTTGTTCCTATTTCTTTAGAAGTCTGTAAGATACATATATGCTCATTATCTAGATAAATGTATTGATTGCATTGTATGTAGAGGAAAATGAGATTAGAATTGCTATTGCTTGAGATTTTTTACAGATGTAAAAATGGCAATTGTTTAAAATATAGAGATTAACTAAACGATTTGGGAGATCAAACTCAAATCAAGGCATGGACATTACAGAACAGGCTGACTCCCTACCCTTCCCTTGTCCCTCCCCACCACTGCCCCTTGATTTTTTAATTCTTCTTACAACCCTTTTGGTTCGCAAATCAGCAGCCTTGTAGTGTTATCATTGTGGTTTATTAAGATTGTTTTTTTTTTCTTTTACTATTTCTGGAAAATAGTTAACCATTTTTCCTTTCCTGTTATATTATTGAAATTTTCTAAATAAAGAATATATACAAAAAAAATGGCAATTGTCAATAGTATCTAAGATGATGGTAACACTCTTCTAGATCAAAGGGTAGTGTATGCCTAGAGTAGCTGCACATTCCTATAGTGGCTATGTAAGGTGCCAAAAGGCAGTAGCAATAGCCCTGGCACTTTGCAGGAAAAGCTTGCCCCAGTCCCAGTGTGCTGTCTAATGTAGGGTGCATTACACTCATGTCCAGGCCTACGATGTCTTTTCATCTCCATCTTCAGGAAAAGCCATACATCAGGGGATTCCAAGTTCATTTCTATATTCAAAAAAGATTGCAACATGCAGTATTGGGCACAACACCCTCTGGTTCTTGTTTCACTAATACAGTATATTTTCCGTTTAACTTTCAGTTCCGCATTGACCGTCCCTATGCTTACTGGTTCCATCAGCCCCATGGATTTCTTTTCACGCAGTATAATCATTATCCACTACCTTTCATGAACGCAGTTCCATGTCCATCTTCCTCTACAGAAGGGGTTAAGGTGCTCTCCATAGCACCTGAATTGAGCTGTAGGCTGTGGATATTGTGGGAATGTCCGCTGGGAGTCTTTTAAGGCCTCATACTACCCGGAACACTTTGTACTCACTTCTGCTATAAGCCCACATCACCTTGTCACGTAGCAAATTAGCTCTCCTCTAAAAACAGGAAGCATTCTCCTTATTACTTCAAAATGACCAGAATAGGAGCCAAAGGACTTTTACACAGTCTGTGCCCCTTTATTACACAGTTTGTGTCCCTATGCACCTCATTATTACACCCGCTCCCTCAGCTCTGTAGATGCTCATTAACCCCTTTCTGACATTGGACGTACTATCCCGTCGAGGTGGGGTGGGCCCTTATGACCACCGACGGGATAGTACGTCATAGTCGATCGGCCGGGTGTCAGCTGACTATCGCAGCTGACTTCTGGCACTATGTGCCAGGAGTGGTCACGGACCGCCCCCGGCACATTAACTACCAAAACACCGCGATCAAACATGATCACAGTGTTCCGGCGGTATAGGGAAGCATCGCGCACGGAGGGGGCTCCCTGCGTGCTTCCGTAAGACCCTCAGAGCAACCCAATGTGATGGCGTTGCTCCGTGGGTCCTTACCTCCTCCTCCCTGCAGCAGGCCCGAATCCAAAATGCATACAACAGAGAAAAAATGGAGTTCAAGTCCATATATAAATATCTTTTATTTCACAAAAAGTAAAGTTGTTACTTTTTGTGAAATAAAAGATATTTATATATGGACTTGAACTCCATTTTTTCTCCGTTGTATGCTATTTGAGGAGTGTCCGTTGTTACAACAGGAATTAAGAATCTCCCTGGGTAGCTCCCCCACTTGGGGTCTGAGCATGGTGGGGGTTTTTGATAGAATATCTTCATATTTGATCTTTTTTGGCCGAATCCAAAATGGCCACGAGGCTGCATCCGGGTCCTGCAGAGAGGTGGCTTCACAGCGCCTGCTCAGAGCAAGGGAAGCCAGTACTGTGCCTGTGTGATCGCTGATCTGACACAGTGCACAGCAAAGTGTCAGATCAGCGATCTTACACTATAACATGCCCGCGGGGCAATGTTATAGTGTAAAAAAAAAATATTCAGATGAGTAAAAAAAGATTTAAAAAAATTCCCATAAATACATTTATTTATCTAAATTTAAAAAAAAACAATAAAAGTACATATATTTAGCATCGCCGCGTCTATAACGGCCCGACCTATAAAACTGTCCCACTAGTTAACCCCTTCAGTGAACACCGTATAAAAAAAAAAAAACGAGGCAAAAACAACGCTAAATTATCATACCACCGAACAAAAAGTGGAATAACACGCGATCAAAAAGACTGATATAAATAACCATGGTACCACTGAAAACGTCGTCTTGTCCCGCAAAAAACAAGCCATGATACAGCATCATTAGCAAAAAATAAAAAAGTAATAGTCCTCAGAATAAAGCGATGCAAAAATAATTATTTTTTCTATAAAATAGTTTTTATTGTATAAAAGCGCCAAAACATAAAAAAATTACATAAATGAGGTATCGCTGTAATCGTACTGACCTGAAGTATAAAACTGCTATATCAATTTTACCAAACGCGGAACAGTATAAACGCCTCACAAAAATCGGAATAAAAAGCGATCAAAAAATGTCACGTGCCTGAAAATGTTACCAATAAAAACGTCAACTCGTCCCACAAAAAACAAGACCTCACATGATTCTGTGGACCAAAATATGGAAAAATTATAGCTCTCAAAATGTGGTAACGCAAAAAATATTCTTTGCAATAAAAAGCGTCTTTTAGTGTGTGACGGTTGCCAATCATAAAAATCCACTAGAAAACCCGCTAGAAAAGTAAATCAAACCCCCCTTCATCACCCCCTTAGTTAGGGAAAAATAAAAAAATTAAAAAAATTTATTTATTTCCATTTTCCCATCAGGGTTAGGGCTAGGGTTAGGGTTAGGGCTAGGGTTAGGGTTAGGGCTAGGGTTAGAGCTAGGGTTAGGGTTAGGGCTAGGGAATGGGCTAGGGTTAGGGTTAGGGTTAGGGCTACGGTTAGGGCTGCTAGGGTTATGGTTAGGGTTAGGGCTAGGGTTAGGGTTGGGGCTAAAGTTACTGTTAGGGTTTGTATTACATTTACGGCTGAGAATAGGGTTGGGATTAGGGTTAGGGGTGCGTTAGGGCTAGGGGTGTGGTTAGGGTTACCGTTGGGATTAGGGTTAGGGGTGTGTTTGGATTAGGGTTTCAGTTATAATTGGAGGGTTTCCACTGTTTAGGCACATCAGGGGCTCTCCAAACGTGACATGGCGTCCGATCTCAATTCCAGCCAATTCTGCGTTGAAAAAGTAAAACAGTGCTCCTTCCCTTCCAAGCTCTCCCGTGCGCCCAAACAGGGGTTTACCCCAAAATATGGGGTATCAGCGTACTCAGGACACATTGGACAACAACTTTTGGGGTCCAATTTCTCCTGTTACCCTTGGGAAATACAAAACTGGGGGCTAAAAAAAATCTTTTTTTTCCACAAAAATTATTTTTTATTTTCATGGCTCTGCGTTATAAACTGTAGTGAAAGTTCTCACAACACAACTAGATAAGTTCCTAGGGGGGTCTAGTTTCCAATATGGGGTCACTTGTGTTTTTTTTTACTGTTTAGGTACATTAGGGGCTCTGCAAACGCAATGTGATGCTTGCATACCATTCCATCTAAGTCTGCATTCCAAATGGCACTCTTTCCCTTCCGAGCTCTCCCATGCGCCGAAACGGTTGTTCCCCCACATATGGGGTATCAGCGTACTCAGGACAAATTGGACAACAACTTTTGGGGTCCAATATCAACTGTTACCCTTGGAAAAATACAAAACTGGGGGCTAAAAAATAATTTTTGTGGGAAAAAAAAGAATTTTTATTTTCACGGCTCTGCGTTATAAACTGTAGTGAAACACTTGGGGGTTCAAAGCTCTCACAACACATCTAGATGAGTTCCTTAGGGGGTCTACTTTCCAAAATGGTGTCACTTGTGGGGGGCTTCAATGTTTAGGCACATCAGGGGCACTACAAACGCAACATGGCGTCCCATCTCAATTCCAGTCAATTTTGCATTGAAAAGTCAAATGGCGCTCCTACCCTTCTGAGCTCTACCATGCGCCCAAACAGTGGTTTACCCCCACATATGGGGTATCAGCGTACTCAGGACAAATTGTACAACAACTTTTGGGGTCCAATTTCTACTCTTACTCTTGGGAAAATAAAAAATTTGGGGCAAAAAGATCATTTTTGTGAAAAAATATGATTTTTCATTTTTACGGCTCTGCATTATAAACTTCTGTGAAGCACTTGGTGGGTGAAAATGCTCACCACACATCTAGAAATGTTCCTTAGGGGGTCTACTTTCCAAAATGGTGTCACTTGTGGGGGGATTCAATGTTTAGGCACATCAGTGGCTCTCCAAACGCAACATGGCGTCCCATCTCAATTCCAGTCAATTTAGCATTGAAAAGTGAAATGGCGCTCCTTCCCTTTCGAGCTCTGCCATGCGCCCAAATAGTGGTTTACCCCCACATATGGGGTATCGGCAGGGCCGTATTTAGAGTTTCTGCTGCCCTAGGCACTTTTAGTGCTGCCTTCCCCATTGGTGAGTATGACACTATCAGCATAGACTTTGGCAAGAATCGCTGATGTGAAAGTAGCCTTTTGCAGCAGATAGGGCAGTTTTCCTGCATCTGCCACGTAACGGATCACTTACGGCAACACTGTGTTTGGTCTCATTCATTCCCTATGGGATTTGCGGTACTTGCTGTGATCTGGGAAATGCGGTGCCATACCTCCCAACTTTTGAAGGGAAAAAGGTCTAAAGGTTGCGGCGCACTATGTGCACCGTGGCAAATTTTAGGCCACGCCTCTGACCACACCCATTTCACAACTAATCACACCCATATCCAAGTCCCAACCACACCCATTTAGCACTGCTGATCACACTGTTTCAAATACATTAAAACCCCCCAAAAATATGGCCACGCAGTGCTCCATGCTGTATAATGGCTACGCAGTGCTCCACATACTGCATAATGGCCCTAAATGATGTTTCATACTGTATAATGGCCACACAGTGCTCCATACTGTATAATGGCCACACATGATGCTCCATACTGTATAATGGCCACACATGATGTTCCATACTGTATAATGGCCACACAGTGCTCCATACTGTATAATGGCCACACATGATGCTCCATACTGTATAATGGCCACACATGATGCTCAATACTGTATAATGGCAACACATAGTGCTCAATACTGTATAAGGGCCACACATGATGCTCCATACTGTATGATGGCCAGACATGATACTCCATACTGTATAGTGGCCACACATGATGCTCAATACTGTATAATGGCCACACATGATGCTCCATACTGTATAAGGGCCACACATGATGCTCAATACTGTATAATGGCCACACATGATGGTCCATACTTTATAATGGCCACACATGATGCTCCATACTGTATAATGACCTCACATGATACTCAATACTGTATAATGGCCACACATGATGCTCCATACTTTATAAAGGCCACACATGATGCTCCATACTGTATAATGACCTCACATGATGATCATTAGCCACACATGATGCTCCATACTGTATAATGGCCACACATGATGCTCCATACTGTGTAATTACCCCACATGATGATCAATACTGTATAATGGCCCCACATGATGCTCAATACTGTATAATGGCCACACATGATGCTCAATACTGTATAATGGCCACACATGATGCTCAATACTGTATAATGGTCACACATGATGCTCCATACTGTATAATGACCCCACATGATGATCAATACTGTATAATGGCCCCACATGATGCTCAATACTGTATAATGGCCACACATGATGCTCCATACTGTATAAGGGCCAAACATGATGCTCAATACTGTATAATGGCCACACATGATGCTCCATACTTTATAAGGGCCACACATGATGCTCCATACTGTATAATGTCCTCACATGATGATCAATACCGTATAATGGCCACACATGATGCTCAATACTGTATAAGGGCCACACGATGCTCAATACTGTATAATGGCCATTGGCCACACATGATGCTCCATACTGTATAATGGCCACACATGATGCTCCATACTGTATAATTACCCCACATGATGATCAATACAGTATAATGGCCCCACATGATGCTCAATACTGTATAATGGCCACACATGATGCTCAATACTGTATAATGGCCACACATGATGCTCAATACTGTATAATGGTCACACATGATGCTCCATACTGTATAATGACCCCACATGATGATCAATACTGTATAATGGCCCCACATGATGCTCAATACTGTATAATGGCCACACATGATGCTCCATACTGTATAAGGGCCAAACATGATGCTCAATACTGTATAATGACCACACATGATGCTCCATACTTTATAATGGCCACACATGATGCTCCATACTGTATAATGACCTCACATGATGCTCAATACTGTATAATGGCCACACATGATGCTCCATACTTTATAAAGGCCACACATGATGCTCCATACTGTATAATGGCCCCACATGATGCTCAATACTGTATAATGGCCACACATGATGCTCCATACTTTATAAAGGCCACACATGATGCTCCATACTGTATAATGGCCCCACATGATGCTCCATACTGTATAATGACCCCACATGATGCTCAATAGTGTATAATGCCCCCCTCCCATCTTGTATGCATAGCTCATCTCCCTCCCATCCCATATACAGTGGGGCAAAAAAGTATTTACTCAGTCATCAATAGTGAAAGTTCCACCACTTAAAGAGATGAGAGGCGTCTGTAATTTACATCATAGGTAGACCTCAACTATGGGAGACAAACTGAGAAAAAAAAATCCAGAAAATCACATTGTCTGTTTTTTTAACATTTTATTTGCATATTATGGTGGAAAATAAGTATTTGGTCAGAAACAAACAATCAAGATTTCTGGCTCTCACAGACCTGTAACTTCTTCTTTAAGAGTCTCCTCTTTCCTCCACTCATTACCTGTAGTAATGGCACCTGTTTAAACTTGTTATCAGTATAAAAAGACACCTGTGCACACCCTCAAACAGTCTGACTCCAAACTCCACTATGGTGAAGACCAAAGAGCTGTCAAAGGACACCAGAAACAAAATTGTAGCCCTGCACCAGGCTGGGAAGACTGAATCTGCAATAGCCAACCAGCTTGGAGTGAAGAAATCAACAGTGGGAGCAATAATTAGAAAATGGAAGACATACAAGACCACTGATAATCTCCCTCAATCTGGGGCTCCACGCAAAATCCCACCCCATGGGGTCAGAATGATCACAAGAACGGTGAGCAAAAATCCCAGAACCACACGGGGGGACCTAGTGAATGAACTGCAGAGAGCTGGGACCAATGTAACAAGGCCTACCATAAGTAACACACTACGCCACCATGGACTCAGATCCTGCAGTGCCAGACGTGTCCCACTGCTTAAGCCAGTACATGTCCGGGACCGTCTGAAGTTTGCTAGAGAGCATTTGGATGATCCAGAGGAGTTTTGGGAGAATGTCCTATGGTCTGATGAAACCAAACTGGAACTGTTTGGTAGAAACACAACTTGTCGTGTTTGGAGGAAAAAGAATACTGAGTTGCATCCATCAAACACCATACCTACTGTAAAGCATGGTGGTGGAAACATCATGGTTTGGGGCTGTTTCTCTGCAAAGGGGCCAGGACGACTGATCCGGGTACATGAAAGAATGAATGGGGCAATGTATCGTGAGATTTTGAGTGCAAACCTCCTTCCATCAGCAAGGGCATTGAAGATGAAACGTGGCTGGGTCTTTCAACATGACAATGATCCAAAGCACACAGCCAGGGCAACGAAGGAGTGGCTTCGTAAGAAGCATTTCAAGGTCCTGGAGTGGCCAAGCCAGTCTCCAGATCTCAACCCTATAGAAAACCTTTTGAGGGAGTTGTAAGTCCGTGTTGCCAAGCGAAAAGCCAAAAACATCACTGCTCTAGAGGAGATCTGCATGGAGGAATGGGCCAACATACCAACAACAGTGTGTGGCAACCTTGTGAAGACTTACAGAAAACGTTTGACCTCTGTCATTGCCAACAAAGGATATATTACAAAGTATTGAGATGAAATTTTGTTTCTGACCAAATACTTATTTTCCACCATAATATGCAAATAAAATGTTAAAAAAACAGACAATGTGATTTTCTGGATTTTTTTTTCTCAGTTTGTCTCCCATAGTTGAGGTCTACCTATGATGTAAATTACAGACGCCTCTCATCTTTTTAAGTGGTGGAACTTGCACTATTGCTGACTGACTAAATACTTTTTTGCCCCACTGTACATGGCTCATATCCCCCCTCCTCCTGTATGCATGGCTCATAACTCCCCCCTGTATGCATGGCTGATGGCTCATATTCCCCCGTATGCATGGCCCATAATTCCCCCCCCTGTATGCATGGCTGATGGCTCATATTCCCCCGTATGCATGGCTCATAATTCCCCCCCTGTATGCATGGCTCATGGCTCATAGTTCCCCCCCCGTATGCATGGCTGATGGCTCATAATTCCCCCCCGTATGTATGGCTGATGGCTCATAATTCCACCCCCTGTATGCATGGCTGATGGCTCATAATTCCCCCCCCCCTGGATGCATGGCTGATGGCTCATAATTCCCCCCCTATGCATGGCTGATGGCTCATAATTCCCCCCCTGTATGCATGGCTGATGGCTCATAATTCCCCCCCCCATATGCATGGCTGATGGCTCATAATTCCCCCCCTATGCATGGCTGATGGCTCATAATTCCCCCCCTATGCATGGCTGATGGCTCATAATTACCCCCCTATGCATGGCTGAAGGCTCATAATTACCCCCCCTCCCATGCATGGCTCATCTCTCCACCCCCTCCCCTTCTCCCGCTCCTTCTCCCAGGCCATCTTGCATGGCGCGGGCAGCTTACCCTCCTCCTTCATCCCATCGCCCCCCATCCCCATCCCCCGTCCCCTGTCCCTCATACTCACCTGTCAGCTGCCTGTCCCACACACCGCGCGGCCGCCGCGGCCACCGCCGACATCCCTCTGGCTTTGTCCCGCCGCAGTGCCTTCTTCCTGAGTGAGCGGTCATGTGGTACCGCTCATTAAGGTCATGAATATGCGCATATTCATGACCTTAATGAGCGGTACCACGTGACCGCTCACTCAGGACGCGCTACAGATGCTGAGACCAGGCATCGCTGGAGCAGGTGAGTATTGTCTTCAAGGAGGGCGGGTGGGAATCGGAGGCGGGGGGCGGGAGGCAGGGGGTGGGGCGGTCAGTCGCGTTTGTGACCTGGGACTAAAAAAATTAAAAAATCCTTGCTCAGGTGCCGCCCCCCGCAATGTCGCCGCCCTAGGCACGTGCCCTCGAGTGCCTAGTGGCAAATATGGCCCTGGGTATCGGCGTACTCAGGACAAATTGTACAACAATTTTTGGCATCCATTTTCTCCTGTTACCTTTGGTAAAATAAAACAAATTGGAGCTGAAGTAAATTTTTTGTGAAAGAAAGTTAAATGTTCATTTTTATTTAAACATTCCAAAAATTCCTGTGAAACACCTGAAGGGTTAATAATCTTCTTGAATGTGGTTTTGAGCACCTTAAGGGGTGCAGTTTTTAGAATGGTGTCACACTTGGTTATTTTCTATCATATAGACCCCTCAAAATGACTTCAAATTAGATGTGGTCCCTAAAAAAAATGGTGTTGTAAGAATGAGAAATTGCTGGTCAACTTTTCACCCTTATAACTCCCTAACCAAAAAAATGTTGATTCCAAAATTGTGCTGATGTAAAGTAGACATGTGGGAAATGTTACTTATTAAGTATTTTGTGTGACATATCTCTGTGATTTAATTGCATAAAAATTCAAAGTTGGAAAATTGCGAAATTTTCAGAATTTTCGCCAAATTTCCATTTTTATATCATAGAAGTTTTACCACTATCATGAAGCCCAATATGTCATGAGAAAACAGTGTCAGAATCACCGGGATCCGTTGAAGCGTTCCAGAGTTATAACTTCATAAAGGGACAGTGGTCAGAATTGTAAAAATTGGCCCAGTCATTAACGTGCAAACCACCCTTGGGGTAAAGGGGTTAACAATCACCAGTGCTTCTTCAATAAGATTTTGGAGTCTTCTTCTAGAGAAACCACCAAAGCTTCCTGCGCCCTAAGCTCCTTCCATCCACCTCTGGTCACATGGCCATGACGTCATGTCAGTTCCTTCAGCTCCACTAGCACTCAGCATTTCCAAGCTTTCTATCCGGTGTGGAGCCGCACTCTACGGTCCCATCACTGGTGTTTATTTACCTCACAGTGCCACCAGCCGAGGACAATGATCTGTTTGTGAGGTGGATGGGTCCTGTCCTGTTTGCACTGTGCATGCCAGCCTCTTTAGAGCGTGCACAGGGAAAAGCCACCAAAGACCACCCTTTTGGACTAGTCACCCAGGTGGCATGGTCCAAGGCCAGCATAAAACATACTGCATGCATTTCTCTGAAACACCGCATTGTATAGTAAAACATATCTGGCTGAAATTATAAAGCTAGTGTCTGATACATGCTGTCTGTGGGTTGAAAAGCATGTACCAGCTGCAGTACAAGAGGAAAACGGGAAGATATTTCTGATCCTATATTTACCACAGTTAGGGCCAGAAAAATGAAGCAGAGGAACAATATGATAATGCATTTCTGTGTCCAAGGAAATAAAATGTTTTTTAAGTCTAAAAAAAATCTAAATACCTGTATAGTGGATATAAAAAGTCTATACTAAAAATAACAAAACTAAAATAATGTGGTTGTATAAGTGGAAAAAGTTCTGAAACTTTTCTTCTTTGTTTCATTTTTGTTACATAACAAAAACCTGACATGCAAACTGGGGTATATAAACTTTTTATATTGACTCTATGACTACTTTATATTATATTCTTGCATAGTTGATCAAATCCAATGAGAAAAAACCTACAAAAGACAAAAAAACTATTGTCCTTAGTGTTCATTGAGACAGGTGTATTAAACGTTCATGTGCTGTTGTTATGCAAAGTGGGAAGCAAATGGACATCACAAGGACCAATGCAAGTGCAACACCCCAGGGAACTGGTTGTTG
Source organism: Ranitomeya imitator (assembly GCF_032444005.1). Taxonomy (NCBI): domain Eukaryota; kingdom Metazoa; phylum Chordata; class Amphibia; order Anura; family Dendrobatidae; genus Ranitomeya; species Ranitomeya imitator. The sequence continues at coordinate 55,073,368 of NC_091285.1, forward strand.
TAGTGATGTTGCCTTCCTTTCGGGGAGGGTGATGTCACACTTGGAGGCAAAGGAGATTCTACTTATCAGGTAAGGCACTCACATTCAACACATCTGAATCTAGGCCAGGAGGGGGAGCTCAGGACCCGGATTCAGGGGAGCTTCCTTACACTTTATGAATCCTTGTCTGGAGGAGGGGCCAGTGAGTCTTAGTCTGAGGGAGACAGAGGAGGGAGAGAGTTGGTCTCCAGGAGTGAGAAGAAGGACGTGGCTGAGCAGCCATGAGGGAGCTGCAACCCCCGGGAAAGAGGATTACTGAAAGAGTTGAATTGTGGAGGAGCTTAGATGGAAGAAGCACAGAGGAGGAAGAGGCTCAGCAGGGGAACAGCGGAAGGACACCCTGGAAGCCAGAGCACAGAACTGGGTACCAGGAGCACAAGGCAATAGTGGGACTCTAGGACACTTAGTAAAATCGGAGGGCATAGGACTGTATGTCAATTGCCTGCATCAAGTCTGGGGTGAAGCAGTAACATTAGAGCCCGGGTCATGATAGAGACACTATAAACAGGCTTGAACTACCTATCATACAGACATCTGTCATAGGACAGGAGAGTGGGGACTTGCACTGAGCTTCAAGCGGCAGGGACCTAATCAATTAAATAGCGTAAGTAGGAAAGGCTTATGGACCTTACCTGGGAGAGGGATCTCCTATTGCCTCCAAGTCAGCTGGACCACAGCTACCCTGTACTTGGTACCCTGGACTGAGGACTACTACCAATAGTAAACCACGTAAAGACTGCAAACCTGTGTCCTCGTTCTTTGCCATACATTCCACCACATCATCGGTGCTCTACACTTGGGAAGCCCTGGGGACCACACTTCACCTTTGGGAAGCATCACCATCTTGCTGCATACCATCACCCCAGAGGACCCCTTTACGCAGCGTCGGTCCTCACTGACCGAAAACCACAGGTGGCATCACGAACATAGACATTACAAATCCTATTAAAGACCTTCCCCTTTAATTGGGCGCCCAGTGCCACGGACTGGGTCGCAGCCACCGTGACATCCCCTTTAAGACCGGACTCGGTACCGATTACCCCACTACCCTGGCGGGCGTTCCACAAGTCAATGTGATAGCTCACATGAATGATTTAACATGTGTACCAAAGGTCTGCTTATAACAAATCATAACATGCACTACTTTGATTCGCGTTCTGAAACTGACTTGCCCATTATTAGTCAATGGGCCCATTACAATTATTAATATAGGAAACTGTACTTGACTTTAATTATTTAATAAATTCTTTCTGTAGAACTGGATACCATATACTTGTACAAAACGGACATATGGATACAATACAGGTTTGAAAAACAGACATAGTGAACACAATACGAATGCAAAAACTTCAGTATTTTATAGGATGAAAAACAGCCAATTTTGCCTCCGCTTCTCTGAATCTGGATTTATCTTAGGGAAAAATAATTCAATTACCGTACTTATTTCAGAAATGTACTACCCATAAATTATAATATTACTATATGATTGTGGTGTAGCATCTGCCTGAGGCCACAGGCTCAAAAGGCTACCTAGGACAGACTTGACACTAGAGATGAGTGAACGTGTTCGGAAAACGTTCGCCAATCTAAAATTTGGCAAGAACCTAGCACATTCGGATTGGTGTTTGCTTTCACGAGCATTTTTACTCAAAGTCGGCAAAAATCGGTCACAGTTTGGTAAATCATAACATTTCCACTAATGCTTTTGTTATTACTTTGGCTATTATAGTGGCGCTGTATGAGAGGGGGTGGCGGGGAGACGTGTTTGATGAGGAGAGGAGTTGTGGAGAGGTTAGAGGAGTGTGTGAAGAGATTACAGGATTTGTTTTCTCATTTTGACTCTCATAGTTGTGGTCTACCTATGATATCAATTACAGGCCTCTCTCATCTTTTTAAGCGGCAGAACTTTCACAATTGGTGGCTGACTAAATACTTTTTTCCCCACTGTATACTGTTTCTACTCTGTGGAAATTGATGCCACTTTAGTGGTGTGCAACAATTATTTTTTTGAAATGTGAAAACTCCAAGTTGAGTCTGCATCTGGTGGGATGCCTGTAGTAGAAGGTATGTCAGTGGCTTATTATACTGTTTCTACTCTGTGCAAATTGATACCACTTTTGTGCTGTGCTCAAAACTGTGTCTCCATCTGGTGGGTTGCCTGTAGTGGAAGAGGCGTCAGAGGCCTATTACACACTTTAGTGGTGTGTGACAATTATTTTTTGAAATGTGGAGACTCCAAGTTGGTCTCTATCTGATGGGTTGCCTGTGAAAGCAGAGCTCCCAGACAGACAGGCCTGCCCTCACTTTCTACAGGGATCTGGTTTTACAATAGGACCCAGTGGAATGCTACCATGAAAGCGCTGACGTCTAGAGGTAAGAATGGTCACTAAGCAGGGTTAGAACTGAGAGGTCACTTCAAGGACAAAGTCAGGATCTGTAAGACTAGTCACAAACAAACTGGGGTCAAAACAGGAATACACTTAACAAACCAGGTGGAGAAGATGCACACCTAACCAGGAAACACTATGCTATATCTGGCAGCCTCCAATAGTAAGGTGGAAGCTTTAGTAGGTTATGGTGCTCTCCAATTGGCTGGAGCAGGGAGCTGATAACTTCACCTGGAAGCACACACACCCATATTGCCAGACTGGATGGCACCACAGGTCCCAGACACTCTAACCTTAGTGACTGGACAGAGTCTGCCATCCAGAGCTCCTGGTTCGGACATTTATATCACCAGTGCCACCCACAGAGTGAATATGGTGGCAACTGGCAATAAAAGCAGAAATCACAGAAGTAAGTTCTGGTGGAGATGTGCCACGTGGCAATACTTGAACCTCCCAAAATTATAATCACCTGCACTTTGATTACCTTAGGATCCTTTAAAGTATGAGTGAAATACACTCACTTCTATGCCTTTGAACTCCACGTTAATAAGACTTGTTTTATGAGTGCTTGGGAAATAAATACAGCACAGCCTTGTGTGGTGTACTCAGGATTTCTGCTTTATTAGCACATGCAAGCTACTAAAGTAGTGTCACAAAGAAATGAAATATTCCCTCCAAAATATGTACCCAACAGGTATTTTAGGGGTGTGAATAGAAATACAAAACTTCCCTGTACATCAGTGTTATTTGAACACTATGACACAGCAGTTATAAGACAAGATGGATACCACAGACACAAAATGGAAGCTGTTCTCTGACAAAGGGATTGTCCACTCTTTGTTTTTAAAAATATGTTAGGGACATGATTTCATGGCAATTACTAATATAGGTATTAGAGGTGACATGTCCATTCATCAAAGAGGAGAGCTGTATAGCCAGTGAGAAAGACTGCACTATCAAGCATCAAATTCACCAGCGATGGGAACTTGGAATATTGTCTCTGATAGATTTGCTAGATTTCTTGCACATTCGTTCAATACGGCTAGCAGAATTGATTCAGTCTGAATACGATAAGTCTGATGGCAAAGCAAAATCAGTGGAGGAGAGATAAGGAATTGAAAAATAACAAAATATAATACTCATCTGTGCTTATGTCGCATCCACTGCTGCCACAACCACTTCGAAACCGGATTCACATGGTCATGTGGTGGGGGGCAATACATGTCATTGAAATGAATGACATACGACTCCCCCATATTACATGGGTTACTCCCTGTTATGATAAGGTAATTCAGTACCACAATGGACATAGAGGTCAGAGCACATACAGTGACCTGACAATAACCCAAAAACATAGAACGAGCTCTGAGACGTGGGAACTCTGCTGACCGCAATCCCTAATCCTCTCCAACCACACTAGAGGCAGCCGTGGATTGCGCCTAACGCTCCCTATGCAACTCGGCACAGCCCGACAAACCAGCCAGCCTGAAGATAGAAAATAAGCCTACCTTGCCTCAGAGAAATACCCCAAAGGAAAAGGCAGCCCCCACATATAATGACTGTGAGTTAAGATGAAAAGACAAACGTAGAGATGAAATAGATTTAGCAAAGTGAGGCCCGACTTTCTGAACAGAGCGAGGATAGGAAAGGTAACTTTGCGGTCAACACAAAACCCTACAAAAACCACGCAAAGGGGCAAAAAGACCCTCCGTACCGAACTAACGGCACGGAGGTACACCCTCTGCGTCCCAGAGCTTCCAGCAAGCAGGAAAAAACAAATAGACAAGCTGGACAGAAAAAAACAGCAAACAAAATAGCAAAGCAGAACTTAGCTATGCAGAGCAGCAGGCCACAGGAACGATCCAGGAGGAAACAGGTCCAATACTAGAACATTGACTGGAGGCCAGGATCAAAGCACTAGGTGGAGTTAAATAGAGCAGCACCTAACGACTTCACCACATCACCTGAGGAAGAAAACTCAGAAGCCGCAGTACCACTTTCCTCCACCAACGGAAGCTCAGAGAGAGAATCAGCCGAAGTACCACTTGTGACCACAGGAGGGAGCTCTGCCACAGAATTCACAACAGTACCCCCCCTTTGAGAAGGGGTCACCGAACCCTCACCAGAGCCCCCAGGATGACCAGGATGAGCCATATGAAAGGCACGAACAAGATCGGGAGCATGGACATCAGAGGCAAAGACCCAGGAATTATCTTCCTGAGCGTAACCCTTCCACTTAACCAGATACTGGAGTTTCCGTCTTGAAACACGAGAATCCAAAATCTTCTCCACAATATACTCCAACTCCCCCTCCACCAAAACCGGGGCAGGAGGATCAACAGATGGAACCATAGGTGCCAGGTATCTCCGCAACAATGACCTATGGAATACGTTATGTATGGAAAAAGAATCTGGAAGGGTCAGACGAAAAGACACAGGATTAAGAACCTCAGAAATCCTATACGGACCAATGAAACGAGGTTTAAACTTAGGAGAGGAAACCTTCATAGGAATATGACGAGAAGATAACCAAACCAAATCCCCAACACGAAGTCGGGGACCCACACAGCGTCTGCGATTAGCAAAACGTTCAGCCTTCTCCTGGGACAAGGTCAAATTGTCCACTACATGAGTCCAAATCTGCTGCAACCTGTCCACCACAGTATCCACACCAGGACAGTCCGAAGACTCAACCTGCCCTGAAGAGAAACGAGGATGGAACCCAGAGCTGCAGAAAAACGGCAAAACCAAGGTAGCCGAGCTGGCCCGATTATTAAGGGCGAACTCAGCCAAAGGCAAAAAGGACACCCAGTCATCCTGATCAGCAGAAACAAAGCATCTCAGATATGTTTCCAAGGTCTGGTTGGTTCGTTCGGTCTGGCCATTAGTCTGAGGATGGAAAGCCGAGGAAAAAGACAAGTCAATGCCCATCCTACCACAAAAGGCTCACCAAAACCTTGAAACAAACTGGGAACCTCTGTCAGAAACGATATTCTCTGGAATGCCATGTAAACGAACCACATGCTGGAAGAACAATGGCACCAAATCAGAGGAGGAAGGTAATTTAGACAAGGGTACCAAATGGACCATCTTAGAGAAGCGATCACAGACCACCAAAATGACTGACATCTTTTGAGAGACGGGAAGATCTGAAATAAAATTCATAGAGATATGTGTCCAAGGCCTCTTCGGGACCGGCAAGGGCAAAAGCAACCCACTGGCACGAGAACAGCAGGGCTTAGCCCGAGCACAAATCCCACAGGACTGCACAAAAGAACGCACATCCCGCGACAGAGATGGCCACCAAAAGGATCTAGCCACTAACTCTCTGGTACCAAAGATTCCAGGATGACCGGCCAACACCGAACAATGAACCTCAGAGATAACTTTATTCATCCACCTATCAGGGACAAACAGTTTCTCCGCTGGGCAACGATCAGGTTTATTAGCCTGAAATTTTTGCAGCACCCGCCGCAAATCAGGGGAGATGGCAGACACAATTACTCCCTCTTTGAGGATACCCGCCGGCTCAGATAAACCCGGAGAGTCGGGCACAAAACTCCTAGACAGAGCATCCGCCTTCACATTTTTAGAGCCCGGAAGGTACGAAATCACAAAGTCAAAACGGGAGAAAAACAGCGACCAACGAGCCTGTCTAGGATTCAACCGCTTGGCAGACTCGAGATAAGTCAAGTTTTTATGATCAGTCAAGACCACCACGCGATGCTTAGCTCCTTCAAGCCAATGACGCCACTTCTCGAATGCCCACTTCATGGCCAGCAACTCTCGATTGCCCACATCATAATTTCGCTCAGCAGGCGAAAACTTCCTGGAAAAGAAGGCGCATGTTTCATCACCAAGCAATCAGAACCTCTCTGCGACAAAACAGCCCCTGCTCCAATCTCAGAAGCATCAACCTTGACCTGGAACGGAAGCGAAACATCTGGTTGACACAACACAGGGGCAGAAGAAAAACGACGCTTCAACTCTTGAAAAGCTTCCACAGCAGCAGAAGACCAATTGACCACATCAGCACCCTTCTTGGTCAAATCGGTCAATGGTTTAGCAATACTAGAAAAATTGCAGATGAAGCGACGATAAAAATTAGCAAAGCCCAGGAACTTTTGCAGACTTTTCAGAGATGTCGGCTGAGTCCAATCATGGATGGCTTGGACCTTAACAGGGTCCATCTTGATAGTAGAAGGGGAAAAGATGAACCCCAAAAATGAAACCTTCTGAACACCAAAGAGACACTTTGATCCCTTCACAAACAAAGAATTAGCACGCAGGACCTGAAACACCGTTCTGACCTGCTTCACATGAGACTCCCAATCATCCGAGAAGATCAAAATGTCATCCAAGTACACAATCAGGAATTTATCCAGGTACTCTCGGAAGATGTCATGCATAAAGGACTGAAACACTGATGGAGCATTGGCAAGTCTGAATGGCATTACTAGATACTCAAAATGGCCCTCGGGCGTATTAAATGCAGTTTTCCATTCATCGCCTCGCTTAATACGCACAAGATTATACGCACCACGAAGATCTATCTTGGTGAACCAACTAGCCCCCTTAATCCGAGCAAACAAATCAGATAACAACGGTAAGGGGTACTGAAATTTAACCGTGATCTTATTTAGAAGGCGGTAATCTATACAAGGTCTCAGTGAACCATCCTTCTTGGCTACAAAAAAGAACCCTGCTCCTAATGGCGACGATGACGGGCGAATATGCCCCTTCTCCAAGGACTCCTTCACATAACTCCACATAGCGGCGTGCTCAGGCACAGATAAATTAAACAGTCGACCTTTTGGGAATTTACTACCAGGAATCAAATCGATAGCACAATCACAATCCCTATGCGGAGGTAGGGTATCGGACTTGGGCTCATCAAATACATCCCGGTAATCAGACAAGAACTCTGGAACCTCAGAAGGGGTGGATGACGAAATAGTCAGAAATGGGACATCACCATGTACCCCCTGACAACCCCAGCTGGACACAGACATGGATTTCCAATCTAATACTGGATTATGGACTTGTAGCCATGGCAACCCCAACACGACCACATCATGCAGATTATGCAACACCAGAAAGCGAATAACCTCCTGATGTGCAGGAGCCATGCACATGGTCAGCTGGGTCCAGTACTGAGGCTTATTCTTGGTCAAAGGCGTAGCATCAATTCCTCTCAATGGAATAGGACACTGCAAGGGCTCCAAGAAAAACCCACAACGCCTAGCATACTCCAAGTCCATCAAATTCAGGGCAGCGCCTGAATCCACAAATGCCATGACAGAATACGATGACAAAGAGCAGATCAAGGTAACGGACAGAAGAAATTTTGACTGTACCGTACCAATGGTGGCAGACCTAGCGAACCGCTTAGTGCGCTTAGGACAATCAGAGATAGCATGAGTGGAATCACCACAGTAGAAACACAGCCCATTCAAACGTCTGTGTTCTTGCCGTTCAACTCTGGTCAAAGTCCTATCGCACTGCTGAGGCTCAGGTTTAAGCTCAGGTAATACCGCCAAATGGTGCACAGATTTACGCTCACGCAAGCGTCGACCGATCTGAATGGCCAAAGACATAGACTCATTCAGACCAGCAGGCATAGGAAATCCCACCATGACATCCTTAAGGGTTTCAGAGAGACCTTTTCTGAAAATAGCTGCGAGCGCACCTTCATTCCATTGAGTGAGTACGGACCACTTTCTAAATTTCTGACAATATACCTCTATCTCATCCTGACCCTGACACAGAGCCAGCAAGTTTTTCTCTGCCTGATCCACTGAATTAGGTTCATCGTACAGCAATCCGAGCGCCAGGAAAAACGCATCGATATTACTTAATGCAGGATCTCCTGACGCAAGAGAAAATGCCCAGTCCTGAGGGTCGCCACGTAAAAAAGAAATAATGATCCTAACTTGTTGAACTGGGTCACCAGAGGAGCGAGGTTTCAAAGCCAGAAATAATTTACAATTATTTTTGAAACTCAGAAATTTAGTTCTATCTCCAAAAAACAAATCAGGAATAGGAATTCTCAGTTCTAACATAGAATTCTGAACCACAAAGTCTTGAATATTTTGTACTCTTGCCGTGAGCTGATCCACACATGAAGACAGACCTTTAATGTCCATCGCTACACCTGTGTCCTGAACCACCCAAATGTCTAGGGGAAAAAAAAGGCAAAACACAGTGCAGAGAAAAATAAATGGTCTCAGAACTTCTTTTTTCCCTCTATTGAGAATCATTAGTACTTTGGGCCTCCAGTACTGTTATGATAAGGTAATTCAGTACCACAATGGAAATAGAGGTCAGAGCACATACAGTGACCTGACAATAACCCAAAAACATAGAACGAGCTCTGAGACGTGGGAACTCTGCTGACCGCAATCCCTAATCCTCTCCAACCACACTAGAGGCAGCCGTGGATTGCGCCTAACACTCCCTATGCAACTCGGCACAGCCCGAGAAACCAGCCAGCCTGAAGATAGAAAATAAGCCTACCTTGCCTCAGAGAAATACCCCAAAGGAAAAGGCAGCCCCCACATATAATGACTGTGAGTTAAGATGAAAAGACAAACGTAGAGATGAAATAGATTTAGCAAAGTGAGGCCCGACTTTCTGAACAGAGCGAGGATAGGAAAGGTAACTTTGCGGTCAACACAAAACCCTACAAAAACCACGCAAAGGGGGCAAAAAGACCCTCCGTACCGAACTAACGGCACGGAGGTACACCCTCTGCGTCCCAGAGCTTCCAGCAAGCAGGAAAAAACAAATAGACAAGCTGGACAGAAAAAAACAGCAAACAAAATAGCAAAGCAGAACTTAGCTATGCAGAGCAGCAGGCCACAGGAACGATCCAGGAGGAAACAGGTCCAATACTAGAACATTGACTGGAGGCCAGGATCAAAGCACTAGGTGGAGTTAAATAGAGCAGCACCTAACGACTTCACCACATCACCTGAGGAAGGAAACTCAGAAGCCACAGTACCACTTTCCTCCACCAACGGAAGCTCACAGAGAGAATCAGCCGAAGTACCACTTGTGTCCACAGGAGGGAGCTCTGCCACAGAATTCACAACAGCTCCCCATTTTACTGTGTGAGCCTGATCGCTAGCCTCAGCACCAAAAGAACCAAAAACCAATATAAAGGATCAGGGAGCTGTAGCAGAGGCAGGGAAAGGCCTGATGAGGGCATAGGACAGGTGATTATAAAGTGTTTTATTATTTTAACACCCTCCCGACCCTTATAATTAGACAGCAAAATGCAGGCCATAAGTCCACCATCAGGCTGGTTTCATGCTAATCAAATTCCAAATTTTTTCGGATTCATCAGGGGCCAAAAAGGTAAGGGGGCCACTTTCATCTTCAAAGCAGGTGGAATTGTGCATTATGATGAGCTATTGGACTGCAAAGGACTTCTGTCTGTGCCCGCCAATGGTTGTATTCTTAAGAATATGAAGGCAATTATTTACAACATGAATCAGCACTGTGTCTACAAGTCCACATTTTTATCTGTAATAGATTTATACAGAAATGTGCGGAAACAGGGGGGTAATACATGTATACATGTGTGTTTAACATTCGAAGTGTGCACTGATCACTTGTTTTGTCGGACAGTCTGCACCTAACTGATGGGTGCAGGGTAGAGGCATTGTGACCAATTCTTTTTGTTTCTTTCCCCCTCTTGCAGTGAATGGATGGATCCCTCCCCTCCTCTTTCTTGCCATTTACACTGTCAAAGAACAGCTACTCTAGAGAAACAGTTGCTGTTTGAGAAGAGAAGTACCGGCTTTAATAAGCCCCGTAGAACAATGCCAGGACCATACTCATCAAACTGCATGGTTGGGTGGTCCTCCGGATTTTTTTTTAAATTATTTTCTGGATTATTATTTCTGGATATGCAGTCCCAAGGTTTCATGCATGATTAAAACGGCAAGTATTTCTAGGATTCTAAGTCACTGGTTGCTAAGTATTAACTCTATATAATCTTGTTGGGTTGGATAAGAAGGCTCTGCAGTAATATAAGTCACTCTCTGAACAGCACTGTGGAATATGTTACCGCTATATTGACTTTTTTTATCTTATATAGACCTTTTTTCATTGTAATATGCAGAGATGCGGAAAGATGGCTCCTTCCAAAGTTGTTAATGCAACTAAGAATCTGCAAGAGCCGAAAGTGTAATGTAATTTGTTGATAAATACAGTGAAATTGATGAATAGGGGGCTTTTTTATGGAAATGTTCCATATGTCTCGTGGACTCTTTGTGCACTGTGTCGTCAAACTGTGAACAGCAAGTGAAGAGCTGGTATTAGTCATTTACGAGATAGTCTGTTTCAGGGCTGATACTTGGAAAGTTCTTCCAATGTTATTTTAATTAGCTCCGAACATTAAAATGGCAGATTGTGTTGTGGGTGTAATGTTTTCTTCTGTTTCCCAAACACATTATAAATTATAAAGCCATCACATTTCGTTCCCAGCTCCTGCCTTATTTCACTAGCTGTACAATTTATTTAATTATTATTTTTTTAAAAATATTACTTGTATACTGCTTAAAAGACAATACTAGATCTAAAGAATGTTCCCATTCAGTATTGGCCGCATGCATTACAAGCCCCTTTCAGCACAGGCGTGCCTCGTGTGGGCATACAAAGGGTTACACTACAATCCATTCTGACGTGAATTTCTATTTTTGCCTATTTTTGGCACAGCAGGATTTGCATTTTTTGACATTCGCAATAATTAACATTTAATTTTGAATTTGCTTTCTTGGAACGTCGGTAACTTATTTTAATACGTAGAAAATATTTTTCCAGCCGGTGATTGGATATACTAAAACATATCTGGAGCCAATGCAGTGCTGCATGCAATTCAATGGCTGCTATGTGCTTGCTCCTCCTTCGTTTCCTTTCTGTTGCCAGCTAGATTTTTACCTTAGCCTCTCTGTCTGATGGAAAAAGAAATTACAAAACAACCTTGACTGCATCCTTCTTTTTTTTTCCAAAGGATTAACTGCTCTGTATTCAAGATGTGCTGAGAGGAAAAAGGGACGGCTTTCAGACAAGGCTTTTCTGCAATGATTCATCCAGCAGGTTACCGTGTTTTGCAAGTAGGAATTCTGCATCTCTTTCCTTTGTGGCTGCTTGTAACCCTTACATATGCCCAGTTCCGATACTCTATCCCCGAGGAGCTGAACAGGGGTGAAATTGTTGGGAATATCGCTAAGGATCTTGGAACAGATGTGGCAAAACTAGTAGCTGCTAACCTCCAGGTACTTTCTGATTCCGATTCCCAATATTTCTCTATAAATGTAAACAATGGAGCCATATTGGTGAATGACAGAATAGACAGGGAGCTGCTATGTGCTCAGAGTATTACATGTATTTTAAATCTAAAATTTGCTATAGAGAATCCAGTAGAAGTATACAGGATCGAGGTTGAGATATTAGATATAAATGATAATTCACCTCGATTTCAGAGCGAAGAGCTGACTTTAAAAATAAATGAGTTGGCTTCTCCTGGTGCTAGGTTTTTAATTCCAAATGCACAGGATCCAGATATAGGCTCTAATGCTTTGCAGGAATACCATCTTAGCCCGAGTGAAAATTTTGCTCTCATTGTCAAAAAACGCACTGATGGTAGCAAATTTCCAGAGTTAGTACTGGAAAAGGCTCTAGATAGAGAACAGACAGCAGTCCACCATCTGGTACTCAAAGCAGAAGATGGTGGGGTACCATGTAGATCGAGTACCATGCAGATCACAATTATTGTCCTAGATGCCAATGATAATCACCCAGCATTTGATCAACCTTCTTATAATGTCCAGCTGAAAGAAAATGCCCCCAAAAACTCTCTAGTCATAAAACTTAATGCCACAGACTTAGATGAAGGGCCTAATGGAGAAATTGAATACTTTTTTAGCAGCCACAATTCGGAAGCCTTAAGCAATATTTTTCAGCTTAATTCAGAAACTGGTGAAATCCGAGTACTTGGAAATTTAGATTTTGAAGAGATTTCAGTTTATGAAATTGATATTGAAGCTAGAGATAAAGGAAGCCCCATTATGGAAGAGCATTGCAGTGTAATTGTCCACATTATTGATGTAAATGACAATACTCCTGAAATGACTATAAGTGCATTTTCTAGTTCAGTTCCAGAAGACTCACCAGCTGGGACAGTAGTTGCTGTAATCACTATCAAAGACAAAGATCATGGTGATAATGGAAGGGTACAGTGCCAAGTAGACAAAAATCTTCCCTTTACCGTAAGGGAGGATTTTGAGCAGCAGTTTTCTTTGATTACAAGTGATAACTTAGACCGTGAAAGTGTTTCTGAATACCAAATCACAATTACTGCAAAGGATATGGGGAACCCCCCTCTTTCCACTGTGAAAGTTATATCAGTTGCAGTTTCTGATGTGAACGATAACACCCCTCAGTTTGTTGAACCAGTTTATGAAGTCTTCGTGGAAGAAAACAACAAAGCTGGTGAGTTACTTTGTACTGTTTCTGCTACAGATCCGGACTTGGACCAGAATTCACGCCTCTCTTATGCTATATTACAGAACCCTAAAGAGGACTATGCTAGTTCATCTCATATATACATTAATTCAGAAAATGGACAGGTGTACCTTAAATTTCCTCTAGATTATGAAAGGATTAATTACTTCCAGTTCCAGATCGAAGTTTCTGATGCAGGCTCTCCACCTCTTAGAAATAAGACTGTTGTACATGTTTTCGTTCTAGATCAAAATGATAACTCTCCATTAGTTGTGTTTCCTGTAATTGGAGCCAATTCTGTTGCCCAGTGTAAGATTCCACGTTCCACTGGGCCAAACGTTATGGTAAGCAAAGTATCTGCTGTAGACCATGATTCAGGACGAAACGCATGGCTTTCCTACAACTTACTAGAAGCAACAGATCCAACTCTATTTAGCATTGTTATGAGAACTGGTGAAATAAGAACTAAAAGAGCAATTCAAGATGTTGATCCTAATGTACATGAGCTCCTTCTACTTGTGAAAGATTCTGGAGAACCGTGTTTATCAACTTCAGTAACAGTAATGATGACCCTAGAAGACAAGGACCTAGAAGTCTCACAAGGTGTAAAAGACCATTCAAAAAAAAGAAATATTTCTAGCCTCACCTTGTATCTTATTGTCTGCTTAATTGTGATTTCCGTCATCTCACTAATTGGTTTGGCAGCCCTTGGAATTAAAATTCACAAATGTGAGAACAAGAATTTTCCTCTCTGTTGTCGGCAAAACCAAAAGAAAGCTATGGTGGCAGGATCCAAGCTCCACGGAACTTTTCAACTACACCCCAGCCTTTGTAATACCATAATAGGTGTCCGAGTTGATTGTGCTGGAAATATTCCATCAAATCGAAGGGTCAGAACATGTTTCTCCCCAGTCTCAGATATTAGTGAGTTTATGTTTATGAGGCCACCTCATGTCACTGCTAATTCCTCCTCCCCGGGAATACTGGTTCCAGATCCTAACTTCTCCATTGCTTCCAATGAGGTGAGCTCCCAGTATTTGCCATTACTTGAAACCAAAGTCAAACAAGATGAATGTCATTAAGTTTTCTATATTTCATCTTTCATGGCATCTGTGAGCAGTGTGGTGAACATATCTACAGCCCATTTTTATCATCACAGGTCATTAAGCCATAGTCTCCACCTTTTGAAAGAAAGGAAACATTACTACATTAACATTGAAGGAGAAATCCACTAATAAATCAGATTAATGATAAATTATGGTCACTATGACTGAATTTAGAAATTCTTTAATTTGGATGACAAAATAATGCACTCATAGACATCAAGGTCTTTACTTTGACATTAGGAATTAACTAGAACCTTTGGTACGCCAAGTACACCCTAACATGAGCAACTACCAAACGGGCAAAGGTTTAAAATTAATTGATAGACATTTTACTGTTAATTTTTACAATAGACGAGAGAATACAGAATGTATACCATGTCTTAATAGTTTTGATATAGGTGTTAAGGGTACAGCATAACATAAAGATGTCAAATATGGTCTAAGCAAAAAACTCTGAATGCATTCCAGATATTCTGCTCTAGGATCAAAGTGCCTGAATAAAAGACTAAGGTAATTTTAGGAACAAGTTCAATCTGAGTAAGGGTAATGCTAATAATCTTTTGCTAAAATTCTAAAAGTGAATATTAATGGAGGTTACAAGGATAAATTTAAGCAGAAATATATGGAAGGAGGAATTTTTATAGTGTAAGGAACTCACATTGAGTCTTGTAAAGCAAATATTAAATTTACAGGCCAAAATGTATTTTATCTCTTGAGAACATAGAAAATCCTAGAATTATATTATTTAAAATCAAGTATAGTCTACTTAGTCTCCGTAGATAGACAATAATCAATCTAGCTGCAAAATTAATGTAGGATAATATGATATTTGGAGCCCTACAAAAGCGATAGTTTAGGGATTTTATGCTGTATAGCTTCTGCACATAAAATATGTTCATCCAGTATAAATATTTAAGATACAATTACATGTGATCAGCCCCAGGGATTCTCCAGGCAATGATATTTTCACAGCCCATAGTCATTTGTGTCAAACCTGACTGCTAAATATGTTCCTTACGGACAATGATACTTGCCAAGATGAAATCTAGAATTAGACTTTTCAATGCGGATTGTCAATCTGGAATATTGTACTTAACAAACTTCTTGCAACTTAAGAAGGATGAAAGTCCACCAGACCTTGTTGGGTTTTTGGATCTTGGTTAAACAACTGACTGCTGTGTCTTTACCTTCTATCTATAAACATGCAGCACTTTTTAAAGTGCCTTATTAAAGTTGGTTCTGTATTGGATAAGAAAGAGACTTTTGAGGAATACACACCAGCAAAAAAAAAAAACATGCCATAATTACAATGTAATCAACAAGGCGTACAGAAGTAGACTGTCATGTGTTTCGGTCTGTTCTAACAGACCCAGACTTGTTTGTAAAGTTTTTAGTGAGTCCAGATTAATATACAAGCATCTATTGAAGACCATACGATGGGGTAAGAGACATCATGATTCATGAAATTCTTCTTTATTTTGTCATACAAAAATCATTTTTGTGCTTTACATTTTCTTACATTCATAATAAAGCATTTTCATATTTCCTTTGTGTCAATTGAGTGTGTGGAACATCGTTTTTTTCATCCTGTTTTACATATTTCTTATTATGCTCATAATTAATAATACCATGATGCAAATATTTCTATGGAAGGTTGGATGACGGATATGAGCATGAGGTATATTTTACCGGTCAATTGTTTAAATGAACCTGTACAATGTGGAGGTAAACATTTTATGGTTTTATCCAAGAGTTAAAATATAGAACTTCATGACTGAAGATTTCCGTACCTTAAAGAGGTTGGCTACGTACTCGATGAGAGTGCAACACCTGCCATTCAGCTGTTACGGGAAGTTCTCAAATGCTGCTGAAACACAGCAGATACATCATTTCTATAGTAGTCATGCCTCGGTACTGCAGATCCACCCCACTTGGGCATGGCCACTAAAGTTTTGACGGACTTGCTATATTCAGATGGCATCAAAGAACTTCTGGCTGGCAGCGGTAACCGCTGATCGGCGGGGGTGCCAAGTTTAACACCCCCCACCGTCCAGATATTGATGGTCAAAAAAAAGTAATGGCCAACCCCTTTAGACTTATACTCAAAAGTTGAAAATACACGCATTGCCCGTAGAGCAGTGTTTCTCAACTCCAGTCCTCAAGACCCACCAACAGGTCAAGTTTTCAGCATTTCCTTAGTATTGCACAGGTGATAATTTCATCACCTGCTAAAACATTAATTCCATCACCTATGCTGTACTAAGGAAATCCTGAAAACATGACCTGTTCGTAGGTCTTGAGGACTGGAGTTGAGAAACACTGCTGTAGAGCAAGTACATAATGTACCTGAGCCTCATATTTCACCCATGTTGTCCCTTGGAAGCTCACTTCCAAGTTTGTCATGAACTACCCATGAACAAGTATAGGAAAAGACTTATGGTGCACGCACACACACACTTTACCATAAGTCATTGCCTGTACAGATTCACAGACATTTTATGGAAACCACTAACGATAAATAAAAAAGCAAGCAGGAGTGGCCTGCTAAAAAATATTTGCAGATGCCCCAGAAGGTTATGACCATGTAGAATCATTGGAGATGATTCCAAGCAATTGCTGTATTTTCATCTTTTGCCCAAAGGGTCACTTTAAAGAGATTGTCTTTATTTTTGGTTCATGCTATTGGATGCTTGAATGGTGCCGAGCTGCTACTAATGGCAAAAGTATCACAGAACTTTCCGAATGTAAAACATTTATGTTATAGACTAGTGGTGTCATCATAGATAATTGATCGTGATGATGATGTCTCTACACTGACTATTTATGTTTATAGATAATTGTAATAAATCTGTCCAATATAATATCATTTTTTATCCTTAAAGAGGTTTTCCTGCTTTAGTAAACCCCTGTCTCCAGGCGGTTTGGTTTAGAAAACGTCCTTGGGTCCAGCACTGAGTCTTCGGCACTGCTTCCAGGGTGTTATTGTCTGAAGAACTTATGTCACTTTTACAATGCTGCAGCCAATCAGAAAGCTCAGTGGTTCTGAGTGGCTCATGCTGTCTATTCGGGCACAGCCATTGAGTTCACTGATTGGCTGCAGTGCGGTCAACGTGACGTTAACATTGCAGACAATAACAGACATTGAGAGCAACTGAAGAGACTCAACGTTGGACCTTGGGAGGGTGAGCAAAGTAAAGCCAATTTTTGTCTTTTTAAAACCCCTTTAATATTAACACAAATTAATTTTATATTGTATATATCTAAATATCCAATGTAAACTATCGAGGAATAAATGTAAAGGTGATATTGTATATTTAAAACTATTATTTTTTCTAACTGCGACCTATTGGAAACATCACTTCATGAAACACTTAAAAACACTAAATAACTTGCATTGTCAGTATTTTAAAATGTCTTTTTATATCTTTATTAGTTAGCAGTCTTTCTATGTTTTAAAAAATGACAACAAGAAAGAGCAACTTATTCAAGCTCCTAAAGGGTTGTAAGTTAATTTTCCGACAGACCTTATTCAATGCAGTGGTGAAGGGATAAACAAAGCATCAATATATCATATATTAAAACACTTATCATCTCATCTCAAGAGATTGGATATAAGAGGTGATTATGTAACATACCAGTCAAATGACATCCTCTGGGAAGATACCGCTAGTTGTCACCCTAGACCAGCGACCATGAACTATGGGAATGGGAGCTGCATTAGAGCCCTGTGAACCGACTTCTACCTGCTTACCTCCTATTTTTGTCAAGCCAATAAATAATGTCATGCCAGGCCTACAAATCCGAAGAGATTAGAGCAGGTAGCAGGCGGTTTGCAGGGCTCCCTTCTGAGGTCATGGACCTTTGACAAGGTCACTGGACCAGGGTCTTGCAAATTGATGTGATCATCTCTAGTGGCAACTATTTGAGTTATGTAAATAGCATCTTCACAGAGGAAGCTTGATGTCACCAGACAATACAAAAGTTACATCAACCCCACAAATTTGAACTCCACTTGCCACCGCTACAGGGCAAGTGGGAAGAGCCAGGCAAAGCACCAGAATTGGCACATCTAATAGATGTGCCTTTTCTGTGTGGCTGCGGGCTGCTATTTTTAGGCTGGGGGGCCAATCTCCATGACTCCTTTCCAGCCTGAGAATACCAGCCTCCAGCTGTCTGCTTTAGCTTGGCTGGTTGTCAAAAATGGAGGGGGGAACCCATGCCGTTTTATTTAATTATTTTTTAAATAATAAAAAAAAATTGGATTGGAGGCCCCTCTATTTTTGATAACCAGCCTTGCTGACAGCTGAGGGTTGTAGCCCCCAGCTGTGAGTTTTGCCTGGCTGGTTATCAAAACTACAGGAGAACCCAAGCCATTTTTTTAAAATTATCTGTGTACAGAGCGGGCGCCGGATGATGAATACTTTCATCAGCGGCTCCTGCTCTCACTGTTATTAGCGGCAGCAGGCGACGGCTGATGGGAGCAGTAGTTCCATCAGCTGACACCAGTGACCAGACGTAAACTTTACACCTTGAATCACAGTTGCGCGCTCACACTGTCTTTTGACAGCATGGTACCTGCAGCTGTGAGATTTTACCGCCGATGAGAGGCAGTGTTTGCCGCACTGTCATGCACATGACAGCGTGGCAAACACTGGCTGTTCGGGAAGTAAATGGGGTCCACGTCGGGTTCTGGACTGGGTACTGTTCTGGTAACCGAACCAGAACTTTTTGTAACTGTTCAGCTGAACCCGCCAGACCTGAACATCCAGTTGTCTGCCAATATCTAGTTGTAATGTCAATCGTAATATTTTATAATTAAAACTAGGAGATAGCTAAACTCTTAAAAATTATTGAAAACTCAAGGGAAAAGAATAATTAGATTTGAAAGGGTTGTCAGAGATGTTTCAAATTACATTAAATACCCATAATGTTATTAAAACAAAGGTAAATTTGTTTCACTAAATCTAGTTTGTAATTATAAAATGTTCCAGATGCTAAAAAACATTCTGAAATAGTTACTTATTTTTTTTAGTTTGTGGGCATGGTGTCATGTGACCACTGCAGTCAACAACTGATTACTATGGGGACATTAAAGTGATTACTGTGCTATCAAAATAGGAATCACCCAAAGATCCAAGATATCACCAACACTGGAATTGCCCTAGTAGTTCGTATACTAGTTATTTTTTTACATTTTTTTTTCTGTAGGGGAAAAAAGCCTCATTCAGCAAACAATGATATCTGTTTCAATCTTTTTTCCTCAGGAAAATTGCAGTTATTTAATTAATTTAGTTCTTGATGTAGATGCTGAGACAGCTATACCAGTTTCCTTCATCTTAGGCAAATTTCATGGATAATTTTCACAAAGAAGCCACATGAATATTTATGGTTAATTTTTGCTATATACTATTAAGTCTTAAGACTGCACTGCAGTTTTTCAACTACAAAATCATGCACAGAATTTAGAGTATGACATTACTATCCTTAGAACTCAATGGAGTTGCATTAAACTTACAATTCAATACCAACAGTACTCCATCTCCAATAGTAAAATGGCGGACTACTCACAAATGTCAAGTTAGAGAAAATATGGCGAGGAGCAGTTGTAAAATTGCAGTGACATTAAAGTATAAATTATAGCATCGCTCCAGCAGATTCTGTATTACAGGGGTATTGTTCCCTAGCGTCATTGCTTCTAAGAACATAAAGCGTGGCACAGAGCACCATAAGGAGGCATGCAAGAATATTTGTGTCTCCAGACTCTTTGAGACACAGTATAGCCACATCATACAATAAAGTTTAAAAGGAGTTATCCAGGACTATTTTCTGTTTTCACTATGTGCCTAAGAACTAATATGGAGGCAGTTGCTAACTCCCTACCTTTTGTGCCCAACACTGATCTCTGCCGGCACAGATTGGTCACATGCCGGTGATTCAGCAGCTTCTGTCATGGAATACAGAGCCGCAGCTTATTTTCCACTCTGTTGACAAGACTTGACGGCCGACGTCATGCTGATTGACCGCCTGCTCCCTATTGCCTAACTGCGAGTAACTGGCTGTCAATCAGCATGACATCAGTCGTCATGCTCCGTCAACAGAGCAGCCTGGAAGAGGAAGAGTGGCTCATTTGGCATGGAGCAGTTGAATCGTCAGCAGGAGCGAGCGCTGGATAGAGCAGGCAGGTAGTTGCCTGTGTTAGCAACTACCTGCCTGTTAGTTTCTAAATCCATAGTAAAAAATTAAAATAAAATAGCCTTAGACCACCCCTTTAAAGGGAATCTGTCCAGAGGTTTTTGCTACCTCACCTGACAGAAGCATAATGTAGGCAATGAGAAGCTGAATCCAACGATGTATCACTTAGTTTACTTGGTGCTGCCATTCTGACACATTTAGAGCTCCTAGATTTAGAAAAAAAGAGCTGAGAAAGCTGCCCCCACCCACACCAGGCTCTGTGTATACAATAACCATAAACGGTGAGGTGCTTATCACAGGAGAAGGCGTTGCCGAACAAGTGTAGTCCACCAATGTTAATCGTTTGGTAATAAATGCTTCACAGTCAATAAACAACAGCACTCACTTTTACAAGTGACACATCCCAGAATTCTGTGTTTCAGCCTCTATGTCCTGGACATAGGACAGATGAAATAAATAAAGTGCCCAGTGCAATAAATAGATCACATAGTGCAAAATATGAATGGTCTTGCAAAAAAGTAAAAGACAAACAAGAACATGATTCTGGGCATTGTTTGAGGCTTTGGTAATTCATCTTGGAAGCATGTACATTCAATAAAGCAATCAAGAGATCCAAATGAGCTAAATAAGAATACATAAGAAACAAAGAGTAATAAACATGAAAGAGATGAAAATGCTCATGTGGGGACGTGCTTATTTTGTGGATTGAGTTAAAGCTTTTGTTAGGAACATTTTACATAATGTTTAGGATCACATTTATCCAGCGCACTACACTGAGCACTAACATCAGGGTTTCCATATAAATCTCCAAGTGACATCACTCAGATGAAACCCCCGAGGGATCCATTCATTATAATGAGGCAGCAGAGTTACTCAGGAGTCTGTCTGGCCTCTATTCAGCAGTGTCCTTCTTTTCAGAAGTGCACATAACTGTGGCCGACTGCCCTTTTATGCAATTCTAAAAAGACAGACACCGCCGGATCACAGGTGCTATGGCATACAAAGTTTAATCTGCCTCATTATAGGGAATCTTCCGACTTGGGTTCCATCTGAATCACGTATTACAGAGATTTATATGGAAACCCTGGTGCTAGCGCAGAGCGCAGGATAAATTTGCTCCAAGCCTTACTGCGATCTTTGGGAGGCAGAATGAACAATTCAACAGCATGTGAAGAATTGGTTTTATTTTCTTTTTTTACACCGTTCCTCATGTGGTTTAAGTGATATGGTGCCTTTATTCTTTGGGTTGGTGCGATTACAGTAATACCAGATTTATATCGGCTTTTTATGTTTGGCTGTTGTCACACACTAAAAGATGCTTTTTATTGTAAAAAATAGTTTTTGCATCACCATAATTTGAGAGCTATCATTTTTCCATATTTCGGCTGATCATGTGAGGGCTTGTTTTTTGTGGAACGATTTGTTGCTTTTATTGGTGCTATTTTCAGATACATGACATTTTTTGATCACTTTCTATTCTAATTTTAGAGAGACAGAATGATCAAACACCAGCAATTCAGGAATTTTTTTTTTATTTTTTTATGTCGTTCCACATGTGGTAAAATTGATAAGGCAGCTTAATTCTTCGGGTCAGTATGATTACAGTGATACCACATTTATATTGTTTTTTAATGTTTTGGCTCTTTACACAATAAAAACTATTTTGTAGAAAAAATAATTATTTTTGCATAGCTTTATTATAAGTGCTATAACTTTTTATTTTTTCGCTGATGTTGCTGTATGGTGGCTTGTTTTTTGCAGGACAAGATGACGTTTTCAGCAGTATCATGTTTATTTATATTCATCGTTTTTATCACGTTTTATTCCATTTTATGATCGGCGGTATGATGATAAAGCATTGTTTTTTGCCTTGTTTTATATTTATTTTTTATGGTGATCACTAAAGGGGTAACTAGTGAGAGAGTTTTATAGGTTGGGTAGTTCTAGATGCGACGATAACAAATATGTGTACTTTTATTGTTATATTTTTTTCATAAAAATATTTATTCATGGGTACAATATATTTTGATTTTGTATTATTTTTTGTTTGTTTTTTTACCTTTTTATTTTGTCCCACTGTGGGACTTTCATTTTTTTGCAGGCTGATCTCTTGTGTAGCATAGAGATGCAGGAGCATCCCTATGCTATGCAAGCTGCCAAAGCTGCACTGACCGCCAAACTTGCTTCATCATGCTCTGAGCATAATCAAGCAACTTTGCTAGCTATAGTGACCCAGATGTTGTCATGACAACATCAGGTCACCATAGCAACGATCCATGTCTCCAATTCAAGGTCAGAGGGGCTTTCTTCTCTCTGCCTGCTGAGTTCAATCACAGCATTTAGGGATTTAAGGAGTTAAAGTGCCGGGAGTGGTGCGGGACCTCTCCGACCAATGAGTGTCGGGTGTTGGCTGTCAGAATCTGTTCACACCCAGTGGCAATCATGCGCACACAGCATTTATGCATGCAAAATTGCATGGATGTATCCATACATCCCAGGTCAATAAGTACCAGGTCACAGGGACATATGGATATGTCTAAGGTAGGAAAGGGGTTAAAGAAGCACAACCAACAAAATGTTTATCCTTTTAATATATTGTAATCATCATATTATATAGCACTGCATACTTACTTACAATTGCTCATTTTGCCTTTCTACTCAGCTAATTCTTCTCATTTCCATTAGGTCTATGACATCACGTGATTAAAAACTGACTAGCTGCATCCTTCTAATCTCTATGTAGGAACAGGAGATCAATTTTCCCCGGACACATTTTGTTACAAAATAAATAAAACACAATTTGCTCACTCTCCACAAGTCCTCTCTGAGTCTCTGCTGCTCCTGGGATCTGATATTTTCTGCAGTGCTGACGTCATGGCGACAGCTAATTAGTGAGCTCAGGAGCTCAACAAGGGGAGTACCACTCAGCTCAATGATTGGCTGCCATGCTGTCGATGTGACAGTGTCAGACACCTGGAGCAGTGGCATGACATGGACATGAGGATAGTGAGTAAAGCACTTTTTTTTAAAACAAACTCCAAATTTTCCAAAAGGGGTAACTCTTTTAAGGAGCTACATTATTCTTTCACCCAGCAGCAGCCTTTTCAGCTTGATTGATAGCACACTGTCTGTGATATCAGGTGCCAGGCACAGGAATCAGATGAACAGCTAGTAATTATGCTAAGGAGGGCGGTGCTTGGGGGCAGATGCTCGTCAAGTTCTCTGTTAAGGTACCTTCACACTGAGCAACTTTTGAACGAGAATGATAGCGATCCGTGACGTTGCAGCGTCCTGGATAGCGATCTCGTTGTGTTTGACACGCAGCAGCAATCAGGATCCTGCTGTGACATCGCTGGTCGGAGCTAGAAGGCCAGAACTTTATTTCGTCGCTGGATCACCTGCTGTCATCGCTGGATCGGCGTGTGTGACGCCAATCCAGCGATGTGTTCACTTGTAACCAGGGTAAACATCAGGTTACTAAGCACAGGGCCGCGCTTAGTAACCCGATATTTACCCTGGTTACCATTGTAAAAGTAAAAAAAAAAAAACGGTACATACTCACATTCCGGTGTCTGTCACGTACCCCGCTGTCAGCTTCCCGCACTGACTGTGAGTGCCGGCCGTAAAGCACAGCGGTGATGTTACCGCTGTGCTGTGCTTTACGGCCGGCGGGAAGCTGACGGCGGGGACGTGACAGACACCAGAATGTGAGTATGTACTGTTTTTTTTTTTTTTACATTTACAATGGTAACCAGGGTAAACATCGGGTTACTAAGCGCGGCCCTGCGCTTAGTAACCCGATGTTTACCCTGGTTACCCGGGGACTTCGGCATCGTTGGTCGCTGGAGAGCTGTCTGTGTGACAGCTCTAGAGCGACCACACGACTTACCAATGATCACGGCCAGGTCGTATCGCTGGTCGTGATCGTTGGAAAGTTGCTCTGTGTGAAGGTACCTTTACACTCAGAGCACTCAATGTCTCATTTGCATATGAAAAGGTTATAAGGATGTTGATATAAAGGTGTAAAGCGTCCAAATATGCAGTTTGAGGGAGGGGGTGAATCTTACTAACAGATTTCTTTTAAAGACAGTCTATAGTGCAGGCAGTTTGGAAACTGCTCTTTGGCATTAATAGAAATCATGAGGCAATTAAAGGGAAACCTGTCACCAGAAAAAAATGCTATCAACCTGCAGATATGGGGTTAATCTGCAGGTAAATGGCGTTACTAGCCTGCCCGGCGTCTGCATGTAGCCGACCGCTATGTGGAGGAAACTAACTTTATTCCCCCAACAGCATTCTGGTTTTGTGACGAAGGCGGCACCTGAGCGCTTTCAGTCACCGCTTTGATAATACAGAGCGTCAGCTGTTACCGCGCACCTGGCCCTGACCGACAGCCGGCCACAATGCAGAGCCAGTGTCAGTCAGGGCCGTGGACGCGGTAACAGCCGCCATTCTGTATTCTCAGCAGATTAGTAACCTTATTAACCTGCAGATTAACCCCATATATGCATGGTAATAGCAATTTTTTTCAGGTGGGAGGTTCCTTTTATGGGTCAATAATTCCCTTAGAGTCAGTATTTTCATGTAGGATTTTTTTTTACAATTATCAGCAGGGCATAAAACAGAATATAACAATATCACAATAGTGGAATACAGCCTGTTAATGTTATATGATTAGTTGGAAACAGAAGTGAGAAGACTGCTAAAAATAGAACTTGAAGTAATTATGTTAATATTAGAGATGAGCGAACGTGCTCGGTGATACTCGGAAATCACTCGAGTATCTGGGTGCTCGGATGTGCTTGCTTCTTGGCGAGAGTTGGCTGGTATTGGCTGGTACTTGGATTTGAAGCTTAAATCACAACGCCGCTTGTTTGACGCCTGTTACACAGCTAATAAGCATGCAGAGTTTGCCAGACAGTCACTGTAATGCCGTAGCCATCTCAGTGGCATTACTGTGATTGGCTGGCCATATTATCTCATTCGAGGTTATAAAAAGACAGGTGCCACCATGCTCGGCACACAGACGCCATTGCACAACTCAGGGACAGTTTGTATTGGAGGGAGAGAGCAGTAATTCAGGCCTATGTGTGCACAGTATAGCTAATCAGAGTCCTCTGTTGTTGACACTGGTACTGATGCTGAATCATCATACTAACAGTCTCTCTAAGGGTTAATCCTGTGCTTTGCTGTGTGTATCAGATACATGCCGCATTTAGCCTGGGGACAGTTCCAATTGCAGGGAGATTGGAAGAATACAGCCTATAGGCAGAGATTAATGCTTTGCGGTCCGTTGCTAAATATACAGCTGCTGCACATGACCACATTCTCTATTTGTGTTGAAAAAATTAACTATATTGTCATCCATAGAGCTTAACGTGCCTAATGTTCCATTACAGTGGTATATAAAAAGCCAAAAAAGATTTTTAAAATTGTTGTCGATTCAGTTAATCATTCATAGACTTTAACGCACTGCTTAGTGTTACATTACGATAATATATAAAACTAAAACAAAAACTTAAAAATTAAAAGTGCAAAATTACGGTGGTTTAATATTTTTTAAAACTTCTTGGCCTGGAACAGTTGACCAAATTTTTTTGATTCATAAAAAAATTTACTTTCAATTAACCCCTTTACCCCCAAGGGTGGTTTGCACGTTAATGACCAGGCCAATTTTTACAATTCTGACCACTGTCCCTTTATGAGGTTATAACTCCGAAACGCTTCAACGGATCCTGGTGATTCTGACATTGTTTTCTCGTGACATATTGTACTTCATGATAGTGATAAAACTTCTTTGATAGTACCTGCGTTTATTTGTGAAAAAAACGGAAATTTGGCGAAAATTTTGAAAATTTCGCAATTTTCAAACTTTGAATTTTTATGCAATTAAATCACAGAGATATGTCACACAAAATACTTAATAAGTAACATTTCCCACATGTCTCCTTTACATCAGCATAATTTTGGAACCAATTTTTTTTTTTGTTAGGGAGTTATAAGGGTTAAAAGTTGACCAGCAATTTCTCATTTTTACAACACCATTTTTTTTTAGGGACCACGTCTCATTTGAAGTCATTTTGAGGGGTCTATATGATAGAAAATGCCCAAGTGTGACACCATTCTAAAAACTGCACCCCTCAAGGTGCTCAAAACCACATTCAAGAAGTTTATTAACCCTTCAGGTGTTTAATAGGAATTTTTGGAATGTTTAAATAAAAATGAACATTTAACTTTTTTACACAAAAAATTTACTTCAGCTCCAATTTGTTTTATTTTACCAAGGGTAACAGGAGAAATTGGACCCAAAAAGTTGTTGTCCAATTTGTCCTGAGTACGCTGATACCCCATATGTGGCAGTAAACCACTGTTTGGGCGCATGGGAGAGCTCGGAAGGGAAGGAGCGCTATTTGACTTTTCAATGCAAAATTGACAGGAATTGAGATGGGACGCCATGTTGCGTTTGGAGAGCCACTGATGTGCCTAAACATTGAAACCCCCCACAAGTGACACCATTTTGGAAAGTAGACCCCCTAAGGAACTTATCTGGATGTGTGGTGAGCACTTTGACCCACCAAGTGCTTCACAGAAGTTTATAATGCAGAACCGTAAAAATAAAAAATCATATTTTTTCACAAAAATTATATTTTTGCCCCCAATTTTTTATTTTTCCAAGGGTAAGAGAAGAAATTGGACCTCAAAAGTTGTTGTCCAATTTGTCCTGAGTACGCTGATACCCCATATGTGGCAGTAAACCACTGTTTGGGCGCATGGGAGAGCTCGGAAGGGAAGGAGCGCAGTTTGACTTTTCAATGCAAAATTGACAGAAATTGAGATGGGACGCCATGTTGCGTTTGGAGAGCCACTGATGTGCCTAAACATTGAAACCCCCCACAAGTGACACCATTTTGGAAAGTAGACCCCCTAAGGAACTTATCTAGAGGTGTGGTGAGCACTTTGACCCACCAAGTGCTTCACAGAAGTTTATAATGCAGAACCGTAAAAATAAAAAATCATATTTTTTCACAAAAATTATATTTTTGCCCCCAATTTTTTTTTTTCCAAGGGTAAGAGAAGAAATTGGACCTCAAAAGTTGTTGTCCAATTTGTCCCGAGTACGCTGATACCCCATATGTGGCAGTAAACCACTGTTTGGGCGCATGGGAGAGCTCGGAAGGGAAGGAGCGCCGTTTGACTTTTCAATGCAAAATTGACAGGAATTGAGATGGGACGCCATGTTGCGTTTGGAGAGCCACTGATGTGCCTAAACATTGAAACCCCCACAAGTGACACCATTTTGGAAAGTAGACCCCCTAAGGAACTTATCTGGATGTGTGGTGAGCACTTTGACCCACCAAGGGCTTCACAGAAGTTTATAATGCAGAGCCATAAAAATAAAACAAAATTTTTTTCCCACAAAAATTATTTTTTAGCCCCCAGTTTTGTATTTTCCCTAGGGTAACAGGAGAAATTGGACCCCAAAAGTTGTTGTCCAATTTGTCCTGAGTACGCTGATACCCCATATGTGGGGGGGAACCACCGTTTGGGCGCATGGGAGGGTTCGGAAGGGAAGGAGCGCCATTTGGAATGCAGACTTAGATGGAATGGTCTGCAGGCGTCACATTGAGTTTGCAGAGCCCCTAATGTACCTAAACAGTAGAAACCCCCCACAAGTGACACCATTTTGGAAAGTAGACCCCCTAAGGAACTCATCTTGATGTGTTGTGAGAGCTTTGAACCCCCAAGTATTTCACTACAGTTTATAACGCAGAGCCATGCAAATAAAAAATATTTTTTTTTCCACAAAAATTATATTTTAGCCCCCAGTTTTGTATTTTTCCAAGGTTACCAGGAGAAATTGGACCCTAAATGTTGTTGTCCAATTTGTCCTGAGTACGCCGATACCCGATATGTGGGGGGGAACCACCGTTTGGGCGCATGGGAGGGCTCGGAAGGGAAGGAGCATCATTTGGAATGCAGACTTAGATGGATTGGTCTGCAGGCGTCACATTGCGTTTGCAGAGCCCCTAATGTACCTAAACAGTAGAAACCCCCCACAAGTGACCCCATATTGGAAACTAGACCCCTCAATGAACTTATCTAGATGTGTTGTGAGAACTTTGAACCCCCAAGTGTTTCACTACAGTTTATAACGCAGAGCCGTGAAAATAAAAAATCTTTTTGTTTTCCCACAAAAATTATTTTTTAGCCCCCAGTTTTGTATTTTCCCAAGGGTAACAGGAGAAATTGGTCCACAAAAGTTGTTGTCCAATTTGTCCTGAGTACGCTGATACCCCATATGTTGGGGTAAACCCCTGTTTGGGCACACAGGAGAGCTCGGAAGGGAAGGAGCACTGTTTTACTTTTTCAACGCAGAATTGGCTGGAATTGAGATCGGACGCCATGTCGTGTTTGGAGAGCCCCTGATGTGCCGAAACAGTGGAAACCCCCCAATTATAACTGAAACCCTAATCTAAACACACCCCTAACCCTAATTCCAATGGTAACCCTAACCACACCTTTAACCCTGACACACCCCTAACCCTAATCCCAACCCTATTCCCAACTGTAAATGTAATCTAAACCCTAACCCTAACTTTAGCCCCAACCCTAACTGTAGCCCCAACCCTAACCCTAACCCTAGCCTAACCCTAGCCCTAACCCTAGCCCTAACCCTAACCCTAGCCCTAACCCTAGCCCTAACCCTAGCCCTAACCCTAACCCTAGCCCTAACCCTAGCCCTAACCCTAACCCTAGCCCTAACCCTAGCCCTAACCCTAGCCCTAGCCCTAACCCTAGCCCTAACCCTAGCCCTAACCCTAGCCCTAGCCCTAACCCTAGCCCTAACCCTAGCCCTAATGGGAAAATGGAAATAAATACATTTTTTTTTATTTTTCCCTAACTAAGGGGGTGATGAAGGGGGGTTTGATTTACTTTTATAGCGAGTTTTTTAGCGGATTTTTATGATTGGCAGCCGTCACACACTGAAAGACCCTTTTTATTGCAAAAAATATTTTTTGCAATACCACATTTTGAGAGCTATAATTTTTCCATATTTTGGTCCACAGAGTCATGTGAGGTCTTGTTTTTTGCGGGACGAGTTGACGTTTTTATTGAAAACATTTTTGGGCACGTGACATTTTTTTATCGCTTTTTATTCCGATTTTTGTGAGGAAGAATGACCAAAAGCCAGCTATTCATGAATTTCTATTGGGGGAGGCGTTTATACCGTTCCGCGTTTGGTAAAATTGATAAATCAGTTTTATTCTTCGGGTCAGTACGATTACAGCGATACCTCATTTATATCATTTTTTTATGGTTTGGTGCTTTTATACGATAAAAACTATTTTACAGAAAAAATAATTATTTTTGCATCGCTTTATTCTCAGGACTATAACTTTTTTATTTTTTTGCTGATGATGCTGTATGGCGGCTCTTTTTTTGCGGGACAATATGATGCTTTCAGCGGTACCATGGTTATTTATATCTGTCCTTTTGATCGCGTGTTATTCCACTTTTTGTTCGGCGGTATGATAATAAAGCGTTGTTTTTTGCCTCGTTTTTTTTTTTTTTTTCTTACGGTGTTTACTGCAGGGGTTAACTAGTGGGACAGTTTTATAGGTCGGGTCGTTACGGACGCGGCGATACTAAATATGTGTACTTTTATTGGTTTTTTTTTTTTATTTAGATGAAGAAATGTATTTATGGGAATAATATTTTTTTTTTTTTTCATTATTTTGGAATATTTTTTTTTATTTTTTTTACACATTTGGAAAAATTTTTTTTTACTTTTTTACTTTGTCCCAGGGGGGGACATCACAGATCAGTGATCTGACAGTTTGCACAGCACTCTGTCAGATCACTGATCTGACATGCAGCGCTGCAGCCTTCACAGTGCCTGCTCTAAGCAGGCTCTGTGAAGCCACCTCCCTCCCTGCAGGACCCGGATCCGCGGCCATCTTGGATCCGGGGCTCGAGCAGGGAGGGAGGTGAGGAGACCCTCGCAGCAACGCGATCACATCGCGTTGCTGCGGGGGGCTCAGGGAAGCCCGCAGGGAGCCCCCTCCCTGCGCGGTGCTTCCCTGCACCGCCGGCACATCGCGATCATCTTTGATCGCGGTGTGCCAGGGGTTAATGTGCCGGGGGCGGTCCGTGACCGCTCCTGGCACATAGTGCCGGATGTCAGCTGCGATAAGCAGCTGACACCCGGCCGCGATCGGCCGCGCTCCCCCCGTGAGCGCGGCCGATCGGCTATGACGTACTATCCCGTCCAGGGTCAGATAAGCCCAGGGCACCTCGACGGGATAGTACGTCTAAGGTCACAGAGGGGTTAATAAAGAAAGGTGCACGCAGACGTTGAGGACATGGGGTTGGTGCGACTATGCCTGTTCCTGGAATACAAGAAACACACCCATCCATGATGCATAGCTTTCTGTCCCACTTTGGAGGGAAGCAAGGGACCTTCCTTTGCAAGCCACACCAGTGTGAACAGGTGGTCGCTTGGACAGCAGATAATGCTTCCAGCATGCTTGCCAGCACCACACTGTCTTCCACACGGTCCAGTCTCACCAGCCAACAGCCTGAATCACTTAATCCTCACCCTGATCCTCCTTCTTCCCACCATGTTGAATCCCAGAAGACCAGTGATCCCACACTACGAGTGTTAGGGGTCGAGTTCCTGCCTCTGCACAGGGGGAATCTCGGGCCATCTCTGCTGCGATCTCCCATTCTTCTCCGGCCACAGTGGAACCTGCTCAGCGGAGACGTCGATCCCAGCGTCTCGCTCAGTCTGACTCTGTGCTAAGAGTTACTGCTGCATTTCCTGCTTCTGCCATTGAAGTCAGTGCTGGGCAGCGGCGAGCAGAAGCTTCTGGGACTAAGTCCTGCTTTTCACGTTCTGAGCATGCCCAGAGTAAGATCTCTCAGTGGAGATCGAGGGTCACATGATCAGATACTGCAGCTAGGTCATTGGTCCTTCTTGGAAGGTCCTTGTAGGTGCTAGGACTAAGTCCTGCTTTGCACTCTGAGCATGCCCAGGGCAAGATCTCTCAGTGGAGATCTGGGGTCACATGCTCAGGTACTGCAGCAACTCCATTGGCCCTTCTCTGAAGGTCCTAAACGCACTGCAACTATTTAAGGCTTGCATGGCCGCACGGCCATGCGCTAGTATTGACTTTTGTAAACGTATGTGTGTTGTGAGTGAAAGTCGTTCTTTAGAATCCCCTCCCTAGAATTGTATGACTGCTCGCGGAAGGTGGATGATTGCTATCTAGCGCCCGACTTAGCCATCAGCACATTACACACATTACAGCCTCTAATTGCTGTGACCGCCAGTGCGGCGCCGTGCGCTTTCTCTGCGCTTTCCTGACCCAAGCCTGGGTGGTTAGTGGCGTCCGCCAGTGCGGCACCGCACGCACTCTCGTGCTTCTTAAATAATATTATTTCTGTCTCTCTGACACCCTAGTAGCGGTGTCGAGCACATGAGGTCTTTATGAACTCAAATCCTGAGTCTTGGGATTGAGTTCTGAGACTCCTTGCTTGCGCTCTTGGTGCGGTACCGGCCCTGTGACGCAACAGGGTTCGCTTCCTTCACACAGGGTGAAGTTAACCCATGTGTGTATTCACATTGTACCGCCATATCGTCCATCTCTACTAGCAGCAGGGTTTTCACCTGCACGGTGGACCTCGGACTGCGAACGCACCTGATACCATTACATCTTAAACTTGGTGCGTTCCGCCAGTCCTAACAATGAGGAGCTCTTTACAACATCATTTCTTAATTGTGGCCCCACATCCTGCACGTTCCAAGAAGGACAGTAGATGTTGCGTATTGATGCAGAAAACTAAGAGCAGCCATGGTCACAAGAAGATGACAGTGGGGATGGAAAATTTTGTCTAAGGAGGAAGATGATGATTAGACACAGTTGCCCATAAGTTATATAATCCTATAGCGAAACTACGGAGTCTTAGAGAACCCAAAATACGTAACAATCCATAAAATATACCAAATTTTATTAAATCACATAATAGATAACAGATAATACATACAAGGGACACGTATAGCACAAGTACGGCGGACAACTAACACTGTATGTAACACCTTAGGCATAGGGGAGACAGAGATAAAGTGGCTCAGAGAGGCATATAAATTCTCAATTCAATTACTAATAAAGTGCATAGTGCTCTTTACAAGGATACATTCAACCTCCTACCACCATATCCAATGATATCAGACAGATTTGTGATAAAAAAAATCAAAGTAACCAAAGTTCTGCCAGTCTTACCCAGTAACTAAATGGTGCCAGTGAGTGTCCGGTGGCCCCGACGCGCGTTTCGCATGAGCTTCCTCGGGGGGTCATGTCACAAGTGCATTTTGATCACTGAGATATAACCTATCACAGTGATCAAAATAAAAAAATTAGTAAATGACCCCCCCCTCCTTTGTCACCCCCATAGGTAGGGACAATAAAAAAATAAAGAAATTTTTTTTTTTTTCCACTAAGGTTAGAATAGGGTTAGGGTTAGGGTTAGGGTTTCGGTATGTGCACACGTATTCTGTTCCTCTGCAGATTTTTCTGCTGCGGATTTGATAAATCCGCAGTGCTAAACCGCTGCGGATTTATGGCAGATTTACCGCGGTTTTTCTGCACATTTCACTGCAGTTTTACAACTGCGATTTTCTATTGGAGCAGTTGTAAAACCGCTGCGGAATCCGTAGAAAGAAGTGACATGCTGCGGAATGCGAACCGCTGCGTATCCGTGCAGTTTTTCTGCAGCATGTGTACAGCGATTTTTGTTTACCATAGGTTTACATTGAACTGTAAACTCATGGGAAACTGCTGCGGATCCGCAGCATTTTCCGCAGCGTGTGCACATACCTTTAGAATTAGGCTATGTGCACATGGTGCGGATTTTGCTGCGGATCCGCAGCGGATTGGCTGCTGCAGATTCGCAGCAGTGTTCCATCAGGTTTACAGTACCATGTAAACCTATGGAAAACCAAATCCGCTGTGCCCATGGTGCGGAAAATACCGCGCGGAAACGCTGCGTTGTATTTTCCGCAGCATGTCAATTCTTTGTGCGGATTCCGCAGCGTTTTACACCTGTTCCTCAATAGGAATCCACAGGTGAAATCCGCAGGTAAAACTCAGTGCCTTTTACCCGCGGATTTTTCAAAAATGATGCTGAAAAATCTCACACGAATCCGCAACGTGGGCACATAGCCTTAGGATTAGGGTGTGAATTAGGGTTGTGGTTAGGGTTGTGATATGGCTACAGTTGGGATTAGGGTTAGGGGTGTGGGAGGTTTTAGTGTTGGAGGTAGAATTGAGGGGTTTCCACTGTTTAGGCACATCAGGGGTCTCCAAACGCAACATGGCGCCACCATTGATTCCAGCCAATCTTGTATTCAAAAAGTCAAATGGTGCTCCCTCACTTCCGAGCCCCGACGTGTGCCCAAACAGTGGTTTACCCCCACATATGGGGTACCAGCATACTCAGGACAAACTGCGCAACAATTACTGGGGTCCAACTTCTCCTGTTACCCTTGTGAAAATAAAAAAATGCTTGCTAAAACATCATTTTTGAGGAAAGAAAAATGATTTTTTATTTTCACGGCTCTGCGTTGTAAACGTCTGTGAAGCACTTGGGGGATCAAAGTGCTCACTACATATCTAGATAAGTTCCTTGGGGGGTCTAGTTTCCAAAATGGGGTCACTTGTGGGGGGTTTCTACTGTTTAGGCACACCAGGGGCTCTGCAAACGCAACGTGACGCCCGCAGACCATTCCATCAAAGTCTGCATTTCAAAAGTCACTACTTCCCTTCTGAGCCCCGATGTGTGCCCAAAAAGTGGTTTACCCCCACACATGGGGTATCAGCGTACTCAGGAGAAACTGGACAACAACTTTTGGGGTCCAATTTCTCCTGTAACCCTTGGGAAAATAAAAAATTCTGGGCTAAATAATTATTTTTGAGGAAAGAAAACATATTTATTATTTTCACGGCTCTGCATTATAAACTTCTATGAAGCACTTGGGGGTTCAAAGTGCTCACCACACATCTAGATAAGTTCCTTTCAGGGTCTAGTTTCCAAAATGGGGTCACTTGTGGGGGGTTTCCACTGTTTAGCCACATCAGGGGCTCTGCAAACGCAACGTGACGCCCGCAGAGCATTCCATCAAAGTCTGCATTTCAAAACGTCACTACTTCACTTCCGAGCCCCGGCATGTGCCCAAACAGTAGTTTACCTCCACATATGGGGTATCACCGTACTCAGGAGAAACTGGACAACAACTTTTGGGGTCAAATTTCTCCTGTTACCCTTGGGAAAATAAAAAATTGCAGGCTAAAAGATCATTTTTGAGAAAATATATATATATTTTTTTTCATGGCACTGCGTTATAAACTTCCGTGAAGCACTTGGGGGTTCAAAGTCCTCACCACACATCTAGATTAGTTCCTTTGGGGGTCTAGTTTCCAAAATGGTGTCATTTGTGGGGGATCTCCAATGTTTAGGCACACAGGGGCTCTCCAAACTTGACATGGTGTCCGCTAATGATTGGAGCTAATTTTCCATTTAAAAAGCCAAATGGTGTGCCTTCCCTTCCGAGCCCTGCCGTGTGCCCAAACAGTGGTTTACCCCCACATATGGGGTATCAGCGTACTCAGGACAAACTGGACAACAACATTTGGGCTCCAATATCTCCTATTACCCTTGGCAAAATAGGAAATTCCAGGCTAAAAAATCATTTTTAAGGAAAGAAAAATTATTTTTTATTTTCATGGCTCTGCGTTATAAACTTCTGTGAAGCACCTGGGGGTTTAAAGTGCTCAATATGCATCTATATAAGTTTCTTGGGGGGTCTAGTTTCCAAAATGGGGTCACTTGTGGGGGAGCTCCAATGTTTAGGCACACAGGGGCTCTCCAAACGCGACATGGTGTCCGCTAACAATTGGAGCTAATTTTCCATTCAAAAAGTCAAATGGCGTGCCTTCCCTTCCGAGCGCTGCCGTGTGCCCAAACAGTGGTTTACCCCCACATATGAGGTATCGGAGTACTCGGGAGAAATTGCCCAACAAATTTTAGGATCCATTTTATCCTATTGCCCATGTGAAAATTAAAAACTTGAGGCGAAAAGAAATTTTTGTGAAAAAAAAGGACTTTTTCATTTTTACAGATCAATTTGTGAAGCACCTGAGGGTTTAAAGTGCTCACTAGGCATCTAGATAAGTTCCTTGGGGGGTCTAGTTTCCAAAATGGGGTCACTTGTGGGGGAGCTCCAATGTTTAGGCACACAGGGGCTCTCCAAACGCGACATGGTGTCCGCTAACGATGGAGATAATTTTTCATTCAAAAAGTCAAATGGCGCTCCTTCCCTTCCGAGCCTTACCATGTGCCCAAACAGTGGTTTACCCCCACATATGAGGTATCGGTGTACTCAGGAGAAATTGCCCAACAAATTTTAGGATCCATTTTATCCTGTTGCCCATGTGAAAATGAAAAAATTGAGGCTAAAAGAATTTTTTTGTGAAAACTTTTTCATTTTTACGGATCAATTTGTGAAGCACCTGGGGGTTCAAAGTGCTCACTATGCATCTAGATAAGTTCCTTGGGGAGCCAAATTTTCATTCAAAAAGTCAAATGGCGCTCCTTCCCTTCCAAGCCCTGCCGTGCGCCCAA
Organism: Ranitomeya imitator; assembly: GCF_032444005.1. Classification (NCBI taxonomy): domain Eukaryota; kingdom Metazoa; phylum Chordata; class Amphibia; order Anura; family Dendrobatidae; genus Ranitomeya; species Ranitomeya imitator. Next base: position 55,109,285 of record NC_091285.1, read on the forward strand.
ACAGTGGTTTACCCCCACATATGAGGTATCAGCGTACTCAGGACAAATTGGACAACAACTTTTGTGGTTCAGTTTCTCCTTTTACCATTGGGAAAATAAGAAAAAAATTTTGCTAAAAGATAATTTTTGTGACTAAAAAGTTAAATGTTCATTTTTTCCTTCCATGTTGCTTCTGCTGCTGTGAAGCACCTGAAGGGTTAATAAACTTCTTGAATGTGGTTTTGAGCACCTTGAGGGGTGCATTTTTTAGAATGGTGTCACTTTTGGGTATTTTCAGCCATATAGACCCCTCAAACTGACTTCAAATGTGAGGTGGTCCCTAAAAAAATGGTTTTGTAAATTCCGTTGTAAAAATGAGAAATCGCTGGTCAAATTTTAACCCTTATAACTTCCTAGCAAAAAAAAAATTTGTTTCCAAAATTGTGCTGATGTAAAGTATACATGTGGGAAATGTTATTTATTAACTATTTTGTGTCACATAACTCTCTGGTTTAACAGAATAAAAATTCAAAATGTGAAAATTGCGAAATTTTCAAAATTTTCACCAAATTTCCGTTTTTATCACAAATAAACACAGAATTTATTGACCTAAATTTACCACTAACATGAAGCCCAATATGTCACGAAAAAACAATCTCAGAACTGCTAGGATCCGTTGAAGCGTTCCTGAGTTATTACCTCATAAAGGGACACTGGTCAGAATTGCAAAAAACGGCCAGGTCATTAAGGTCAAAATAGGCTGGGTCATGAAGGGGTTAATGTCTATGCCTTGATATCCACTTTTGACAAAAAGAAAAGTACTGCATGTGACAAAATTCCAGCCTCCAACACATATTCAAAGTGGTTTAATCCATGATTGCATAAAGCTGAATCCCAACAGTGTGTAATTTACAAAATTTTTAGAACGTTTTCTGTTTTTGTTTACCAAAATTTATGCAGATTACTGACCAGAATATATTCATGTAAAAATGGCATAAGACTTTATTTTTAAAGGAAATATGTTACCAGGTTTTGCCACCTAATCTGAGAACAGCATAATGTAGACACAAAGACCCCAATTCCAGAAATGTGTCACTTACCCGGCTTCTTACCATACTTTTGTTAAAACCACTATTTTATCAGCAGGAAATTATTACTAGAGGACTAATAAACATGCTGCGACGTACTCCTTCATATTCATGAGCTCTGTATAACCCTGCCCCACCACTGATTGGCAGCTTTCTGCCTATGCACAGTGTATACAGAATGCAGCCAATCAGTGATGTGGGCGAGATTATATAGAGCTCAACGTTCAGAAAACTGTCAGATCTGTAGCAAATAAAACTGATTTTATAAAAATTGCAGGGTCTTTATCTCTACATGGGTCTTTTCCTCTACATCATGTTGCTCTCAGATACAGTTAGGAATGTCATGTTTAAGAAAAACTACCATATATACTCGAGTATAAGGCTACCCGAATTTAAGCTGAGGCAACTAATTTTACAAAAAAAAAAATGGAAAACATATTGACTCGAGTATTAGCCTGATATACATTGTCCCCTCATCCCCATCCTGGTATGCATGGCTCCACTTCCCTATCCTGGTGTGTATGGCCCCCTCATCCCTATCCTCAGTGGCATATCCGGGGGGGGGCAGCCGGGGCATGTGCCCCGGGCTCAGCCGACAGGGGGGCGTTAGCAGTCCGCCTGATGATGCTGCGGTCCAAGAAGGCACCTCGTTGGCGGCATTCTGCCGCCCCCACACTGAGATAGTCCCGCTCTCTGAGCCGGCTGTCAAAATGACAGCTGGCTCAGAGAAAGTGCTGCGCATCAAATCCCAAGTGTCAGTGGCGTAACTACCATAGTCTCAGGGGTTGCAGCTGCGACGGGGCCCAGAGTGCTTAGGGGCCCGCCCAGTCCAGCAGAGACTGGGCGCCGGACCCGTAAGCACTCTGAGCTACAAAATGGGCCGATGGCTCTTTAAATCTTCTGTACAGGCACTGGTGCACTTGCACTCTCTCAGAGCGTGCACGATCACGGGTGGGACTGCTCTTGTCCCGCAGTAGAGCCCCTCCACCGCAGAGAGCCGCACACCACAACTATGGCTGCCGCTGCTCTGTGCGCACATGACCTGTGATGAGGTCACAGGAGGGGAGGAGTCAGGAGTCACATGATCAAGGGCCTCCTTGTAGTGCAGGACTCTGCTGGTTGTCATGGTGCTGGACGAGGGTAAGCTTTTGTGTGGGGTCAGGAGTGGTTTGTGTGGATGTTGTGTGTGTATGAGGTGTACGGAGCGGAGCCCTATCCTAATGTATGGCCTCCTCCTCCCTATCCTGGTATGTATTGCTTCTCATCCCTATCCTAGTGTGCATGGCCTCCTCCTCCTTATCCTGGTGTGCATGGCCTCCTCCTCCCTATCCTGGTGTGCATGGCCTCCTCCTCCCTATCCTGGTATGCATGACTCCTCATCCCTATCCTGGTGTTCATGGCCCCCTCATCCCTATCCTGGTGTGCATGGCCTCCTCCTCCCTATCCTGGTAGTATGCATGGTCTCCTCATCCCCATCCTTGTATGCATGGCTTCTCATCCCTATGCAGGTATGCATGGCTACTTCATCCCTATCCTGGTATGCATGGCTCCTCATCCCTATCCTGGTATGCATTGCTCCTCATGCCTATACTGGTATGCATTGCTCCTCATCCCTATCTTGGTATGCATGACTCCTCATAAATATCCTGGTATGCATGGCCCCTCATCCTCATCCTGGTATGCATGGCTACTTCATCGCTATCCTGGTATGCATGGTATCTTTATCTCCATCCTTGTATGCATGGCTCCTCATCTCTATCCTGGTATGCATGGCTCCTCATACCTATCCTGGTATGCATGGCTCCTCATCCCTATCCTGGTATGCATGGCTTCTCATCCCTATCCTGGTATGCATGACTCCTCATCCCTATCCTGGTATGCATGGCTTCTCATCCCTATCCTGGTATGCATGGCTCCTCATAACTATCCTGGTATGCATGGTCTCTTTATCCCCATCCTTGTATGCATGGCTCCTCATCTCTATCCTGGTATGCATGGCTCCTCATCCCTATCCTGGTATGCATGGCTCCTCATCCCTATCCTGGTATGCATGGCTTCTCATAACTATCCTGGTATGCATGGCTCCTCATCCCCTATCCTGGTATGCATGGCTCCTCATCCCTATCCTGGTATGCATGGCTTCTCATCCCTATCCTGGTATGCATGGCTCCTCATCCCTATCCTGGTATGCATGGCTTCTCATCCCTATCCTGGTATGCATGACTCCTCATCCCTATCCTGGTATGCATGGCTTCTCATCCCTATCCTGGTATGCATGGCTCCTCATAACTATCCTGGTATGCATGGTCTCTTTATCCCCATCCTTGTATGAATGGCTCCTCATCTCTATCCTAGTATGCATGGCTCCTCATCCCTATCCTGGTATGCATGGCTCCTCATCCCTATCCTGGTATGCATGGCTTCTCATAACTATCCTGGTATGCATGGTCACCTCATCCCTATCCTGCTGTGCATGTTCTTCACATCCCCATCCTTGTATGCATAGCTCCTCATCCCTATCCTGGTATGCATGGCTCCTGATCGCTATGCTGGTATGCATGGCCCCTCATCCTCATCCTGGTATGCATGGCCACCTCATCCCTATCCTGGTAGTATGCATGGTCTCCTCATCCCCATCCTTGTATGCCTGGCTTCTCATCCCTATGCAGGTATGCATGGCTCCGCATCTCTGTCCTAGTGTGTATGGCCTCCTCATCCCTGTTATGACCTGGTGGTTAGGAGCACCCGACCTGATAGTTAAACTCATACAGGACGAGCTCTGGGATGTGGGAGCTCTGCTGACCGCAAGCCCTAATCCTATCGCACACACTAAAAATAGCCGTGGAGCGCTCCTGACGCTCCCTAGGCGCCTCGTCACAGCCTCAGAGCTAGCTAGCCCTAGAGATAGAAAATAAAGCCTACCTTGCCTCAGAGAAATTCTCCAAAGGAATAGGCAGCACCCCACATATAATGACTGTGAGTAAAGATGAAAGTCACAAACGCAGAAATGAAATAGGTTTCAGCAAAGGGAGGCCAGACTTACTAAATAGACAGAGGATAGGAAAGGAATCTTTGCGGTCAGCACAAAAACCTACAAAAAACCACGCAGAGTGTGCAAAAGGGTCCTCCGCACCGACTCACGGTGCAGGGTGTCACTCTGCATCCCAGAGCTTCCAGCTAGCAAGACAAAATCAGGATAACCAGCTGGACAAAGAAACAATGAGCAAAAATAACAATAAGGAACTTAGCTTCTGCAGGAGAAGACAGGTCACCAGGCAGATCCAGGAGCGAACTGAACCAATGCTAAAACATTGACAGCTGGCATGGAGTAACGATCTGAGTGGAGTTAAATAGAGAAGCCAACCAAAGGATAAACCACGTCACCTGTGTAAGGAACCTCAGAAGCAGCAGCTTCACTCATAGCCACCAGAGGGAGCCCATAGACGGAACTCGCCGAAGTACCATTCACGACCACAGGAGGGAGTTCGACAACAGAATTCACAACACATCCCTATCCTGGTATGCATGGCCCCATCAGAAAACATTAAAAAATAAACCATCCTACCTAAATTCCATGTGCGCCCTCACAGCGTCTTGTTCCCAATGCAAGAGATGATTTATGCTTGTAAGCAGCACATGGCAGTGATGTCATGTGCTGTTTACAAGCCAAGGACAGCTTCCACTGGGACTATGTGCATGGATAATAATGAGTATTCATTGCTCTTTAGTGGCAGGCACAGTAGCAGCATCCACTTTCACGTTTGCCCTCTACTAAAGGGAATGAATATTCACTGCTCTCCATGGTCTGTGAGCCTAATCTCTGCAGAACACAGCAGGGTTAAATTCCTGCAGAGACTGACCACGCCCCCATAAAGCCAAATGAAAACTATATTCAGCTGCAGCAGTACTGAGGAGTGATTCAAGAGGCAAAACTCAGTGGGCCGGACAGACACGAGGAGAAGCCGCATGGTGACCATGGGGAGTAGGGCGGCGCTGAGGAGACAAGCAAGTTACTGCCATCACAAACTCACGAGAAATTGCATTAAAAAAGTTGTGGTCAACTTTCTCCTATTAGTCCTTTTGAAAATGAAATACTTGGGTATAAAGCAACATTTTAGTAGAAAAATGTATTTTTTCATTTTCACAGCCCAATGCTATAAAATTCTGTGAATCACCTGTGGGTTTAAAATACTCACTGCACCCATAGATGAGTCTTCTAGTTGTAGCAGTTTCCAAAGTAAAGTCGTTTGTTGGAGATACCTGCTGTTTTGGCATCTGAAGGTCTCTCCTTATGCGACATGGCATGATGCAATCTATTCTAGCAAAAATTGTGCACCAAAAGTAAAATTCCTCTCCTTCCCTTCTGAGCCCTGCTGTGTACCCAAACAGAAGTTTCTGATCACATATGGTGTATTGGAGTTCTCAGGAGAAATTGCACAACCAATTGTGGAGTCCAATTTATACTCTTTCCCTTGTAAAAATGAGAAATTTGGGGCTAAATCAACTTTTTCATGGAAAAAACATAATACTTCATTTTAATGACACAATATTATAAATTTTATGAAGCACCAGTTGGTTCAAGATACTCTTTTCACCCATAGATGAATTTCATGAGGAGTGCAGTATCCAAACTGGGGTCATTTGTGTTTTGTTTGTTGCGACATAATGTCTGCAATCTATTCCTGACAAATTTGCAAAAATTAATAGCATTCCTTCCCAACTGAGCCATTCAGTGCACCCAAACAGTAGTTGCCCACCAGATTTGGGGTATCAGCTAATCAGGAGAAATTGTACAATAAATTAGGGGGACCATTTTTTCCTGTTACTCTTGTGAATGAAGAAATGTTGGGCTGAAACATTTTTTGTGGAAAAAATAATACTTAATTTTGACAGCCCAATGTTATAAATATCTGAAAGAAAGAAGCTCAAAAGACTGAACATGTGAATAGGAAGTAATTTTACCTAAAAAAAGAATAAGTCCATTATTTTGAGCATTTTGTCAAAGCTTTTTGCAGCTTTTTCCCTTTTGAAAAATGATGGCAAAATGTGAACATACCCTTAGGTAGTTTCCACAGATCCTCATACAGAAACACAAACCTAAGATTACAATATTACGGTAGTTGGAATGACTTGTCTTGAATGGGACTGGCAATTTGGCATTACCTAATGCATAGTGCTGCAGATGCTAACACTAAATGGAAATTTGTAAAATAAAATAACATAGATAATATGATTAAAGTATGACTTGTGATGACATTTACAATTACAGTGTATCAACATTTTCAGACTTTGTTTTTGTCTGTTTGCATAGGCGTTTGTACAACACATCTACACTGACAGACAGCTTTCCAAAAACTATGAAGATAAAATGTCTCAACATTATTAGTCATACAGTATTCCCACGCACACACTCAGTTGCATGATGTCAAATTCTCTTTATACATTAATACATAAAGTCTGAATGTAAAAAAAGTCTTGCATGTTAAATATACATCTTACCTTATGTACTCGTCCAACTCCCAGAATTGATGCCTTCTGAAAAGTGGAATGATACACAGAATACAACAGAAAAGTTTAGATGTCGATCCTGTTTAGTGACGTGATTTGTGGTCTTTATAGTATCATGGTATGTAGGGTTGAGGTTACGTGTTCTTTCATCTATAGATTCACTTTTCTACCGCAGTCCTGCATTCAAATATTCTGGGTAACACATTGGGGCTGACTTATTAAGACTGGCGTAGCGTACGCCATGCTACGCTATGCCAGTCTTGCTGGAGTACTAGCGTCAAATTCATTAACCGGCGCACACAACTTAATGAATTTAACATATCTTAAAGTGGCAAAGTTGGACTAGTATTTCTGTACCAAACGCAAACATGTTAATTTATTTGGATGGGCGTGGCAGTGCCCCATTCCTTCACAGTTCCACCCATTTCAACAGAGCTAATTCAAACTCATCTAAAAATACCAAAAGTCAAAAAAATTATTGCGCAACTACACATTCCACAAACATTTTGTAACTTTTCAAAGCTTTTACAACAGTTTTCTGGCATAAATGTTTTGATGAATTGGCCACAATAGCTTGTTGGCAATGCCCCACTCAGTCATAAAAGCAGAGGATTGAAGATGCCATATCACAGTTCAAGAGCCCCTGATATCTCAAAACAGCATAAACCCTCACAAGTTATGTAAAGAGGAATGGGGGATAAGGAGAGTCAGCTCACCATTTGCGGTCTCTTCATGAGAGTAGATTCCACGCACGGAGCCGCCCTGGCTTACACGTGCAGAGGCCGAAAATGAAGGAAAGTTGTTTCTCCAGCGTTTAAAGGTAAAAACTTTGTCTTTAATAATATATTCATGAAAATAAGCACAATGTGGATATCCAACTGACGCGTTTTGACAATGAAGTTTTAATCATGATCTTCGGCCGGTGCTTCCATCTGAATCACATATTTCAGATATATACATGGAAACACCAGTGCAAGCGCTCAACGTAGAGAGCATGATAAATGTGCTCCGAAACTTACTGCGCTCTTAGGGAGGCAAAATATATCAACAGCAGTTCAAGAATTGGTTTTATCTATTTTGTGCATCATTCCTTGTGCGACTGTATTCTTTGAATTGGTGCAATTACAGCAATACCAGATTTATTTCAGTCTTTTATGTTTGGCTGCTGTCACACACTAAAAAACGCTTTTTTTGAAAAACAAAGTTTTTGGATCAACATATTTTAAAAGCTCAAAGTTTAAAATGCTCACTATACCGCTGGATAAAATCCTTGAGGGGTGTAGTTTCCAAAATGGGGTCACTTGTGGAGGGTTTCCACTATTTAGGCACATCAGGGGCTCTCCAAATGTGACATGGCATCCACTAATTATTCCAGCAAATTTTACATTTAAAAAATCGAATGGTGCTCCTTCTGTTCTGGGCCCTGCCATGCACACAAACAGTTAATTTCCCCCACAAAAAAGGTATTGGCGTTTTCAGGAGAAATTGCACAACAGATTTTGAGGACCATTTTTCACTGTTACTCTTCTGAAAATAAAAAAAGTTTGGGTCTAAAGTAAATTAAAAAAAAAAAAGTTCATTTTTTCCTTCCACATTGCTTCAGTTCCTGTGAAGCCCCTGAAGGGTTAATAAACTTCTTGAATGTCGTTTTGAGCACCTTGAGGGGTGCACTTTTTAGAATGGTGTCAATTTTGGGTATTTACTATCATATAGACCTCTCAAAGTCACTTCAAATGTGATGTGGTCCCTGCAAAAATTGTTTTGTAAATTTTGCTGGAAAAATTAGAAATTGCTGGTCAACTTTTAACCTTTCTAACAAAAAAAATTATGTTTCAAAATTTGTGTTGTTGTAAAGTAGACAAGTGGGAAATATGATTTATTAACTATTATGTGTGCCTTAAGGGTATAAGAATTACAAGTTTGAAAATTGTGAAATTTTCATCAAATGTTAATTTTTTTCACAAATAAATGCAAGTCATATCGAAGAAATTTTACTACTTTCATGAAGTAAATGTCACGAAAAAGTCTCAGAAACAGTGGGATCCGTTCAGAATTGTAAAATTTAGCTTGGTCATTAATGTCAAAATTGGCTCTGTCGTTAATTTGTTAAACATGAATGTTTTACCATAGGAACTTATGGAGTGACAAATGACTGATGGCATTCATCAGAGACCTCTGTCACATTTGTACACTGTACATCTAGCCACAGCTGTATTTAATAAGAATTGATTGGTGGGGGTGCAGGGTGCTGGACCCTCAACAATCCTCTATTGCTGACCTATCCTAAAGAAAGGTTATTAATATCATAGCATTGGGAACACCCCATTGAAATTGTTTCCTTTCTCTGTTATTCCTCCTAGAAATGTAATGTAAGTGGGAATTACCTTTTTTCCTTGTGTGTATGTACATGGTCTGGTATTGTCATCACTTATTGGATAATGTCAGACTGCATAAGAATACATTAGCTGACAACACCCAGTTATTCATAAATGGTTCTAAGAAAATATGCTCCAGAGATGTTATTTCATACATAATTTAGTTATCTAGTAAAACAGAGATTTTAAAATGTTTATCCAAGACTCTTTTTGTTTTTACTATGTGCATAAAAACTAACAGGCAGGTAGGTGCTACCTACCTGCCTGTTGTGCACGGGGCCGATCTCTGCCGGTACAGAGCAGTCACAGACCGCTCATGCCGGCAATTCAGCGACTTCAACTGACTAACAGCTACTTCTATTTCTCTCTGCTCTCTTCATGGGGTGTGATTGTCAACATCATCCTGATTGACAGCCGGCTCCCTAACTGCAGTGAGCCGACTGTCTATCAGAATGAATGATGTTGACAGTCATGCCACTTCGACCAAGTAGCCCGGAAAAGGAAGAGCTGCTTTGTTGACGTTGAGCAGTTGAATCACTGTCAATGATCAACGATCATTCGGCTCCATGTAGAATAGGCAGGTAGTTAGTAACTAGTTTTTAAACCCACATTAAAAACACAAACTCCTGCATAAACCCCTTAAAGTGAACCTGTCAGCAGGACGGTGTACAGTAACCTACAGACAGTGTCAGGTTGGTGCCGTTATACTGATTAAAATGATACCTTGTTAATTAAATCCGTCTTGTGGTTGTTGTTTAATCTTTAGTTCCAGTTTTGACTTAATGATATGCCCGTGCTTTGGGGCGGCCTGTGGGGGGTTTTTATGTGGTGCCCTGCTTACATACACATCTGTATGGCTTCTGACAGGTCACAGGATCCCTCACTGACCTGCCTTCTAGTTTACATACCGATAATTAAATATATTGAAAAAAAAATCACATTCAGCAGAAAGGAGTTGGCGGCGCCAGCGTTGCAGCATGGTCACATCTATAATATGCATTAAATTGTTTTATTTAGTCAAATACATTTATTCTGCAAAAAAAATGTTTCTCAAAATGATGCCGGCTGCGCCTACACAGTAGCATTTATCGGCTAAGCACAAAAGCTAAAATCACCCCTCTTTTTACCATTAAAATAAAGTAATGAAAAAAATCTGGTATTTCTGAGTTCCTAAAACTCCAATCTATGAAAATATAAAATAAATTAATACAATTAGTAACGGGATAATGAGACAAAAACGCCAGAATTGCATGTTTTTGGAGATGGCAACATTGCAATAAAATGCAATAAGAGGCAATCAAAACATCGTATCTACCCCAAAATGTTATCAGTAAAAGCAGGAGCTCAGGGTGCAAAAAATAAGCCCTCACACAGACCCACATCCTGAAAAATGAAAATGTTACGGCAACACAATCTCATGACAATACAAGCTAAATGGCAACACAAGCTACATTTTTTTAAAAAAAAATTTCACCACTTAAAGAAAAAAAATCTATACATGTTTGGTATCTGCGTACTCATACTGACCTGGAAAATCTTATTGCCAGGTCCATTTCACTATATACTGAACATGGTAAATTTTAAAAAAATTGTGGAATTGCACTTTGTTTGCAATTTCAACACACTTGGAACATTTTTTCCTGCTTTCCCAGGTATAATAAAATGTATGATATCTTTCAAAAGAATAACTTGTCTCACAAAAAGCAAGCTACATTGATGGAAAAAAAATGATGGTTCTTGAAACAAGGGAAGGAAAAAACGGAAAATCGCAAGTTCATGAAGGTGTAAACATAAGCTCTGGAGACAAATTCTCAGGGAGATCTATGTCCGAACCATAGATCTTAACAGCTCATTTACATAGGAATGAGACATCAGATGTCAGATATCAAGGTATCATTTTACTCATATTTTATGACTTGGCTGCCCATGTAGACGGCTTAGAAGTGTTGATCCATCCTATTCACAGATAGTTCTGTGTGCATGAGAGTGCAGGCAGTCTGCCTAAAGAGTCTATTAAATGATCACCTATCAGCTTTCACATAGTCGATGTACAGTCATTTAACAACTGTGATCTGGCTGTCTAAATGCAGCCTACATCTCAGAAAGCTTTAAATTTATGGAACTTTTTACTTTTTATAAAAAAAATTATGTGCATGTATATGCTCCTCTGCCTATCCAAATAATGGCCACGTGACCTGATTAGGTAGTTGCTTCATACAATAGTTCCAGGATTTTTTAATGGATAAAGTGTAAAACCATGATGAATGATTGAAATGATAAATTCTGGCCAGAATACTGCTATAAACTCATTACTAGCATTTACTGGGCGCTGCCAAATAATAGTAATTAAAATCACCTTGACCGGCTCAAGGACCACCAGCTTCAAAGATCAAGGACGCACCTATGTTACAGATTGTCCAGGATTGAAAGGACAGCTGGCAATCCTGAATGTGCCTCAGGCTGTGTTTTTGTGACATCTCTTCTTTTTATTGGAGCTGTTCTCCATATAATAAGCAGTGTGAGAGCTGGCATACTCAGAGCCAAGTCCCAGCCGGATGTAAAGCGGATATCAGCAGTAATAAAGGGCACAACATTTTTAATAAAAAGCTACTGTAAAGTTATTATTTTTCTTGAAACAAAACAACTTATTGCAAACACAAATATGTAATTGGATCTTCTTAGACAAGGAAAAAGGATGCTCTTTTCCTTTAGAAGCATTGCCAAACTTGTCCATAGATCTTATTCAGATGATTGTACTTTGAGTTCCTATGATGTCTCCATCCACAACTGATTGCACATGGACATCAAACAGAATAACTTTCCACAGTGGTCAATGTAAAAAAAAATCATAGCATGAACTATTGGACTCCTACAAATCAAGAGTTGAATTAGATGACTTGGGCCAAATGACACACCGGCTCTATAAAGTCCTCGCTGTCAATCAAAGAAGGGGGAGCAGAGATAGAGAGGAAACAAGTAGATGGGAAGGTGCATTTAAGTGTTTGGCCACGCCATGGTGCACCGAGGGTCTGTACCATGTACTGTCATTCTGTGCGGCACGGACTCCCTTTAAAACATTTGATTTATATGGCTAATTTTCAGTCTGTCTCTAGTATTGAACCTCCTTCGGCTTCAAGAGAATGGAGCTGAGCTGTAAAATCAGACAATGAATCAGATTAGCATTGATTTTTGCAATCCTGGACAACCCCTTAAACCGGACAATGCTTTTCGATGTCCATTTCTATTGGAAATTGAAATATGAAACGGCATTCTCATAATATTACATAGAACTTATGTATATTACCTGATTTCTCTAACACTATATAATATATATTTGGTCTTGTACGGCTCTTACATCCTTTTTCTAGGACATCTCTTCGAAGGACTGTTATACATCTTGCAAACATGAAGCATATTCTTTCAGAGTTTCGCTTCAGTAATTTTTCTCTCTAGAAATATAAATTGATTTTCATATCAGTGACAGACTAATATATAATATACTGGTGAGAACCTCTAAAATATGTCCTGCTGTGTCTTTTCCGCCAGCTCGCTAAGAATTCAGCTCTGTATGCAGTTTTTCGATGAGTAGTAACAGTGGACTGATGCTGGACTTTCCACTGTTACTGGCTCACACTAACATTCAGGGTTCCTTTTTTCTGTTGTGTTATCGAAACAAAAAGGTGGAACTCCTGCAAAAACATAACCATATTAAGACAGATAACATGGCAGTAGAAAAACACTTTTCACTATAATGGGGTCTGTTTCGATTCAGGTATGCATGCAAGACACTCTCCATTATTTGGATGGGATTTCCGAAAATTGATCAGCACTCTTGCTGCATCCATGCGGCACCATATTTTTCTCTAAAAATATTGTAGAATACTTCTGTTATTTGCAATGCAGTGCTGCTTGCTTCATGGAATCTATGCAAAATAGCAAAAAATTCAGAGCCACAGATTGAAATATGATCATTAAGACCCAACGTTTTTCCCTGATGGAAGCAGTAGGGTGTTGTACAAGGCTCCTGATTCAGTAAAGGGAACCTGTCATCTCCAAAATGGAAGGTGAGCTAAATTCACCGGCATCAGGGGCTTATCTACAGGCGCCAGGCCTCTCTGACCTTTCCCGATGCCAGCGCACTGCAGTACTTTGCTCTGCCCTCAACAGGGAAGACACAGTACACCTGTTCCAGAGTTGCAGCATGAATACAAGAAGAGGACATCATCGTAAGAAGATGGGAGGCCCCGGACCGGACCTGTGACGCCCATCGGACCGCCTGCCCAGGTGAGTATAATATAACATCTTTTTCTCATCTTTCAGGTTACATCGGGGGCTTATCTACAGCATTCCAGAATGCTGTAGATAAGCCCCTGATGCTGGTGGGCTCAGCTCACCTTCCATCTTGGGGGTGACAGGTTCTCTTTAAGAGGCACACATCTTTTAATAAATCAGGTAAGGTATGAAGTGGCATTCAAATCCATGTGTGCATCGTCACTTGCCACAAGTAAGATTTGTGGTGTAGCAAATGCGGCCACTAGGGATGACAGAGCATGAAAATGCTCATTACTCGAACCAAGCAATTATTAATGCTTGGATGCTTGTTTCAAGTAATGAGTATAACGGGAGTCAATGGGAAATCCAAACATTTTTAGGGCAGACCTTACAAGGAGGTCGGGAAGGCAGTTCAATGTTGAAATGGAAGGAAAAAAGTGCTGAACGCAAAGAGAACAGCATGGGGAAGACCCCTGGAAGCATCTCTCTGACTCCCAGATCCCTGCTGAGAACAATGGTGTCACACTTTTACTGCACTTTGAGGGCTGACAATAAAACATTAAAAATCGACAATAAATTGGAATTTACAGGAAAAAAATGTTAAGAAACATTCTTTCCTGTATAATGACTTGCGTCCTGCCCCTGTGCCCAGCGTTCTGCCTCTGTGTCCAGCATTCTGCCTCTGTGTCCAGCATTCTGCCTCTGTGTCCAGCGTTCTGCTTCTGTGTCCAGCTTTCTGCCCCTGTGTCCAACATTCTGCCCTGGACCCCCCGGATCGCCGCTCTCAATAAAAAAAAAAAGTTCTTCTCACCTGACCGCGCTCCTGCGGCGGGCGGAGCTCTCTCCACGCAGCTGAAGCGCGCACTTGCCGGCGACTGACAATGATGTCTGACGCCGGCGACATGCACGCTGCGGTTCACGTCAGCTGCCTGCCTCAGATTGGCTGGCGGCTGTTAACTATTGACATCAATAGCGTTAAACAGCTGCAGCGACGCTAAGGGCCCGGTTTAGCCTGCGGCTGCCGGTAGGGGCTCGTTGAGCAGATGAGATGGGGCCCGATGCGGGCCCCCTCTGCCCACCGGGCCCCATACGCCAGTCACAGCTGTGATGCCCTGATGGCGGCCCTGACTCAGATACACCCTGTATTAGACATAAAGGAGGACCTCATACACATTATGCTCAAATTGTCATGTAGTGGTACTCCCACACTTATAAAGGCTTTGCACAAAGTGCAAATCCAGGAAAAAATTATAAGTAGCGTCATCCAGTCATCCATAGACCTTTGAAGGTAACAACTGCCAGACCTCATTCAAACAGTAAAGATTGAAAACACTTTATGTGCTGCTTTCATCTTGTGCTGTGAAAAAGTTGGGGCTAATCTAGGCTTTGTTCATTTTTAGTAGCATGAGCCTTTCAGCGCCTTCTATTGACAGACAAAAGCGCCTGTCTGTTCTGACCCCCACCTGCACTAAAAACACACTCAGACAAGATGCTAGCAGCAGGGCTGCAGACCAACTCCATGGCATAGAGGGACAGCTCATTAAGTCGTTAAGTGGACAATCCCAGTAATTGCATTGGTAAGGGCACAGGTGATGTTCCTGGACATGTGCTAATAAAAGACAGGGACACCACACTGTGACAAATAGTAGCCGATGGGGACCAAGTACCGAGGGACCAAATTTGTACAACTGTAGCAGGCCAATTTTGGTTTTCATTTTAAACCAACAAAATTTCACACAAACCAAGTTCTATAGTATATAAGCAATAGTCAATTTTTAACAACGAAATTTGTACACCTGTAGCAGGCCAATTTTGGTTTTCACTTTAAACCAAAGAAATTTCACACAAAGCAGGTTATACAGTATGTATGACAATAGTCAATTTTTGGAACAAAGATATTTTGTAAACTGTACCAGGCAAAGTGGTTTTAAATTTTTTTAAACTACCGTAATTTTACACATAGCATGTGTACCGTAATGTAACACTAACCACGTTACACTGTAAGGATGACTAATTGAATCCAGAAAAAATGAGCTTTTTTTGCAGTTTTATATACCACCGTAATGTAAAAATAAGCACGCTAAACTGTATGGATGATTAATTGAATCCAGAAAAATGTTTGAACCCTTTTTTGAGTGTTATAAACCACCAAAATTGAACAGAAAGCACATAATACGCTGTGGATGACAAATTGAATCCAAAAACATTTTTTAATGTTTTTTGAAGTATTAAGGATGACTATTTGAATCCATTAAAAAAATTAAATGCTTTTTTGGAGTGTTTTATACTACCGAAATGTACCACAAAGCATACAATACTCTATGGATGACTAATTGAATCCAGAAAGAACACTTTTCAAGAGTGTTATACGCCACCAAAATTTAATAGAAAGCACATAATACTCTATGGATGACAATATAGTAAATTTTTTCACCCCCAAAAAGAATGTGGTCACATGCAGATACATATTTAGCAATGGAGTGCAAAGCCCTAAGCCCTGCCTAGAGGCTTTATTCCGCCACTCTCCCTGCTCCTGCAGCTGTCCCTAGGCTAAATGCAGAATGTGTCTCAAAGAAACAGAAAAAGATCTGTTAGTATAATGGTTCAGCTTCAACACCAGTATCAACACTATAGGGCTCCGATTCATTAAATTGTGCACACACAGGCTTGGAGAAACACTCTCTCTCTCCAATAAGAAGTGTCCCTGAACTGTGCAATGGCGTCAATAAGCCGGATTACATACCGGTAATGCTCTTTTAATGAGTCCACGACAGCACCCCACATGAGAGAGAGGGATCCGCCCATAGGAACAGGAAACCTACAGAATAAAAGGAGGCGGTCCCCTCTCCTCCTCAGTTTAGTTTACAGAGTATAAAAAGGGAACCGCAAAAGTGTTAGTATTCATTCTTATTCAGTCATATAAATTCCTTAACTCTATACAACCATTACATGTGAACTTAAAGAAAAGAACTGTGCAGAATTTAGGGAGGGTAATACATGGGTGCTGTCGTGGACTCATTAAAAGAGCATTACCGGTACGTAATCTGGCTTTTTACCCTTCGCCATGACAGCACCCCACATGAGAGATTTTCAGAGAGTCATTATTTGGGTGGGATAACTGTACTAAGGACAGCTCTACCAAAAGTCAGATCAGAGGAAGTAGAAAGGTCAAGTCTGTAGTGGTTGTAGAAGGTAGAAGGTGTGGACCAGGTTGCGGCCTTACATATTAAGTGGATCGGTACATCTGCTTGCTCCGCCCAAGAGGAAGCCATGGCTCGTGTTGAATGCGCCTTTATCCCCACTGGCGGAATTTCGCCCTTCGATGTGTAGGCCAGACAGATAGCTTCTCTGATCCATCGAGAAATGGTAGCTTTTGTGACCCCATGTCCTTTCTTGTAGCCCTGAAAGGAGATAAGCAGAGCCCTACTCTGCCTCCATGTCTGAGACCTCTCTATGTATGTCAGGATGGCTCTTCTGACATCTAAGGTGTGTAACTTATGTTGTTCTGGAGTTACAGGTGAATCAAAAAAGGAAGGCAGAAATATTTCCTGAGATCTGTGATAGGTGGATGCCACCTTAGGGAGGTATGAGGGGTCAGGTTTTAAGACAATTCTATCCTGAAATACCAGTAAGAAGGGTGGGTCTACCGATAGGGCCTGGATGTCACTAACCCTTCTAGCTGAGGTTAGGGCTACCAATAGGGCTACTTTATATGTCAGGATCTTTAGAGGTATGGAGTCTAGTGGCTCAAATGGGGAGCCAGTTAAGGCCTCTAAAACTAAATTCAAATCCCACGGAGGTAGACGTGGAATATGGACCGGATTGCTACGTTCACAAGATTTAATAAACCTGGAGACCCACTTGTTAGCTGCTATGTTTTCTCCATATAGGGCTCCTAATGCTGAGACTTGAACCCTCAGGGTATTTACCGATAGACCTAATTCTCTACCTTTTTGTAGGAACTCTAGAATAGGAATTACCGGGATTTGTTTAGTGAACGGTCTTGTATGAAAATTTAAGAATTTTTTCCATACCCTACTGTATAATAGGGTGGTAGATCTTTTTCTACTTAACAACAAACAGGGTATTAACTAGTTGTTCTGAGAACCCCCTTGACTTTAATAACTGCCTCTCAAATTCCACGCCGTCAAGTGAAGACCTTTCACTTGCGGGTGGAAAAATGGGCCTTGAGACAGCAGTTCCTTGTGTAATGGAAGGATCCATGGATCGCATAGAGACATGCTCTGGAGACACGAGAACCATGGTCTTTTTGGCCAAAAGGGCGCAATCAGGATTACTCTGGCTTGGTCCCTCCTGATCTTCCTGATCACTAGAGGTATCAGAGACATCGGAGGAAAGGCGTACGCTAGTTTGAAGCTCCAAGGATGGTGAAGGGAGTCCAACATGTCCGGGCGATCCATGAGGTTCAGGGAAGCAAACCTTTTTACCTGTCTCTTGCCTCTTGTGACAAACAGATCTATTTGGGGTACACCCCATGATTTTGTTATCATCCTGAATATGTCCTTGTTTAAAGTCCATTTTCCTTGGCGTAGCTTGTTTCGACTGAGGTAGTCTGTTTTGGTGTTTTCTGCCCCTTTGATGTGCAGGGCTGTTAAGGTTGGAAGATGAAATTCTGCCAACTGGAGGATGTTTGCTGCTACGCTCATCAAGGTTCCTGATCGAGTACCTCCCTGACGGTTTATGTACGCCACTGTGGTAGAATTGTCCGACAGAACTCTCACATGCGTTCCCTGAACCTGTGGAAGAAAATGACTTAGGGCATATTCTACCGCTTTTAATTCCTTCCAATTTGAAGAACACATTAACTCTGCCTGATTCCAGGCATCTTGGACCAGACTATCCTCCATATGTGCACCCCAACCCATAGGGCTGGCGTCAATGATAATCGTTTTAGAGGGATTTATCATCCATGGTACACCCTCTGAAAGGTGATCCATGTCTAACAACCAGATTAGGGATTGAACCACATCACTGGAAAGAGTAAATTTACTCTCCAGATGTCGTCCTTTCCCTTGGATTGACAATATTTCATACTGCAATTGACGGGTATGATATTGAGCCCACGGCCTGCTGGTATACATGAGGATAACGATCCTAGCAAGGACATAGCCTTCCTCAGGGTCATGTAGGGTTTTGACATTGCCTCTGACACCTTTGATTGTATAATTATTTTCTTTGAATGCGGGAGGAAACTTTTCTGACTTACTGAATCTAGCTGGATTCCTAGAAATATCTGAATGGTGTCTGGATTCAGCCTGGATTTTTCGTAATTCACGATCCAACCTAATTCCTGCAGGGATGAGATCGCATTAGATAACCGCATTTTACATTGGGTTATGGAATTTCCTATAACAAGAAAATCATCCAGGTAGGGTATTATCAAAGTGTTCTGTTGGCGTAAGTGAGCCATTACTTCTAGAATCACCTTTGTAAAAATGCGGGGAGCCATAGAAAGCCCAAAGGGCATAGCTACATACTGAAAATGACAAACCTGTCCTGCCAGGATGACTGCTACCCTTAGGTACTGCTGGTGTTCGGCATGTATGGGAAGATGATAATAGGCATCTTTTAGGTCTATTCCGGCCATGACACACCTAGGGAACAAAAGCTTGATGGCAGAACTAATAGATTCCATTTTAAAAGTATGATTACGCAAAAAGGAATTAAATTTTTTGAGATTTATGATGGTTCTGAATGAACCATCTGGTTTTTTGATCAAAAACAAAGGGGAGTAGAATCCCCTTCCTTCTTGATCTTGGGGAACCTTCACCAACACTTTTTTAGATAGAAGAGATAGGATCTCAGACTCTAGAGCCTCTTGTTGTTCTTGTCCCTTTGGTGATGTTATTATAAAAGAATCCCAAGGGATTCTAATAAACTCTAATTTCAGACCATCTCTAACAATGTCCAGAATCCAACGGCTGGATGTTATGTGTTCCCATTTTGACAGAAAATTTTTTAGCCTGCTGCCCACTTCAAGGTTAGCGGTACTTGCCACGCTTTGAATTGTAGGATCCGCTAAACAGAGCCCCTTTTTGCTTAGGATCTTTCGTCTCCCAGCGATCCCTTTGCTCAAATGGTTTTCTGGTAAAGGGTCGTCTCTTGAATGCTCTCCCTGGCAGGGGAGCGCACAAAGTTTTGCCTTTGCTTGTGCGTCCCCTTTCCAGTTCTTCAACCAGAGTGCTCACCGGGCTGTATTCACTAGGCCGGCTGACCTGGCTGCTAGGCGTAGCGAATCCACTGAGGCGTCCGCCAGGAACGCTACAGCCTCTTTCATTAGAGGGATTTTTGGTAGAATTGATTCTCTTGAAGTTCTACCTCTGATCTGCTCCTCCAGTTGTTCCATCCATACTAGCAGCGATCTCGCCGTACAGGTAGCAGAGATGGCTGGCCTGAATGCCCCTGTATTGGCCTCCTATCATTTTTTAAGCAAGGCCTCTGCTTTTCGGTCCAATGGGTCAGTTAGCATCCCCGAATCCTCGACTGGCAAGACCGATTGCCTGGAGGTTGAGGCTACAACTGCATCCACTTTTGGCACTTTTGACCACGAATTCAGCTCCTCATCACTAAAGGGATATCGTCTTTTAGAGGATGATGGTAGAAATCCTCTTGTGCTCTGCCTATCCCACTCCTTTTTAATTAGATCTTTAACGGTGGTAACCACGGGGAAGGATCTACGTTTCCTTTGTCCTAACCCTGCGAACATGATGTCCTGAGCTGATTTTTTTCCCTTCTCGTCTGGGCACCCCATCGTGCTTCTGACTGCTTTCACCAAGTTGTCCACGCTGCTGTTAGGCAGACACAGCCCCCCTTCATCTTCGGACGAACTCGGCCGAGATTCTGATTCGTCTGAGGACTTATGCTCTGACTCTGGGCTTTCTGGAGATGGGGACTTGCTAGGTTGGCGGGAACTGGTGCTACTAGCCTGTGCCAACCCCTGCATCTCTTCCCGAATCATGGCTCTGACGTCAGGTGGAGTCATTATGTTTTCCTGACGTAAGGTTAGGATGATGCAATCTGAGCATAATCTTTTCATATAAGAATCCGGTAGGGGCTGCATACATAAAACACACTCCTTGTGCTTGGATTTGTGTGCCTTTTTCCTAATCTAAAGGAAGGGGACACAGGAGGAACATATGTCAGCATATAGATAGAGGATTCTTTAAACTCACCCAGAGAAGCTGACAGGTACCGGATCTGGAGGCGGATTCTTTGAGGGATCTTTTTGTTTGGTGGAAGATCGCTCCTGTCGACCACCATCTTTGGTGCTGCTCCTGGCACTTTTCTCCTTACTAGGAGAGCGCTCTGTCACAGCAAGGTGCGTTTCGTCGGCCGGTGAAGCCATACTCACATACACACCGCTGCAGCTTTTAAATCTGGCGCCGAATCTCCTGCCTCCCCGGCCCGAACCCGGAAGTGCTCCAGCGACTTCCGGGTTAGACGCTCCGCTCCTCTTTCCATGCGGCGGCTGTGTTCATTTAGCCGGCCGCTTGAGCGCGCGTGCCCTCATGGAACAGGGCAGACCAGCGGTGACCGGACCCAGACCATGGCGACTGACCAGACGAGGGGGGAGGCTGAACACAGTGGCTCCCCCGCAGCTGCTTCTGGAACCGCAGCCCCTGCCGTTCTCACAGAGACCGACGCAGGCGGGTGCATGGCCCAGGGATCCTCTTCTTAGGTTAAGCTGGGATTCCTATAGGAACAGGAAACCTAAACTGAGGAGGAGAGGGGACCGCCTCCTTTTATTCTGTAGGTTTCCTGTTCCTATGGGCGGATCCCTCTCTCTCATGTGGGGTGCTGTCGTGGCAAAGGGTAAAAAGCCAAGCATGATGAGGTAATGCGGCAAGCCAAACACAGTAATGCAACTACCAAGATGACTAAGGCATTACCGGGACTGGCAGGCAATCCCCGTATGTTTATTGCCTGCATAACAAGTTCCAAACATGCGGGATGGGGATTAGAGCTTCAAATCTGAGCATCAGCCAATGATCGATGAGTATTGAGCACATCCAAGCACCCAGATGCTTGAGTGAGTACTACCGAGACTTGTCGCTCATCCCTAGCAGCTGCTCGTCATGAGTTTGACGAGTGGGGGTCCTCATGCCCTATCTCTGGCAAATTTGTCAAAGCTGGACAAAAATGGTGTAAAAACAATAAACTCATAGTTTTTTGGCATAACCTCTTGTTGCACAAAAAATGCAACTCTTCAAAGCTTAAAGTTTTTACGCCAGAATTCTGAAAAAAGAGCTTTGATGAATCGGGGTCAATATGTGTATTGTGTAAAATGTGTTAGTGTTATGTAGGCAGCAATAATAAATAATAAATATACAGCCAAGTGCACTAACATTTTCCATTTGAATTAATCATTATACTGATTTTTTGGCTTTACCTTTTTTAGCACAAATCTACCCCAATTTGTATAGTTTTATTCAGTAATCTCATTTTTTACACACTTCCACAGGAAATGTTGTAAATGTTTAATTGAAGTGGGTAACAAAATCTGGGATTCTCACTTATCAGGAAAATGGTCACATCATCCCCAGACACCAATTTGCAAAGGCAGTGCTTGCTGTAGATCCACTTGGACCTGCTCCTATCATGCATTTAGGCAAAATCTGCTATGCCAAAATTGTATTTAAAAAGAACACCCCCCTTAAGCCCAAACATAGCTAGCATGTAATCTGTAATATGGTATTAATATATTTAATGCAATGGAGCTTCCAGATCTCTCAGGGTTTACAGTTTTGGACTTTTATTTTTTCCCCAGCTTGTTTTTATAATCATAAATTAAGTTATATTTGAACCCATAGTAAAAATTTGCTTGTATAGTTTTAGACTCCACGCAAAAAGTCTTTACTATAGAGTTGAAAGACCTCTGTAGATTTTGATAGATAGGATGTGGTGGAATGTCAAAATGTCAAATGAGACAAATTCCAGATTTTGAACACATCCTGTAAAACATGTACCGTATATACTCGAGTATAAGCCGAGATTTTCAGCCCAAATTTTTGGGCTGAAAGTGCCCCCCTCGGCTTATACTCGAGTCACGGTAGTGGTGGGGTCGGCGGGTGAGGGGGAGAGGGCGCTGAGGTATACTTACCTAGTCCCAGCGATCCTCGCGCTGTCCCTGCCTTCCTCCCCGTCTTCTGTGCTGCAGCGTCTTCCCCTCTCCAGCGGTCACGTGGGACCGCTCATTAGAGATATGAATAAGCGGCTCCACCTCCCATAGGGGCGGAGCCGCCTATTCATTTCTCTAATCAGCGGTGCCGGTGACCGCTGACAGGAAGATGCTGCAGCACAGAAGACGGGGAGGAAGGCAGGGACAGCGCGAGGATCGCTGGGACTAGGTAAGTATGTGATATTCACCTGTCCGCGTTCCAGCCGCCGGGCGTCGCTCCATCTTCCCGGCGCCTCCATCTTCCCGGCGTCTGCGCTCTGACTGTTCAGGCAGAGGGCGCGATGACGCATATAGTGTGCGCGGCGCCCTCTGCCTGATCAGTCAGAGCAGAGACGCCGGGAAGATGGAGGCGCCGGGACCGGACGCTGGGAGCTGCAATCAAGGGAGGTGAGTATGTGTTTTTTTTTTTTTATTGCAGCAGCAGCAGTGGCCATGGCACAGATATATGTGCAGCATCTATGGGGGCAGTATGAACGGCACACAGCACTATATGGGGGCAGTATGAACGGCACACAGCACTATATGGGGGCAGTATGAACGGCACACAGCACTATATGGGGGCAGTATGAACGGCACACAGCACTATATGGGGGCAGTATGAACGGCACACAGCACTATATGGGGGCAGTATGAACGGCACACAGCACTATATGGGGGCAGTATGAACGGCACACAGCACTATATGGGGGCAGTATGAACGGCACACAGCACTATATGGGGGCAGTACGAACGGCACACAGCACTATATGGGGGCAGTATGAACGGCACACAGCACTATATGGGGGCAGTATGAACGGCACACAGCACTATATGAGGCATCTGTGCAGCATCTATGGGGGCAGTATGAACGGCACACAGCACTATATGGGGGCAGTATGAACGGCACACAGCACTATATGGGGCATCTGTGCAGCATCTATGGGGGCAGTATGAACGGCACACAGCACTATATGGGGCATCTGTGCAGCATCTATGGGGCAGTATGAACGGCACACAGCACTATATGGGGCATCTGTGCAGCATCTATGGGGCAATATGAACGGTGCAGAGCACTATATGGCACAGCTATGGGGAAATAATGATCTATTTTTATTTTTTAAATTCACCGGTAAATGCTACATTTCCACCCTAGGCTTATACTCGAGTCAATAAGTTTTCCCAGTTTTTTGTGGCAAAATTAGGGGGGTCGGCTTATACTCGGGTCGGCTTATACTCGAGTATATACGGTAAGTGAAATGTATGCAGGAGGTGCTGTGCTGTATAGCGAAATACACTTAGGAACTGCATGCTGTTTTAAATTTGGCATTATATGCAGTGTCGGACTGGGTTGGCAAAGGCCAACCGGAAACATCGATTCTTGGGGCCCACTGTTTGGCTACATGCAAAGTTAGTCTGATCATAGTACACAAATTTACCTTTGCTTCTATGTAATATTGATTTGGCTAGCTTGTTTAATGAATGATTAGATTAGATTTTTTTCTGCAAATAGCACTACTTATTAGTACTCCTTCACAGGGGGCCACCAGTGGATTCTCCTGTCCTCCTGTGTGCCAGTCCAAGCCTGATTATTAGACACAGGCCTAGATAAAACTATTGTGCTATTTTGTGCACAGTGTAATGTGGTACGGGGATGTAGCCGTGGGCGAGGTATTTGACATTTACACCTCGGCTCGCTACGTGAAAGTGGGGGTTCTGGCTAGGTGTGTGGATTTGTGTGATGAGGTTGCTATGCCCTTGCAGATCACGTTACCAATGACTTTGGATGGCCAGGACCATCAGTCAAAAATGAACTTTTACTTAACGATAATATTGTGGGAATTATGTACAGTAGGTAGCAAATAACACACTAGTTCTATATATGTACTTCCAATAGGCGGCACTAGAATTTGAGTCCTCTTCCTCGCTGAAGAGCCAATTTGCTTATTTAATTTCCCATCGAAGCATTACATGGCTTATCAGCCTCCTTACACTGGTATGCCAGGCATGTCACTCTCCACAAGGAGAAACGTTACCCCTTAGGCTGTGTGCCCGTGTTGCATTTTTTTCACGTTTTCGCAGCGTTTTTCCACTGTGGAAACGCTGCACAAACGCTAACAAAATGTATCCCATTAATTTTACTTGCATTCCGCAATTGCTGTGTCCATGCTGCGTATTTTTCCGCAGCGGAATTGTATCGCGGTAAAATATGTAGCATATTCATTAATTTTGTGGAATCATGGCGATTCAGCTGCCAGAGACTTGTATTGGAACGCTTGAAATCCACAAATATTAAAAATGTTTGCGGATTTCAAGCGCATTTGCTGTGGTTTTGTAAATCAAAACCACAGCAAATAGGAAGTGACATCATGGTCATCCCATCATGCCATTCCATCATTCCATGCCATGAGCATCCCATAATCAAGAAAGACGAGACGCCCAGATCATTCCTGTCTTCCTGGATGATGGCTGCCAGCATGGACTGGTATTACCGCATGGACCTGGATGTACCATTCATGATCAGTGTGGTGTCTATGTGTGTGTCCGTGTGTGTGTCTGTGTCTATGTTTGTGTCTATGTGTGGTGTATTTGTGGTGTATTTGGGGTGTATGTGTGTCGTCAGACATAGGTCGATGAGACTACTACTCCTTTCGCCTATGTCTGTTCCCCTATCAGTAGTGGCAGCAGGCTCAGCTCGATGGGAGCAGTATTTCCCATCGAACAGTTCCAGCTGTAAAAAGAAACACTTTTTTTTAGCCCTGACCCAATATTTTTCATTGCCCTCCCCCCCCCCCCCCCCTTATTTTTCAAAATATTTTTTCCAACCTTTTTTTTCTTAGCATGGCCCAGTATTATTTAATTCATCCCTTTTTTTTTATTTTGGCCCCATTTTTTTTTTTTACATTTGTTCTCAAAATAATTTTTCATATAATTACCTGTCCCCGCCGATCGCCACCTTAAATAAAATAAAATTAAAAAAATTAAAAAATATACTCAACTACACACCTAATTCTCCGAAGCCCTCGTTCACCTTAAAAAAAGGAAAATAACAAACCACAAAAGATACCTACCCTCCATAGATTCCAATTTAAACGAGTGCCCCACGATGATCTAGAGTTTAGAGCAGCCACATAACATGTGGCTGCTCCAAACCACCGCCGCCGATACAATGAACAGGGCTGTAAAGAGACCCCGGTCATTGTATATCGAGTTCACCCAAATGCAGCTCGCGCTGTTTCGATGAACTTGTGCGGTACTCACGGCGACTGCGCGGACTCCCCGGCTGACCTGAGGTGAACTCAGGAGCATGGGACATTTTCCCACGCTAATCAGTTCATCTCCGGTCAGCCAGGGAGGCTGCGTAGAGCTGAACTAATTCATTCTGCAGTAGTTTACAGCGGGGCTGGTCGCATTAGCATCGGTCCCGTTGTAAACTTGTTAGCCCTTAGTGATGGATTTACAGTGAGGGACCTGACTGAACGGCAGAGAGGTATGGATATTATTGCTTTTTTTTTTTCAGAACCATGGCTTTTTCTGGATTAGCTGTGTGATTATATCATTTTAAAAAAAATGTAATTAATGTGTGTATCTTTCTTTTAACCCTTTACTATTCTAGGGTTAATAATGGATAGGCATCTTATTGACGCCTCTCCATTATTAACCCCTCTTCAATAGCAAGGTGACATTTACCCATTATTACCACATATTTCACCGCTACACGGCAGTGGGATGAGAGAGGCTAAATGCCAGAAAAGGAGCATCTTATAGATGCACCTTTTCTGGGGTGGCTGGAGGCAGATTTTTTTAGCCAGGGGGGCCAAAAACAATGGTCCCTCTCTAGGCTATTAATATCTGCCCTCACTCACTGGCTTTCCCTCTCTGGCGGTGAAAATTGCATGGGAGCCCACGCCATTTTTTTTCTGCGATTATAGCCTTAAATTTAACACCTAGAGTTACAAATTTTTCCTAACACAAGCTAAAACATTTAATAAAGCCTTACCTAAAAAAATGTTTTTGATTTGACATGCTTTACTGAATCTAAACCATGTGTCATATCATGTCAGGTTCTGCAATGATTTTTCCGCTAGGGTTATGGCTAGGGTTAGGGCTAGGGTTGGGGCTAGGGTTACGGCTAGGGTTGGGACTAGGGTTAGGGCTAGGGTTAGGGCTAAGGTTAGGGTTAGTGCTGGGGCTGCACTTGTGACATCTTGAATACAAGAAAACAAAATGGAGAAGAGGGGTTGGACTAGGAAATGACCTCATAGGAGCCTCTTTTTTTGTTAACCCTACTTTATTTGTGCTCAAAAGCGCTTAAAAAAACACTTAGAAAAAAATGCATGAAAAATGCATCAAATCTGCATGCGTTTTTCCTGGGAAGGGTGTACGGTTTTGATCAGTAAAAATATACGTATATTCTGCAACGTGGGCACATAGCCTAGTCTAGATGCCAAAGGTAAAGTAATGATACATTTTTCTAAAAGCATATATCAAAAGCACACGCTCTGTCCTATGACTCTCTCACCCAGGTTCTCACCTATAAGGACACTGATAGCTTCCTAATTCTGCCCCAGTGGGTTTTCTATATTATTTCCCTCCCTCTTTTCCTCTAGCTTTCTGCTGATTTCTTTATTCCATGCCTAGCTGTTATATTTTAACACCCACTTAAAGTAAAAGCATTACCCCCTGGGTGTTGTTCCTGTGCCTGAGCTCCAGCGCACACAGGGCCATGTAAACAAACTGTCAATAGGTTGCCATAGTAACAGTGACTGCAGACATGAGAGCTGAATGTGCAGCTCCTCCAGCCGGCGCTGCCTTCATTCAGCAGCCTGCATTGATTTGTGAAGCGTAAAAGCCTATATAAAGATTGCTGACTATTTTAGTATCAGCAAATGCAAAATGAGGCCAGAGATAAATCACACAAATGGGAGGAATGTGTTAGTATTCAAGAACAAGAGATCTTTTGTAGCAATCCCTTCATATTAATTAGATGCTTACATTATTGGTATCTGTGTCACAGTGAGCTGCATTTTAATGCGGATGGCAGGAGAGCAGGGGATGTGGGAGGCATGTGGTAGAAATACATTCCCTCACCCCTTTGTTATAGCAAGGACCGCGCCTCGAGAGCGTACAACCTGTGCGTTCAGTCAGGAAGCAGAAACCTGCCAAAGGGGTCACTACGGGTTACCTGGCATCCGAAACTTGTGACCCTCAGCAGTTAAAATGACAACGATGGAATGATATGTCATTATTGCAGCGTGCCGATGCAATGTCGCAACGTGGATGCTCATGTACTTTGCATTGGATCAGCCATGCTGCGCAGTTTCAGTAGGAATGATCAGCAGGTCAAACATTTCCATTGTGCGGTTAAAGGGAACCTGTCACCCCCAAAATCGAAGGTGAGCTAACCCACCGGCATCAGGGGCTTCTCTACAGCATTCTGGAATGCTGTAGAGAAGCCCCCGATGTATCCTGAAAGATGAGAAAAAGAGGTTAGATTATACTTACCCAGGGGCGTTCCCGCTGCGGTCCGGTCCGATGGGCGTCGCGGTCCGGTCCAGCGCCTCCCATCTTCTTACGATGACGTCCTCTTCTTGTCTTCACGCTGCGGCTCCGGCGCAGACGTACTTTTTCTGCCCTGTTGAGGGCAGAGCAAAGTACTGCAGTGCGCAGGCGCTGGGAAAGATCAGAGAGGCCTGGAGCTTGCGCACTGGAGTACTTTGTTCTGCCCTCAACAGGGCAGACAAAGTACGCCTGCGCCGGAGCCGCAGAGTGAAGACAAGAAGAGGACGTCATCCTATGAAGATGGGAGGCCCCGGACCAGACCGCGACGCCCATCGGATCGGACCGCCCGCCCAGGTGAGTATAATCTAATCTCTTTTTCTCATCTTTCAGGTTACATCGGGGGCTTATCTACAGCATTACAGAATGCTGTAGATAGGCCCCTGATGCCGGTGGACTTAGCTCACCTTCGATTTTGGGGGTGACAGGTTCCCTTTAATTTTTGCTATGTGTGTACACAATGGTGTAGCATGTTGGGGAATTAAGGCAGACTACGGGGCCACAACATTTCGTTCCCACACACACTTGCACACACGTGAATGAGCGGCATAGGCAAGCACCGCTTCCTAGAGCAGTGTTTCTCAACTCCAGTCCTCAAGACCCACCAACAAGTCATGTTTTCAGCATTTCCTTGTCCACCCCCAGCCTTCAGTATAATTAAGTAAGATCTGTCATCTAAGAGATGTTACTCGAACCAAGCAATTCCTAATGCCCAGATGCTCTTTTTGAGTAACGAGTATATTGGCAGTCAATGGGAAATCCGAGCATTTTTTTGGTAGACTCTACAAGGAGGTCTGGGGGCAGTGAAAATGTTCACTTGGATGGAAAGAGTGTTGAATATTAACAGAACAGCATGGGGAAGATTCCTGGAAGCATTTCTGTACTCATAGATCACTGCTGAGAACAATGGTGTCACACTTGAAGTTTACAGAAAAAAAGACTTAGGAAACATTTTTTTCCTGTATAATGACTTGTATAGAAGGCAGCATTTAAAAAGGATTTAAAAAAATAATAATAATAATTTAAGTAAATCAAAATTGAATTTTTGTATTACAAATTTGGAAATGTTAGTGTAATTTATGACGGAAGCAAAAAGTTTAAAAAATTAGAGACTCAGAGGGACTCAGATACACCCTGTATTAGACATAAAAGAGGGCCTCATACACATTCTGTTCAAATTGTCATGTAGTGGTACTCCTAGACTCATAAAGGCCATTCACTAAGCACAAAGCCTTCCAAAAATTACCAAGCAGGGTTATCCATACACCCTTGAAGGCACCAACTGTAGTGCCTCATTCAAATAATGTGAACAAAGTGTTGTTGTGGTACTCCTACTCTTATAAAAGCTCTGCATACAGTGCAAACCCTTCCAAAAATTACTAGCAGTGTCATCCATACATCCTTGAAGGCAGCAACTGTAGTGCCTCATTCCAATATTAAGAACATGTAGTTGTGGTACTCCTACACTAATAAAGGCTCTGCACACAGTGCATAGCCCAAAAAATTATGAGGGTCATCCATATACCCTTGAAGGGACCAAATGGAGTGCCTCATAAAAAAAATTATTCAAGTGTAGTTGTGGAACTTCTACACTCATAAAGGCTTTGCACACACTGCAAAGCCAGAAAAAAATTATAAAGAGGGCCATACAGTCAACCATAGACCTTGATGGCAATGACTGGATGGCCTTATTCAAATATTTTGAAAGTGTAGTTGATGTACTCCTATACTCATAAAGGCTATGCACAAAGTGCAAAGCCAGGAAAAAATGATAAAGGAGGGTAGAACAGTAATCCGTAGACCCTTGAAGGCAACTGGTTGGCCTCATTCAAATATTGAAGATTAAAAACACTTCCTATGCTGCTCTCATCTGGTGGTGTGGAAAAGTCTGGGCTAATCCAGGCCTTGTTCATTTTTGTCAAAGTGAAGCTGTTAGGATTTTCTGTTGACAACAGAAAATGCCTGTCTGTTATGACCCCCACCCCACCCGATGGCATTAAAAACATGCTCAGACAAGAAGCTAGCAGCAGGGCAGCACATAACCTCCAAGGCATGAAGGAATAGCTCATGCTATGCGTCCAGCTTCGAGACCCAGTAGTTGCCAATTGTTTGTATCCTATGTGTCATTATAAGACCCCTTCAGTGTGCAGCTAGCTCAGCAGGGGGATAAGCCTCAAAGGCCATGAGTGACAAATCTCACATCTTGAGTCAGCTCAGAGCAGAAAAAAAGGCTTGTTTGCCATCAGTGTCAGACTGGGTGCTAGGGGCCCACCAGTAACATTCACTTTGGGGGCCCACTTTTCATACAAATATTACACTTCCCTCATTCACAAATTTACCTATATCGCCTTATAATAATAAACTGGGTAGTTTGGTTAATGAATGATGAGATGCTGTTTTTTCTGTACAAAGTGAATCAAGTGAATTATGCCACTTACTGGCCATACAGTGGGATTGGGGGCCAAGATCTGCACAGAGGCCCACTGGGGGATTCCCCTGGTACACTATGGGCCAGTCCGAGCCTGCTTGCCATGTGTATCCAGACCATGCTGTCTAACTGCTTTGTTGAGTCACCTATGATATCATAAGGAGAATATGGAGCTGTGTTTGGTCTTCTTAACACATAGCAGGGACCCGGCTGGATCTGATGGTGCCTAGAACCGTCCAGAAAGGATTCATGATCTTTCATAGGTTTTTGGAGTTTGCAGCTACAGAAGCAAGGGGTGGGGATTTAGGTTCAGCGCAGAAGACAAGAGGGGAGTGACCCAAAGGGGATAAAGGCTAGTCTATGGCCATGTGGTCTCTCTCTCTGTGATGCATGCAGTTCACTCTGGAAGTGAGGGGCTGCATCGAGTAACATGCTGAGAAGGGACCAAGGGTACAGCTAGCAGCCCATGTGCCCTGTGGCCCAGAGCACCCATGATCTAACATCATCTGGTAATTTACATATATTCTACTTATATCTTTTGTCTACCACTATCTGAATTTGAATATCTGATCAATGTATATGTGTAACTATCATATATATATATATATATATATATATATATATATATATACATATATATATATACAGTGGGGCAAAAAAGTATTTAGTCAGTCAGCAATAGTGCAAGTTCCACCACTTAAAAAGATGAGAGGCGTCTGTAATTTACATCATAGGTAGACCTCAACTATGGGAGACAAACTGAGAAAAAAAATCCAGAAAATCACATTGTCTGTTTTTTTAACATTTTATTTGCATATTATGGTGGAAAATAAGTATTTGGTCAGAAACAAACAATCAAGATTTCAGGCTCTCACAGACCTGTAACTTCTTCTTTAAGAGTCTCCTCTTTCCTCCACTCATTACCTGTAGTAATGGCACCTGTTTAAACTTGTTATCAGTATAAAAAGACACCTGTGCACACCCTCAAACAGTCTGACTCCAAACTCCACTATGGTGAAGACCAAAGAGCTGTCAAAGGACACCAGAAACAAAATTGTAGCCCTGCACCAGGCTGGGAAGACTGAATCTGCAATAGCCAACCAGCTTGGAGTGAAAAAATCAACAGTGGGAGCAATAATTAGAAAATGGAAGACATATAAGACCACTGATAATCTCCCTCGATCTGGGGCTCCGCGCAAAATCCCACCCCGTGGGGTCAGAATGATCACAAGAACGGTGAGCAAAAATCCCAGAACCACGCGGGGGGACCTAGTGAATGAACTGCAGAGATCTGGGACCAATGTAACAAGGCCTACCATAAGTAACACACTACGCCACCATGGACTCAGATCCTGCAGTGCCAGACGTGTCCCACTGCTTAAGCCAGTACATGTCCGGGCCCGTCTGAAGTTTGCTAGAGAGCATTTGGATGATCCAGAGGAGTTTTGGGAGAATGTCCTATGGTCTGATGAAACCAAACTGGAACTGTTTGGTAGAAACACAACTTGTCGTGTTTGGAGGAAAAAGAATACTGAGTTGCATCCATCAAACACCATACCTACTGTAAAGCATGGTGGTGGAAACATCATGCTTTGGGGCTGTTTCTCTGCAAAGGGGCCAGGACGACTGATCCGGGTACATGAAAGAATGAATGGGGCCATGTATCGTGAGATTTTGAGTGCAAACCTCCTTCCATCAGCAAGGGCATTGAAGATGAAACGTGGCTGGGTCTTTCAACATGACAATGATCCAAAGTACACCGCCAGGGCAACGAAGGAGTGGCTTCGTAAGAAGCATTTCAAGGTCCTGGAGTGGCCTAGCCAGTCTCCAGATCTCAACCCTATAGAAAACCTTTGGAGGGAGTTGAAAGTCCGTGTTGCCAAGCGAAAAGCCAAAAACATCACTGCTCTAGAGGAGATCTGCATGGAGGAATGAGCCAACATACCAACAATAGTGTGTGGCAACCTTGTGAAGACTTACAGAAAACGTTTGACCTCTGTCATTGCCAACAAAGGATATATTACAAAGTATTGAGATGAAATTTTGTTTCTGACCAAATACTTATTTTCCACCATAATATGCAAATAAAATGTTAAAAAAACAGACAATGTGATTTTCTGGATTTTTTTTTCTCAGTTTGTCTCCCATAGTTGAGGTCTACCTATGATGTAAATTACAGACACCTCTCATCTTTTTAAGTGGTGGAACTTGCACTATTGCTGACTGACTAAATACTTTTTTGCCCCACTGTATATATAGTGTATTTTTAGTGTGCTGTTAAAGGGAATCTGTCACCTAATTATGGCCCTATAAACTGCGGTCACCGCCATCAGGGGCTTTTCTACAGCATTCTGTAATGCTGTAGATAAGCCCCAGATATAACCTGAAAGATAAGAAAAACAAGTTAGATTATACTCACCCAGGGGCGGTCCCGATGCGGTCTGATGGGCATCGCAGGTCCGGGTCCGGCACCTCCCATCTTCATACGATGTCGTCCTCTTTTTTGCTTCCTGTCGCGGCTCCTGTGCAGGCGTACTTCATCTGCCCTGTTGAGGACAGAGCAAAGCACTGCAGTGCGAAGGTGCTGGGAAAGGTCAGAGAGGTCCGGTGCCTGCGCACTACAGTACTTTGCTCTGCCCTCAGATAAAGTAGATAAAGTACACCTGCACAGGAGCCGAGATATGAAGCAAATAAGAGGACGACATCGTATGAAGATTGGCGGCGCCGGACCCACACCTATGACCCCCTTCGGACCGGACCACAGAGGGACCGCCCCTGGAGTATAATCTAACTTGTTTTTCTTATCTTTCAGGTTACATCGGGGTCTTATCTACAGCATTACAGAATGCTGTAGATAAGCTCCTGATGGCAGTGGCTGCAGTTTATAGGGTCAAAATTAGGTGACAGATTCCCTTTAAGGCGATTGAATATATAATTTAACCTTGGGCTGATCTTTTATCTCGATCCATGAATCCACACGTCTGTTTCTCGGTTTTACTTCCCATACTACCGGGGCTGGTTTCTGTCCCAATATAATCTCATTAATGGACCAGGTTTATATGTAACGAGAAACTGATGGTAGTCCTACCAGGCTGGCAGTGCTCTGTTTCGCTGGTGCTGATGGGGGGACCACGGCCTTTCAAGGTTGTGAGCGAGTGTGGTGCCACATTTGTGACTACATGGGCCATGTCCTCTCACTTCCCATGCCTCCCTGGACCCATTTAAACTGTGTGTGTGTGTGTGAGTGTATGTGTGTGTGTACAACCGTTCCAGGCCGGCCTTGCATGTCCCCAGGGAATGCAAAGCTTCATGTTGGTGTAGGTGAGGAGACCATACTACGTGATCTCGCTGACATAATAGTGACTTCATCCGGGGTGGCGTGGTGCAGGTTCGTTACATGTGGCTTCAGCGGAGGGTTTCTTTGTGATCTCTCTAGTGTCATCCTTCACAACGCTATACTGTGTGGACTACTAATTCAATCCAGAAAGATTTTTTGAACTTTTTTTGTGGATTGATACTACCGTAATGTAACACTAACCACGTTACACTGTAAGGATGACTAATTGAATCCAGAAAAAATGAGCTTTTTTTGCAGTTTTATATACCACCGTAATGTAAAACTAAGCATGCTAAACTGTATGGATGACTAATTGAATCCAGAAAAAAAAGTGTAACTGTTTTTGTGAGGTATATAACAAAGGCAAACACCAGCGCTACCAATAGAAAAGATACCCTTTGCTGCTGGTATCAAAACAGCCAGATGCCAGGGCTGTCAAAGTAAATAAACAATATTAGTAAAACAGGATGATACCGCGCTAAAGGGAATTATCTATGCTGAGGAATCAATATACCAACAGGTGGAGTATACCAAAGTTACCCCTATTAATAAACTCCCCGTTGAGTCCCTGCTACATATAATGGAGAAAAAAAATGGAGGGATAAGTGCACTGTGTTAAATACTATGCTGAGCACAACGTGGTACCAGAGGTGTTGGCATTAACCAATACGAGTCTGACTCACCGAAGTCTGATGTTAGACGTAGTGCCAGAGGTACCAAGGATCCGAACACCCAGAAAAAGAGTCCGGCATATGAGACGCTGATCCTGAGGAACAAGTACTGGGCGAGGAGGCCAGCGCCAGGTGGCAGCAGTGAAACAGGAAGTCGGTGAGTCGGCGTGGAAACTAGGAACGCCCCGGCCGGTGGCTTCCCTGGAGACAGTAAAGGAAAAGAAAAAAAAAAGAAAAAATGGCCGACGGGAGCGCTCACTGTGTGACGTCACAAAAAGCGTGGAGCAACACTGGGACCAAGCAAACAACCGACGCATTTCGAAGGAACGCAGTCCTTCTTCATCAGGGTTACCGTCTGCTTGGGAAGCCCCACTAAATAGCTACTAGTGTCCCGCCCCCCACTCCTAACACCGCTCACAGGGCTGATACTGAAATTTAATGTGCCTCACCGCTGTTACTGTGTAGCCTGAAGCTAGAGAGGTGGTATATTGATTCCTCAGCACAGATAATTCCCTTTAGCGCGGTATCATCCTGTTTTACTAATATTGTTTTTGTGAGGTTTTAATACCACCGTAATGTAACTGTCATGGGTTTAGAGCGACAGAGAGGAACCAGAAGACCGCAGCATCTGATTTTTCCTACTCCTGCACTGATTAAAAGCACTTCACCTTCTTATTAAATAGTGTTAATTCCTTTTAGCAGTGCAGGGGTTAATCAGCTCAGTTGAGAGCTCCTGGAAGCTTTTGTGTTTTGCATTTTGGCTCTCAGCTGTGCACTGTTAACCACTCCCATCTCTTATATAACCTGGGCCCTGGCTAGCACACATTGTCCTCAGAGATAGCTTAAACTGCATGGCTGGATGTTGTTGTTGGTGGTGGTTATTGGAGAACGTGGTGGGTGGATTTATCTGTGACTGTGTAGGTTTTGAGTGTGTGATAATTCCCTTTCTTCTCCTTTGGTTTATCTGCATCCTCCACTCTCCGCTACATCTCTCTGTTGTATGAGGGCCTCATGAAAAAATATTCCCATTATTAGAAAGTTGGTCTCCCATAGTGTTTGCCTATGCAGTGAGTGCAAGGGCTGCCAAAAATTTGGAGGCACTTCAATGCCCCTTGGAAGAGACATGGAGGAGGGCCTCATAAAAAATATTCCCATCAGAATGGAGCGGGTCTCCTATACTTGTAATGCCCATGCAAGTGTATGGGCTGACACACATTTACCCCTGGGGGTTATACATGAACATACTGTATAACAATTTTTTTTTTACAGGCATCATAAACACCCTTTAAAAAAATGATGTGGGTGTTGCATCACGGACCACGGTCACCCTGATGATATGGTGGTTGAGGATGAGGATGTGCAGAAGGAGAACAACAGCAAATAGTCAAAACCAGAAAGCATATACCCATGTGTAGGTGTGAAGAGATGCATGGGAATAGACCTCCCAAAAAGACACTGAATTTGAATTTATGTTATGCTGCTGTCATTCGGTGGTGTTGAGAAGTCTGACCCAATCCAGGCCTTGTTCATTTTTATAAGAGTCAGCCTATCAGCATTTTCAGTTGACAGGTGGATGCGCTTACCAGTTATAATTCCACCAGCGGCACTAAAAACCCGCTCTGACAAAATGCTAGCGGCAGGGCAGGCCATGACCTCCAAGGCGCAGAGAGCCAGTTCATGCCACATGTCCAGCTTGGATACCCAATAATTACAAAGCACTGAGGAATCATGGAGGACATTGGTACAGTGAGCAAGGTACTCCCTCAGCATCTTCCCGAACTTTGCACTCCTTGTGAGAGTACCCCACGCCTCAGGAACTATGCGATAGGAGGGCCTGAGAAAAATCTAGCAGAACTTTGACAGTGTTCCCCTGCCTCTGCTGGATTGGAGTTGTGTCTCTCTTGCCTGTACTCCTTGGTTGTCCAACGAACTGTGACCTCTGATGCCAGCATTTTCAGCAAGGAATTTTTTTAATAATTCCGCAACAAGGGCCTTCTGGTACTGCCCCATTTTAGTAGACCTGTCCATCTCAGGAATAAGAGATAGAAAGTACTCCTTGTATTGCGGGTATAGAAGTGTCACCAACCATTAATGACTGTCAACCAAAATTTTGAGAATGCGAGAGTCACAGGAAAGGCAGCATAACATAAACTCAGCCATGCGTGCCAGACTGCTAACAGGCAAGACTTCCGTGTCCTCACCAAGAGTATGACTGACCATGCTCTCCTCCTCCTCCTCTTCCTCCTCCCTGTCTTCAGGCCAGCCACGCTGAACAGACTGTATGACAGTTGTGCAGTTAGAACCTTCTATATCGCATGAAACTAGCTCCTGTTCTTCCTCCTCCTCCTCCTATACTTCCTGATTGTCACCCAATCCACATTGGGATGAGATGAGGCTGGGCTGTGTGTAATCACCCTGTTTGGTTCCTTGCTCCATCTCATCGTGCTCCACCTGCAATGCATGCTCTTTGATTGTGAGCAGAGAGTGTTTCAGAACACATAGAAATGGTATGGTGATGTTAATTATGGCGTCATCGCCGCTCACCAACTTGGTGCAGTTCTCAGAGTTTTTGAGGATGGTACATATGTCTGACATCCATGTCCACTCCTGAGGTCTTATGTGTGGAGTCTGAACTGAAAATTGACGGCCTTGTTGATGCTGGTAGTCAATGACTGCCCTCTTCTGCTCACAAATACTTTCCAACATATGCAATGTAGAGTTCCAACACGTGGGGACATCAAACACTAGTCGGTGAGCCAGAAGCTGCAAGCGCTGCTGAAACACGGCAAGAGTGGCAGGAGCTGTAGCTGACATTCTAAAATGGGCACTCAGGTGGCATACTTTGACAAGCAGATCCAGCAGCTCCGGGTAGCTTTTGATAACTTGTTGAATGAAGAGGTTAAGCACATGGGCCAGGCATGGTACGTGTGTGAGCTCACCTCACCTCAGGGCCGCCACCAGGTTCCGGCCATTGTTACACATGACCATGCCTGGCTGTAAGTTCAGTGGTGTCAGCCACAAATCTGACTGCTCTTTCAGAGCTTTCCACAACTCTTCAGCATGGTGCTGTTTGTCACCTAAGCATATTAGCTTCAGCACAGCCTGTTGTCACTTGGCTGAGGCAGTGCTGCAGTGCTTCCAGCTTGTGACTGATGTACTGATGGAGGTGCAGGAGCTGTAGACTGTGGGGGCAACCCTGATTGGCGTAGGGCCTGCAATCCTTGTTGTCAGGAGGACGTGTTTCATCCCAAGTTCCAACTGGGTCCCGGCTTCCACTATGTTAACCCAGTGTGCAATCAGTGAGATGTACTGTCCTCGCCCACAAGTACCTGTCCATGGTTAGGTGGACTTTCCCAATGCCATTCACTCAAACAGGGTCCATAACACAGATGGTCACACCTAGATAATAATATACCTGCCACTGCAGGGTTTTTGCTCCATATAAATGAGAAGGGAGATAATCTATATCCCACTTTACATATGATTTAATAATTCCCCTGATGAATCCCCATTATTGGGGAAGAAACGTGTAGGGAAAATATAACTATAACTATAGAGTGATGGTGAGAATTCCATAACAGTATACATTAGGGGACAGGAGCAATACAGGGGCACAACAGGGAAGAATAGAAATATCCCTTTCAATTTTTCAAGCAAAACCTATTTGGATGATATTTCCTGCTCCTGTCCAGACCACATCTGCTATGGGAATAAGTGATTTGGTGAGATCAAACCAAGCTTTTTAATCGAACACTGTTTATTTGTATTGGTTTACGTGTTGCTGTTGATTTGGAGGAATTTTTTTTAACTTCGGTCAATAAAAGTTAGATTTTATTGAAATGGGAATCTCATAGCTATATACTTCATTGGCGAGGGTTGATGACTAGGGGGTCAGACAAACCATTGAAGCTGATTTCAGACTTTCCCATTAACAGCATTGTTGAGGGCACGGGTAATGTTGTAGGACATGTGCTCATGTAATGTCGAGACGGCACACCGGGAGAAATAGTGGCGGCTGGGGACCAAGTACCTTGGGAAGGCCGCCACCATCAGGTTGCGGAAAGCTTCCGTCTCCATGAGCCTAAAAGGCAACATTTCGAGCGCAAGCAGATGAGAAATGTGTGAATTTAGTACTGTGGCCTGTGGGGCGTTGGCTGCGTATTTCTGCTTGCGTACCAATGACTGGGTTATAGACAACTGAAGGCTGTGCTGGGACAAGGACTTGGACGTGCTTGATGATGGTGCTAGTCGACTGTGGGCAATGACAGGTGCAGGGCAGGAGGCCTCTTCGCATGCACCGTGGACAGGGGATTGGCTTGCACGCACGACAGTGAAAGGAGCAGTGGTGTCACCCGGAAACACTGTTTCTGGAGCCCGGGGTTCGGCCCACAAAGTCTGGTGCTTTGCTGCCATGTGCCTAATCATGATGGTGGTGATCAGGCTGGTAGTTTTGCTAAATAAGAAAATGTCCAGCTTCACCGAATCCATGAAAAAAAGGTTTCTTTATTCACAAACTTGTAACATAGAGGATACAAACTTCAGCACAATCATATGAGTGTGAATCTCAACGTGTTTCTGGAGACTAAGCTCCCATAATCATGACTTCATGGTAGTTTTGCTACCCCTGCCGATGCGGGCATGGCAGGTGGTGCAAATGGCCTGTTTGAGGTTATCAGCAGAGTCTTTAAAAAACAACCAGACTCGGGAAGACCTAACAGTTGAACTGGAAATTCCGTCATGTTGGTGTTACGGGGAACGGTTGCCCGCCTTCTGTCTGCAGCCACCACACTACTTCTTCCTGAATGTTGGGGTGCTACGCCTCCTTCCCCATGTGTGCTGCTGTCCTCACTCTGCATGTCCTCCTGCCAGTTTGGGTCAGTTAATATATCATCCAACATTTCGTCTTCCACATCCGCTCCCTGGTCCTCCACCTGACTTTCTAGCAATTGTGTCTGATCATCGTCCACCTCTTGTGACACTTTCCCATCGCCTTCATGTGACTGTGACTGCTCAATATTTGGACATTGCTACTTGCAATCTCATCTTATCCCACTTTAAGTGCACTGGCCGAGAGTCCTGAATCTATAAATGGAAAAGTGAACAGCTCTTCGGA
This sequence comes from Ranitomeya imitator, assembly GCF_032444005.1. Taxonomy (NCBI): domain Eukaryota; kingdom Metazoa; phylum Chordata; class Amphibia; order Anura; family Dendrobatidae; genus Ranitomeya; species Ranitomeya imitator. The sequence continues at coordinate 55,148,790 of NC_091285.1, forward strand.
GTGTCCAAGTGTGGGATCAGTTGTCTCTGGGCACTCAGCATGGTGGGAGGAAGGAGGACCAGGGTGAGTATTATGCGGTCCAGACTCACGGCTACTCAGACTTGACCGTGTGGAAGATGTGGCGGTGGTGGCAAACTGGCTTGAAGTAGGGTTTAGCAACTTTTCTTTTTATAGGATCGGGTCGGGTTTCACGAAACCCGACTTTTTCAAAAGTCGGGTCGAGTGAAATCGGCCGATCCTATAGAAGGGTCGGGGTCGGCCGAAACACGAAACCCAATGCAGTGCATTGGGTTTCTAATGGTTCCCAGGGTCTGAAGGAGAGGAAACTCTCCTTCAGGCCCTGGGATCCATATTTAAGTGTAAAATAAAGAATCAAAATAAAAAATATTGCTATACTTACTCTCGGACGTGCCCTGGTTCTCACCGGCAGCCTTCCTTCCTAAGAATGAGCGCCTGAAGGACCTTCAATGACGTTGCGGCTTGTGATTGGTCGCGTGAGCGGTCACATGGGCGTCACACGACCAATCACAAGCCGCAACGTCATCTAAGGTCCTTCAGGCGCTGATTCTTAGGAAGGAAGGCTGCGGGTTAGAACCAAGGCGCGTCCAAGGGTGAGTATATACCTATTAGGAATATACTCACCCTCGGACGCGCCCTCGGACGCTTCCTTCCTAAGAATTAGCGCCTGAAGGACCTTAGATGACGTCGCGGCTTGTGATTGGTCACGTGACCGCCCATGTGACCGCTCTCGCGACCAATCACAAGCCGTGACGTCATCGAAGGCCCTTCAGGCGCTCATTCTTAGGAAGGAAGGCTGTGAGAACCAGGGCGCGTCCGAGGGTGAGTATATCAATATTTTTTTATTTTTATTCTTTATTTTACACTTAAATATGAATTCCGATACCGATTCCTGATATCTTAAACATATCGGAACTCGGTATCGGAATTCCGATTCCAGATCAGAAGATCGCCGACCTCATGGCCGACCCCACACAGGGGTCAGGTCGGGTTTCATGAAACCCGACTTTGCCAAAAGTAGGCGACTTCTGAATCTGGCCGACCCGTTTCGCTCAACCCTAGCTGGAAGCATTATCCGCTATCCAACCAACAACTGTTTGATACTGCTCTGGGTTCAGTAGTGGTGGGCTGTGGTCCCCTAGTAATTGGGACAGGAAGGTCGAGCTAGAAGATGTGGGTGATTGTTGTGGCCCAATTTCAGCCTGCCCATGGCCTCGGCCTCTGCATGCACCATCAGCATCACGTCCACTTCACCGTTCCTTGCCATGCGCCTTGCCCATTTTACATTGACTACTACAATATTTTCAACTTTCACTACAAATGGCTGAATTTGGAGCTAACTTATATGTGATCAGTGTGCATAAAAACCACAGTTTAAAATATCTGCACTGTAGGCAAAAATTATTATTTTTTTTTACCAAACTGTTGTTAACCCCTTTCTGACATATGACGTACTATCCCGTCGAGGTCGGGTGGGCCCGTATGACCACCGACGGGATAGTACGTCATAGCGATCGGCTGCGCTCACGGGGGGATCGCGGCCGATCGCGGCCGGGTGTCAGCTGCCTATTGCAGCTGACATCCGGCACTATGTGCCAGGAGCGGTCACGGACCGCTCCCGCCACATTAACCCCCGGCACACCGCGATCAAACATGATCGCGGTGTGCCGGCGGTACAGGGAAGCATCGCACAGGGAGGAGGCTCCCTGCGTGCTTCCCTGAGCCCCCCGGAGCCCCCCGAAGGTCTCTTACCTCCTTCCTCGCTGCAGGCCTTGGATCCAAAATGGCCGCGGCTGTCATATCGCTGTCAAATCTGCACAACAAAGTGTCAGATCAGCGATCTTACACTATAACATGATGCCCCCCTACCCCCCGGGGCAATGATATAGTGTAAAAAAAAATGTTCACATGTGTAAAAAAAATTAAAAAAAATTCCCCCCAAAATTCCCCCCCCCCAAAAAAAATATATTGTTCCTATAAATACATGTCTTTATCTAAATAAAAAAAACAATAAAAGTACACATATTTAGTATCGCCACGTCCGTAACAACCCCACCTATAAAACTGTCCCGCTAGTTAACCCCTTCAGTGAACGCGGTAAAAAAAAAAAAAAAAACGAGGCAAAAAATAACGCTTTATTATCATACCGCCAAACAAAAAGTGGAATAGCACGTGATCAAAAAGACGGATCTAAATAACCATGGTACAGCTGAAAACTTCATCTTGTCCAGCAAAAAACGAGCCGCAATATAGAATCATCAGCGAAAAAGTAAAAAAGTTATAATCCTCAGAATAAAGCGATGCAACAAAAATAATTATTTTTTCTATAAAATAGTTTTTATCGTATAAAAGCGCCAAAACATTAAAAAATGATATAAATGAGGTATCGCTGTAATCGTACTGACCTGAAGAATAAAACTGCTTTAGCAATTTTACCAAACGCGGAACGGTATAAACGCCTCCCCTAAAACAAATTCATGAATAGCTGGTTTTTGGTTATTCTGCCTCACAAAAATTGGAATAAAAAGCGATCAAAAATCGTCACGTGCCTGAAAATGTTACCAATAAAAACGTCAACTCGTCCCGCAAAAAATAAGACCTCACATGACTCTGTGGACCAAAATATAGAAAAATTATAGCTCTCAAAATGTGGTAATGCAAAAAATATTTTTTGCAATAAAAAGCGTCTTTCAGTGTGTGACGGCTACCAATCATAAAAATCCGCTAAAAAACCCGCTATAAAAGTAAATCAAACCCCCCTTTATCACCTCCTTAGTTAGAGAAAAATTAAAAAAATTTAAAAACTGTATTTCCATTTTCCCTTTAGTGTTAGGGTTAGGGCTAGGGTTACGGCTAGGGCTAGGGTTAGGGCTAGGGTTAGGGTTAGGGCTAGGGTTAGGGCTAGGGTTAGGGCTAGGGTTACGGTTGGGGCCAGGGTTAGGGTTAGGGTTGGGGTTAGGGTTAGGCCTAGGGTTAGGGCTAGGGTTAGGGCTAGGGTTAGGGTTAGGGTTAAGGCTAGGGTTAGGGCTAGGGTTAGGGTTGGGGCTAGGGTTAAGGCTACAGTTAGTGTTGGGGCTAAAGTTAGGGTTGGGGATAAAGTTAGGGTTAGGGTTGGGGCTAAAGTTAGGGTTAGGGTTTGGATTACATTTATGGTTGGGAATAGGGTTGGAATTAGGGTTAGGGGTGTGTCAGGGTTAGGGGTGTGTTAGGGTTACCGTTGAGATTAGGGTTAGGGGTGTGTTTGGATTAGGGTTTCAGTTATAATTGGGGGGTTTCCACTGTTTAGGCACATCAGGGGCTCTCCAAACGCGACATGGCGTCCAATCTCAATTCCAGCTAATTCTGCTTTGAAAAAGTAAAACAGTGCTCCTTCCCTTCCGAGGTCTCCCGTGTGCCCAAACAGGGGTTTACCCCACAATATGGGGTATCAGCGTACTCAGGACACATTGGACAACAACTTTTGGGGTCCAATTTCTCCTGTTACCCTTAGGAAAATACAAAACTGGGGGCTAAAAAATAATTTTTGTGGGAAAAAAAAATATTTTTTATTTGCACGGCTCTGCGTTATAAACTGTAGTGAAACACTTGGGGGTTCAAAGCTCTCACAACACATCTAGATGAGTTCCTTAAGGGGGTCTACTTTCCAAAATGGTGTCACTTGTGGGGGGTTTCTACTGTTTAGGTACATTAGGGGCTCTGCAAACGCAATGTGACGCCTGCAGACCATTCCATCTAAGTCTGCCTTCCAAATGGCCCTCTTTCCCTTCCGAGCTCTCCCATGCGCCCAAACGGAGGTTCCCCCCACATATGGGGTATCAGCATACTCAGGACAAATTGGACAACAACTTTTGGGGTCAAATTTCTCCTGTTACCCTCAGGAAAATACAAAACTGGGGGCTAAAAAATAATTTTTGTGGGAAAAAATGTTTGTTTTATTTTTACGGCTCTGCATTATAAACTTCTGTGAAGCCCTTGGTGGGTCAAAGTGCTCACCACACATCTAGATAAGTTCCTTAGTGGGTCTATTTTCCAAAATGGTGTCACTTGTGGGGGGTTTCAATGTTTAGGCAAATCAGTGGCTCTCCAAATGCAACATGGCGTCCCATCTCAATTCCTGTCAATTTTGCATTGAAAAGTCAAACGGCGCTCCTTCCCTTCCGAGCTCTTCCATGTGTCCAAACAGTGGTTTACCCCCACATATGGGGTATCAGCGTACTCAGGACAAATTGTACAACAACTTTTGGGGTCCAATTTCTTCTCTTACCCTTGGGAAAATAAAAAATTGGGGGCGAAAAGATAATTTTTGTGAAAAAATATGATTTTTTATTTTTACGGTTCTGCATTATAAACTTCTGTGAAGCACTTGGTGGGTCAAAGTGCTCACCACACCTCTAGATAAGTTCCTTAGGGGGTCTACTTTCCAAAATGGTGTCACTTGTGGGGGGTTTCAATGTTTAGGCACATCAGTGGCTCTCCAAACGCAACATGGCGTTCCATCTCAATCCCTGTCAATTTTGCATTGAAAAGTCAAAAGGCGCTCCTTCCCTTCCGAGCTCTCCCATGAGCCCAAACAGTGGTTTACCCCCACATATGGGGTATCAGCGTACTCAGAACAAATTGTACAACAACTTTTTGGGTCCAATTTCTTCTCTTACCCTTGGGAAAATAAAAAATTGGTGGCGAAAGATAATTGTTGTGAAAAAATATGATTTTTTATTTTTACGGTTCTGCATTATAAATTTCTGTGAAGCACTTGGTGGGTCAAAGTGCTCACTACACCTCTAGATAAGTTCCTTAGTGGGTCTACTTTCCAAAATGGTGTCACTTGTGGGGGGTTTTAATGTTTAGGCACATCAGTGGCTCTCCAAACATAACATGGCGTCCCATCTCAATTCCAGTCAATTTTGCATTGAAAAGTCAAATGGCGCTCCTTCGCTTCCGAGCTCTGCCATGCGCCCAAACAGTGGTTTACCCCCACATATGGGGTATCGGTGTACTCAGGACAAATTGTACAACAACTTTTGGGGTCCATTTTCTCCTGTTACTCTTGGTAAAATAAAACAAATTGGAGCTGAAGTAAATTTTTTGTGAAAAAAAGTTAAATGTTAATTTTTATTTAAACATTCCAAAAATTCTTGTGAAACATCTGAAGGGTTAATAAACTTCTTGAATGTGGTTTTGAGCACCTTGCGGGGTGCAGTTTTTAGAATGGTGTCACACTTGGGTATTTTCTATCATATAGACCCCTCAAAATGACTTCAAATGAGATGTGGTCCCTAAAAAAAATGGTATTGTAAAAATGAGAAATTGCTGGTCAACTTTTAACCCTTATAACTCCCTAAAAAAAGAAATTTGGGTTCCAAAATTGTGCTGATGTAAAGTAGACATGTGGGAAATGTTACTTATTAAGTATTTTGTGTGACATATCTCTGTGATTTAATTGCATAAAACTTCAAAGTTGGAAACATGCGACATTTTCAAAATTTTTGCCAAATTTCCATTTTTTTCACAAATAAACGCAGGTAATATCAAAGAAATTTTACCACTATCATGAAGTAAAATATGTCACGAGAAAACAATGTCAGAATCATTGAGACCCGTTGAAACGTTCCAGAGTTATAACCTCATAAAGGGACAGTGGTCAGAATTGTAAAAATTGGCCCGGTCATTAACGTGCAAACCACCCTTGGGGTTAAAGGGGTTAATGACTAGGGTAAGACACAACAAAAACTGTTCAAAGGACCCCTAAAGTGCCACAATTTTTAGTCCACAGATAGAGGAGGCATTTGACAGATATACCACACTGTTCAATATGTGGCCTGTATTTTTTTTTTTACAGAAAAATACTGTATAGAACTAGGGTAATACATCGCCAAAAAAGGTGAATGTAGGCCTGAAATGCCCAATTTTGTAGCCCACAGATAGATCAGGCGTCTAACAGAGATATCACAATGTTCAATTTGTTGCTGTATTTTTGTTTGCTTTTTACAGACAAAAAATACTGTGTAGAACTAGGATAACAGACAGCAAATACAGTGGGATAGAGGCCTGAAATGCCCAAATTTGTAGCCCACAGATAGAATAGGCATCTGACAGAGAAACCACAATTTTCAATATGTGGCCTGTATTTTTTTTTTTTACAGAAAAATACTGTATAGAACTACGGTAACAGACAGCAAATACAGTGAAATGAAGGCCTGAAATGCCACAATTTGTATCCCAAAGATAGATCAGGCATCTGACAGAGATACCACACTGTTCAATATGTGGCCTGTATTTTTGTATTTTTTACCCCAAAATAGTGTATAGAACTAGGGTAACAGACAGCAAATATAGTGGAATGGGGGCCTGAAATACCAAAATTTGTAGCCCACAGATAGATTAGGTGTCTGACAGAGATGCCACAATGTTGAAAATGTGGCCTGTATTTTTTTTTCCAGAAAAATACTGTATAGAATTAGGGTAAGACAGAGCAAAATCAGTTGAATGAAGCCCTCAAATGCCACCATTTTTAGCCCACAGATAGAAGAGGCATTTGACGGAGATACCTCAATGCTCAATATGTGGCCTGTATTTTTTCTTTTGCCACCAAAAATGTGTCAATAAGTAGGCTATCACACAAAACAATTTCTATGGAGGCCGGAAATAGTACAATTTTTAGTGCAATGATATGCGATCCGTGTGGCGGACAAAACACAGCATTAAATATCTGAACTGTAGCTAAATATTTGTTTGACAGCTAAATATTTTTTGCCAGCAAAATGGTGTCAAAAAATTGTATGTCACACTCCAAAAAATACTACTGTACCACAAATAATTCCATTATTTTCTGCGCTCTCAGATGTGATGGCTGGGATGGGCAAACCCGTTTAAAATAGCTGGATTTTCACGCTGTACTATGAAAAGGATCTGGCTGTAGTCTGCAGTATCAGCAAGCAAAAAAAAGGGGGACTCTGTATTGCTTTGGAATAAAATAATCAGGGTTAAGATGTAAAACCAATACTTCCTAGCCTCTGATACCTGTGACTAGGTTTATATGTAATAGGCAGCAGCAGACAGTAATAGAATAGACCCTCTTGATGTATGCAATGATATCTATATATTACAGCGCTAAAAATCCATCTATTTAAAACTGTCCATCACACAGATCACAAATAAGTGCGCTCAAAATTCTGCCATTTCTAGCCTCCATTTAAATTTTGTTGCACTGTGTTAGCAAAATTATTGACACCAGTTTAATGCTAAAAGTAGTTACCTACAGGCCAGCTATTTAAAACTGTGGATTTCCGTCGCACGGATCACATATAAGTGCGCTCAACATTCTGCCATTTCTGGCCTCCATTTAAACTTTGTTGTAGTGTGTTAGCAAAATTATTGACACCAGTTTAATGCTAAAAGTAGTTACCTACAGGCCAGCTATTTAAAACTGTGGTTTTCCTTCACACATATTGTCCTTCCTTTAAAATGGGCAAGGTGCTTGGCAAGGTATGGGGAACTGGACGTGATGGTGATGGTGCATGCAGAGGCCAAGGCCAAGGCAAACTGAAATTGGGCCACAACAAACACCCACATCTTCTCGCCCAACCTTCCTGTCCTAATTAGTAGGGGACCACAGCACACCACTATTGAACCCAGAGCAGTGTCAAAAGGTTGTGGGTTGGATATCAATAATGCCTCCAGTCACTTTGCCACCACCACCACCACCAACCTGTCTTCCACACGGTAAAGTCTCGGTAGCCGTGAGTCTAGACCGCATATTCCTCACCCTGATCCTCCTTCCACCCACCATGCGGAGTGCATGGAGGCAATTGATCCCACACTTGGACACTCCGAAGAGCTGTTCACTTTTCCATTTATAGATTCAGGCCTCCAACCCGGTCCACTTGAAGCGGGTCAAGAGGAGATCGCATGTCGCGATGCCCAAATATTTGAGCAACCACAGTCACACGAAGGTGACGGTGGGAAAGGGTCACAAGAGGTGGACGATGATGAGACGCAATTGCGAGAAAGTCAGGATGAGGACCAGGGTGCGGATGTGGAAGATGAAATGTTGGATGATATAGTAACTGACCCAAACTGGCAGGAGGACATGCAGAGTGAGGACAGCAGCACACAGGGGGAGGGAGGCATAGCACCCCAACATGCAGGAAAAAGCAGTGTGGTGGCCGCAGACAGAAGGCAGGCAACTGTTCCCCATAACACCAACATGACACAAGTTGCCAGTACAACTGTTAGGTCTTCCCGAGTCTGGTTGTTTTTTAAACACTCTGCCAATAACCCCAATAAGGCAATGTAGCAAAACTATCAGCCTGAACACCACCAGCATGATCAGGCACATGGCAGCAAAGCACCAAACTTTGCGGGTCGAACCCCAGGGTCTTGGAACAGTGTCTGTGGGTGACTCCACTACTTCTTCCGCTGTTGTGCATGCAAGCCAATACCATGTCCATGGTGCATATGAAGATGCCTTCTGCCCTGCACCTGTTATTGCACACACTCAACTAGCACCATCAGCAAGCACATCCACATCCTTGTCCCAGCGCAGCGTTCAGTTGTCCACACCCCAGTCCTTAGAACGCAAGTGCAAATATGCGGCCAACATCCCACAGGCCACACTACTAAATTCCCACTTTTAATGACTGCTTGCACTCGAAATGTTGCCTTTTAGCCTCGTGGAGACGGACGGTTTCCACAACCTGAAGGCGACGGCCATCCCTCGGTACTTGGTCCTCAGCTGCCAATATTTCTCCCAGTGTGCCATCCCCGCATTACACAAGCACAACATTAGCATGTTCAGTCATCCTCCTGGTGAGGACATGGAAGTCTTGCCTGTTAGCAGTCTGGCATGCATGGCTGAGTTTATGTTATGCTGCCTTTCCCTTGACCCTCGTGCTCTCAAAATTTTGGGTGACAGTCATTACTGGTTGTTGACACGTCTAGACCCACGCTACAAGGAGAACTTTATATCTCTTATTCCCGAGGCAGACAGGTCTACTAAAATGGGGCAGTACCAGAAGGCCCTTGTTGCATAATTATTAAAAAAATTCCTTTCTGAAAATGCTGGTGGCAGAGGTCACATTTCGTTGGACAACCAAGGAGTACAGGCGAGAGAGACATTTCCAATCCAGTAGAGATGAGGAACAGTGTCAAAGTGCAGTGAGAGTTTTATCAGACCCTCCCATCGTACAGGCCCCAAGACGTGAGTACTCTCACAAGGAGTGCAAAATTTGCTGAGAGAGTACTTTGCTGACCGTACCAACGTCATCCTTGATTCCTCTGTGCTTTATAATTATTGGGTATTCAAGCTGGACACATGGCATGAACTGGCTCTCTACGCCTTGGAGGTCATGGCCTGCCCTGCTGCTAGCATTTTATCAGAGTGGGTTTTTAGTGCCGCTCGTGTAATTATAACTTATAAGCTATAAGCGCTTCTGTCTGTCAACTGAAAATGCTGACAGGCTGACTCTTATAAAAATGAACAAGGGCTGGATTGGGCCAGACTTCTCAACACCACCAAATGATAGCAGCGTAACAAACTCAAATCCAGTGTCTTTTTTTGGAAGGTCTATTCCCATGCACCTCTTCACACCCACACATGGGTATACGCTTCCTGATTTTGACTATTTACTGTTGTCCTACTCCTTCTCCTCATCCTGATCCTCTACCACCATATCACCTGGGTGACAGTGGTCTGTGATGCAACACCCACATAACTTTTTAAAGAGTGTTTATGATGCCCATAAAAATTTTTTGTTATACAGTATGTTCATGTATAATCCCCAGGGGTAAATGTTTGTCAGCCCTTACACTTAGTGAATGGGCATTACAAGTATAGGAGACCAGCTCCTTTCTAATGGGAACATTTTTTTATGAGGCCCTCCTTCACGTCTCTTTCAAGGGACATTGGAGTTCCTCTAAATATTTGGCAGCCCTTGCATTCACTGCATAGGCAAACACTATGATCACTTCCTAATAATGGGAACATTGTTTTCAGGAGGCCCTCCTGCACATGTCTTCAAAAGGGTATTGTGGTGCATCCAAATTTTGGCCAGCCTTGTTACTCACAGCATATGCAGTAACAGTATAGGAGACCCACTGTTTAATAACAGAAACAACACAGCATAGCCGGCTGATGGCTTTCAATAAATACTTAGGACCAACTGCTGGCCCTTTAAGAAGAGTAAAGGCCGCCTGATGGCTCTTCATAAATGAAACAGGAGGTGTCTGATGATGTGTCACACACCACATGGCCAGAAAAGTTTGTAAAATGTTAAAATTACATTTCCCAGTGAATGCATTTGTCTTGGTTGAAAGCAATGCAAAAGTTCAAAAATGCATCAAAAATGATACGTGTGAACATAGCCCAAGGTGTGGAGGAGAATTTTTGTTTTTGATTATTTATTTTGCTTTATATACAAGTCATTACCCTGGAAAGGATGTTTCTTAACATATCTCCCAAGAAAATCCATTTTGGTTTCATATTTGTATGTTTTGTTGTGAGTCTTTAAAAGTGGCGTAAGACTCTGACAATATTGTTCAGAGCAGTGACCTAGGAGTCAGTAATGCTTCCAGGGGCTTCCCCATGTTGTTCCCATGTCATTTGAGCACTGTTCCCATCGTTTTTCGCAATTTCTAGTCCCTCTGCAGACCGCCTGGGGGAGCGCCGAAAAATGCTCAAGTTTCCCATAGCTTTACATTGGGCTGTTTGCTCGGGTTGAGCACCCAAACATTCCAATTTGCTCCACCCGAGCAACGAGCACCCGAGCATTTTAGTGCTCACCCATCACTATTCATATTCTCTGAAAAAAGGCCAAGAAAGCAAAAATTCTGCTGGGGTATATACACTTCTGAGCACAATTGTAAATATATAGATGTCAGTGACAAATACAATTAGTGCAATGTGTGCAAATTACTGTACATGTATTTAATTAATAAAAGATTAATTTTTGGAAAAAAATGGTGTGGGCTCACACACAATTTTTGTAACCAGCAGAGGGAAAGCCGATGGCTAAAGGCAAATGTTCATAGCCTGGGAAGGGGTTAATACCCATGGAGCTTCCCAGGCTACTAATATCAGCTCACAGCTATATAATTAGTGGAGTGGAGGACCCTGTAAAAAAATGACATGGGGTCCCACCTATAATTGATAACCAGCAAAAGCTATGCAGACAGCTGCGGGCTGATATTAGTAGTCTAGGAAGGGGCCAAGGATACTGGCCCCCAGGCTAAAAACCATCAGCTGTCAGCTGTCCCAGAAAAGGTGCATCTCTAAGATGCGCCAATTCTGGCACTTAGCCTTGCTCTTCCCACTTGCCCTGTAGCGGTGGCAAGTGGGGTAATAGTTGGGGGGGGTTATTGTCACCTTTGAATTGACAGTTGACATCAAGACATCAATAAGACACCCCCATTACTAACCCCATAGTCACATTGTAGAAAAACACAGACACCCAGAAAAAAGTCCTGTAATTAAAAGAAATATATAGACTCCTTTAAAAATCTTAATTAAACTATACTTATGACCTCGCCCATTCCCCTGATGACCTCGTCATCTGCAAAAGAGGTAAAAAAAAGCAAACAAAAATATTCCTCGCCTTTCTGCAGAGATGATTTTATCCATTTGACGGGTCCAGCTCTGCTACATCTATATGTCAGTATGCATGATGCGACCATGCAACCTGTCATCCAGTGGTCACTGAGCACCATGTGCTGAGTGTCCTCCTGTGAACTACTATTCACTGTCTGAGGGCACTGAAAGCATGATAAAGTTCTCCTGCTCGCTGTGCCATCAGACAGGCCCTACGAGTTCACTCCCATTGAATACACTTCACCTATGTGACGTTGGTGCCCCTGGCTTCCTCAGGGACCTCTTGACCACCTGGTACCTTTCTATGAGGCCCAACAGGTTATCCTCATTCCGGGGGTCTTCTTGGGTAACCCAGGTCTGCACCGGCCTGAGGAGAGAGTAACTAAATCTGTCCATGACTACCAGCTCGACCATCTGGGCTGGAGTGGAGGACTCTGGCTGCAACCATTTCTGGACCAAATGCAACAAATCAAACATTTGTGAGTGAGGAGGTTTGTCACCACAATACGCCCAATGATGAACCCTTCGGGCTCTCACAGACATAGTGACCCCTTAGCGTGCCAATATCTCCGTTTTCAACTTGGCATATTCCCGGGGATCCTGCAAGGCAAAGTCATAATAGGCTTTCGGTGATTCACCAGTCAGATAGGGGGCCAGCACCTCCACCCATGGCTCAGGGGCAGCCTCTCCCACTTTGCAACCCATTCAAAAACAGTCAAAAATGCCTCTAAATCATCCCCTGGGGTCATCTTTTGCATGGCTCGTCTTACTGCTTTCCGAACGTATGAGTGCTTTCCGGACTCATGAGTCATCATCTTGATGCGGGGGAGGGGCAGCTTCTCTGCTGCAGACATCTCCCGCCAGGTGTTCCATCTGCCTTTGCTTTTTGGGTAGCTGTTGTATTAGGAGTTTATTAGTATCATGCTGTACCTGAAGCTGTTCCTGCTGGCTCAGGATCAGGTGCTTGAGTAGCTCCTCCATTTTGTCCGACCACTTTTCCATCTCTGTAGCCGCATTAACCCAGGATATACGATTTGTTCACCGCTGCTACTCATGTTCCTAGAACGTTTGTCCGCATAAGAAACACCACTTGAGGAATGTTGGCTCAGTTAGCTGCTCCTCCAGGTAGACACAGGCACACGTGGGGTTAAAGTTTCTGGGTGGTTTATTGCATCATAAACCCAAAACCCAAAATGGTAACGGAAAAACAGCCTTTCTGGCTTAAAAGAAAATAAACAGTTCATACACAGTCCTGCCCAGTACTTCTGGGACAACACATATGGCCCCTCTCACAGGAGCTTCAGTATGGAGACTTCCTTGCCTCAACACAACACAGAGAAAAAAAACAGTCTGGATATTTATTTCCCCAGCCACACACTTGAAGTGGAGATATGGTGAGTAGGTGTCCCGCCCATCTCTCACCTACTCACCTAAAACCCACCAATAACATGGCTGCTCAACTCTTTCAGCACATACTGAAAAGAAACTTATGGGTTTCTAGATCACAGAGGAAAGCAATCTCTGTGACTCATATCTCCCCTCACAGACAGTGCTAGTGACCCTGTCACAATTGATACACCCTCAATGCACTCAGTGTATATTCATACACCCGCTATGCACTCAATGTACATTAATACACCCTCGATGCACTTAGTGTATATTGATACACCCTCGATGTATTCAGTGTATATTGATACTCCCTTGATTTACTCAGTGTATATTGATACACCCTCGATGCACTCAGTGTTTATTGATACTCCCTTGATTTACTCAGTGTATATTGATACACCCTCGATGCACTCAGTGTTTATTGAAACACCCTTGACGACCCTCGATGCACCCTCAATACACTCAATGTATATTGACACACCCTGGATGCACTCAATGTATATTGACACACCCTCGATGCACTCAGTATATATTGATACACCATCGATGAACTCAGTATATATTGACACACCCTTGATGCACTCAGTATATATTGATACACCATCGATGCACTCGATGTATATTGATACACCCTCGATGCACTCAGTGTATATCGATACACCCACAAAGCACTCAGTGTATAGTGATACACCCTTGATGTACACAGTGTATATTGATACACCCTTGATACACTGAATATATGTTGATACACCCTGGATGCACTCAGCATATACTGACACATCCTCACTGCCCTCAGTATATATACCCCCAAGGCACTCAGCGTATATATATCTGTATATAGACACGCCATTGATGCACTTCCAGGCTAATTTGCATGTGGCTTGAGGGTGTCCGCCTCCAGTAGGCGTATACAACTGAAAATGTTGCACGACAGAGCACACATTCGCACGAAAGACCCCATCATCGCATACACCCAAATTCCGTTTTGCAGCGGGTCCGACCGTTAGCCCCAACACGACCAACGAGCGTAAGACAAAGCGCAGCGTGAAAGCACTGTAAGGAGTGATATCACATCTGAGTGTGGATAAAGAAGGGTAAGAGAAAAAGGAGTATGCATAAAAACAGCAATCACCAAAAGATACAGTATATATACAAGAATTTTGAGGAAGGCATTGGCGTCTTGGTATTATTGCTTATCGTTCCAAAATCAAATCAGTACAAATTAAAAGCTAACCTACAAAGTACGTCGGCAAAAAAACAAGACCCCATATTTCTTCTTTGATAAAAAAAAATGTTAAGAGTATGAAAAATCCTGAAAAACTTTTGTCATCTTGAAAGCCAAAATGGCTGCTCCTAAAGGGGTTGATTAAATAAATGCTAAATTCACACTGCATTGATGCCATTGAATGCATGGACAGGCTTAGGCAACTGAATGTGTACACAGTTACTTATGTCTGGCATAGATTGCCATTATTAAAAAAAAGTATACTGCGTGGTATAAAGTAGTATAACCTTGACCTATTACAAGGAAGCTGCCAGCTAATACTTAATGCCCAACCGCTGGCACCATTAATCATATTGATTGTTTTATAATGTCAAATATTCTACACATATTTTCCCTATTTTTCTTTCCTTTTTTAGCAGGCACAAGCCAACATGGACTGGCACTTCTCACAGGCGCAGAGACCGGGGACCAGCGGGTTAGTAAATAAATATTTTTCCTTATACATTTCCAACATCAATCTTATCCGTATCTACCCTGCACTGTGAGATGCATTAGGTCTGCACTGGTTTGCAGATGCTGAATGTAAACAAGAACATTTCCTTCCGCTATATTGAAAATACTGACAAATTGGAAGTAAATGTTGTCCTTCTCCGGTATCACACAATCAACAGAGCTAGAGTATAGAAAACAAGACCAAGACCCGCCACCTCTTCTTCGTACCACACCACCCACTGACTTTTTGGGGTGGGGGTCCTTGTATCCTGGGCTTGTCCTTCAGACATATGGGAGTAGGTGATCTGGCTAGCACCCACCAGTAGATCAATTAAGGCTTCTTTAGTCAGCCCCTGGTAGTTCATGCCCAGGTCTCTGGCTCACTCCTGTAAACTGGATACAGTCCAATTTCTGTACTCACTCTGTGTGTGGTTCTCCATTTGGTTATGCTCTGTTGATCCCACTGCTGCCACCAGTTGTCAAGGGGTCCTTCTCCGGTATCACACAATCAACAGAGCTAGAGTATAGTAAACAAGACCAAGACCTTTATTTAGGCAAAATACGAAAGGTCCATAAACAATCCACCACACAAAGGATGAAATAGTCCAGAATCTGAATGCAGTTCAGTAACAGGATAAAAGTCCAACAATCCAGCAGACAGAGGATAACATAGTCCATATACTCTTCTTTCTCTCTGAGATGCTGTGAACACATCATAGTTCCACACAGGACTGATCTGGTGTCTCACCTCCCTGATATTTTGAAAGTCCCCCTCCTCATTTACAGGTCAGGAGGGGGAAGGTCGCAGGGGCTCATTGTTTCAACAAGCTAGTTCAATATGTCATTAGTATATTAGCAAACAGGATTATTCACTGACCCTGTGAGAAGACAACAATGCAGTACTTGTGGGGGCTGATATCAGATGGCAAATAACAGCAATTCATCAATTAGCAAATAACTCATCCTACTCTACCAGAGAACACCATGATAATCAGTAAAATATTAATACAAATAAAATGATATCCACATACCATATCCCACCATCACAAATGTATTAGAATTTGTAATCACTGATCATTCATTATACAGTATAATGGTTCTACTTTATTCTGCATAAAACTGACCAACATGTTATTTGGCAATGAATTAACTCTTCTTTTTCTATAACATTTCCTATATAATAACTCACTCCCCAGCGTACAACCTTCAGAGGAGGCCGGCATCTGGCCAAACAACCCTGTAGAAACCGAAAGGCTTCAAGCAATGATTTTGGCATCGGCAACTGGTTAGTTACCTTTATAACATCACTGGCTCGTTCAGATGTTCGCTGGAGTCATATATGTTCTGTCTGTGAGTTTTACGGATTTAATACATTGCACTTAAGCAAGATCACATCACTAAAAAAAAAAATTATTTCGCTCTGCAGCTATTATATATATATCTACTATATAATTGTCTAAGGGTCACTTCCGTCTGTCTGTCTGTCTGTCACGGATATTCATTGGTCGTGGCCTCTGTCTGTCATGGAAATCCAATTTGCTGATTGGTCGCGGCAAAACAGCCATGACCAATCAGCGACGGGCACAGTCCAGAAGAAAATGGCCGCTCCTTACTCCCCGCAGTCAGTGCCCGGCGCCCGCATACTCCCCTCCAGTCACCGCTCACACAGGGTTAATGCCGGCAGTAACGGACCGCGTTATGCCGTGGGTAACGCACTCCGTTACCGCTGCTATTAACCCTGTGTGTCCCCAACTTTTTACTATTGATGCTGCCTATGCGGCATCAATAGTAAAAAAATGTAATGTTAAAAATAATTAAAAAAAAAAACAATATATACTCACCCACCATTGTCCGACGATCCGCTCGCGCCTGCTGCCATCTTCCGTTCCCGGCGATGCATTGCGAAATTACCCAGAAGACTCGCTTCTTTCTCTTCCTGGACTTATCTTTCACTCTCAACTAATGGGTAAAATCTCTAAAATGTGTATTCAGTGAAGATAGATTTTCCCACTATGAAGACAGGAGATGAAAGTTGGTGCTTTTAAAATTCTATGGAGTTTATTTTTATAAAATAAAAACGCTTATGCACACCTCCCTTGACAGCGCCATTCCAGCGATGAGGGCACTTGTGTTCCTGGGGCTCACATGTGGTTGTTATGACACTTGAACCCTGCGCCCAATCAGCGCTGGCGTCACTGTCCCTGGCTTTGGATGCATTAGTAATCAAAAGGAAGGGAGCGGCAAGCCTTAAAGCCTACTACCTCTCGATTATTATATGTCTGAAGGTGGGGACAGTGACTCCAGTGCTGATTGGGCGCAGGACTCAAGTGTCAAAGCAACCACACGTGAGCTCCTGGAATGCGAGTGCCAACAACGCTGGAACGGTGCCGTCACAGGTGTTGAGAATAAGTATGTTTATTTTAATGGGTCCAAATATGGGGAATGAGAAGGGCTTGTCCTCGTAGTGAACAACCTCTTTAACTGAGAATCTGTCAGTCAGGAAGCTAAAATTGTCTTACAGGAAAGTTTGTAACTCTTTGCTGAGCTCCTTATGACCACAGACCACCTCAAAGTTGAATGCGCAGAGAAAAAAAAAAGTTTGTAAATCGGTGCAAAATATTTAAGGAAATCCAATTGCAAAAAATGTTCAATCCCAAATACGTGCATTTAAGTTTTAAAAAAGTTCACAAAGGTGGACATCGTCTTTACTATAACAGCATAATAAAGCATGAAGAGGACTTGGATTAACTAAGCTGCATCATCTAATGGCAGGCAGCAGCTGTAAAAGCACACACTTGACCAGTGTATAATAAAGAGAACTTTACAAAAGATTATTATTATTATGTATTTCTATAGCACCATTGATTCCATGGTGCTGTATATGAGAAGGAGTTACATACAAATCACAGATATCACTTACAGTAAACAGACTAACAATCACAGACTGGTACAGAGGAGAGAGGCTTAAGGTACCTTCACACTAAGCGACGCTGCAGCGATACCGACAACGATGTCGATCGCTGCAGCGTCGCTGTTTGGTCACTGGAGAGCTGTCACACAGACAGCTCTCCAGCGACCAACGATCCCGAAGTCCCCGGTAACCAGGGTAAACATCGGGTTACTAAGCGCAGGGCCGCGCTTAGTAACCCGATGTTTACCATGGTTACCATCGTAAAAGTAAAAAAAACAAACACTACATACTTACCTTCAGCTGTCTGTCCCCGGCGCTCTGCTTTCCTGCACTAACTGTGAGCACAGCGGCCGGAAAGCAGAGCGGTGACGTCACCGCTCTGCTTTCCGGCTGGCCGACGCTGACACAGGATGCAGGAGGAGTGCAGAGAAGCACAGCGCCGGGGACAGACAGCGGAATGTAAGTATGTAGTGTTTGTTTTTTTTACTTTTACAATGGTAACCAGGGTAAACATCGGGTTACTAAGCGCGGCCCTCCGCTTAGTAACCCGATGTTTACCCTGGTTACCAGTGAAGACATCGCTGAATCGGTGTCACACACGCCGATTCAGCGATGTCTGCAGGGAGTCCAGCGACGAAATAAAGTGCTGGACTTTCTGCAGCGACCAACGACATCACAGCAGGATCCTGATCGCTGCTGCGTGTCAAACACAACGATATCGCTATCCAGGACGCTGCAACGTGCAATGTGCAATGTGAAGTTGTTTAGTGTGAAGGTACCTTAACATTCTACAGGATGGTGGGGAAGGAGACAGTAGATCCAGATGTACTTTTGCCTCTCTATATTATTTAGAATGCCTCATATTAAAAGAACTGGTTTGGTTTTTAGCTCTGAAATCTGAATAGAATATAGGAAAGATACAGATGCTTCTAACAAAATTAGAATATCATCAAAAAGTTAATTTATTTCAGTTCTTCAATAAAAAAAGTGAAACTCATATATTATATTTGGGGCGGCACGATGGCTCAGTGGTTAGCACTGTAGCCTTGCAGTGCTGGGGTCCTGGGTCCAAATCCCACCAAGGACAACATATGCAAGGAGTTTGTATGTTCTGCCCGTGTTTGCGTGGGTTTCCTCCAGGTACTCCGGTTTCCTCCCACACTCCATAATGTGTGCAAAACTGTAAAGCGCTGCGGAATATGTTAGCACTATATAAAAATAAAGATTATTATTATATAGAATCATTACAAACAGAGTGATCTATCTCACGTGTTTATTTCTGTTAATATTGATGATTATGGCTTACAGTCAATGAAAACCCAAAAGTCATTATCTCAGTAAGTTAGAATTAACAAATACACCTGCAAAGGCTTCCTAACCGTTTAAAAAGACTACTGACTTGACAGGTGTCAAAAAGGCAGTCATTGACACACTCCACAAGGAGGGTAAGCCACAAAAGGTCATTGCTAAAGAAGCTGGCTGTTCACAGAGTGCTGTATCCAAGCATATTAATGGAAAGTTGAGTGGAAGGAAAAAGTGTGGTACAAAAAGGTGCAAACGCAACCGGGAAAATCGCAGTCTTGAAACGATTGCTAAGAAAAGGCCATTCAAAAATTTAGGGGAGATTCACAAGGAATGGACTGCTGCTGGAGTCATAGCTTCAAGAGACATCACACACAGATGTATCCAGCACATGGGCTACAAGTGTTGCATTGCTTGTATCAGGCCACTCATGACCAATAGACAACGCTAGAAGTGTCTTACCTGGGCCAAGGAGAAAAAGAACTGGACTGTTGCACAATGGTCCAAGGTGTTGTTTTCAGATGAAAGTTAATTTTGCATTTAATTTGTAAATCAAGGTCCCAGAGTCTGGAGGAAGAGTGGAGAGGCCACAATCCATGCTGCTTGAGGTCTAGTGTGAAGTTTCCACAATCAGTGATGGTTTGGGGAGCCATGTCATCTGCTGCTGTAGGTTCACTGTGTTTTATCAAGACCAAAGTCAGCACACCCATCTACCAGGAAATTTTAGAGCACTTCATGCTTCCCTCTGCCAACAAGCGTATTGGAGATGGAAATTTCATTCTCCAACAGGTCTTGGCACCTGTCCACACTGCCAAAAATACCAATACGTGGTTTACAAACAACAGTATTACTGTGCTTGATTGGCTAGCAAACTCGCCTGACCTTAACCCCATAGAGAATCTATGGAGTATTGTCAAGAGGAAGATGCGACACACCAGACCCAACAATGCAGACGAGCTGAAGGCTGCTATCAAAGCAACCTGGGCTTCCATAACACCTCAGAAGTGCCACAGGCTGGTCACCTCCATGCCACGTTGCATTAATGTAGTAATTGATGCAAAAAAGGAGCCCCGACCAAGTAGTATTGAGTACATTTACTGAACATACATTTCAGTAGGCCAACATTTCGAATTTCAAAATCATTTTTCAAGCTAGTGTTATAAAGTATTCTAATTTACTGAGATAATGACTTTTGGGTTTTCATTGGCTGTAAGCCATAATCATCATTAACAGAAATAAAAACTTGAAATAGATCACTTTGTTTGTAAAGACTCTATATAATATATGAGATTAACCTTTTGTATTGAAGAACTGAAATAAATTAACTTTTTGATGATATTCTAATTTTGTGAGAAGCACCTGTAGATAAGATTCAAAGACGGGGATGGAATGGGATGGAAGACTAAAAAAATCTGCTTATTTAGTTAATAAAACATGTCCATCTTATTAACATGTATAAATGTGCTGCCATTACAAAAAAGTTGCTTGTGACTTATAAGTTCAAGCAACTGTGCAAAGAACCTGCTAAAACCATTTACCGTATTTTTTTGGATTATAAGATGCACCCCAAATTTTGAGGAGAAAAATAGGAAAAAAAACTTTTTTTTAATAAAATGATGGTGCTTCTTATACTCCATGCGTCTTATTGCATACCGGGGGTGGTGGCTGTGGTGAAATGGGGTCCCAGGGTCACTGCTGGAGGCAGGAGTGGGGTGATGCTGCAGGCCGCAGGATGGAATGAGGGAGTGTTCTGATGTCCGGCGCTGCTGCTGCTGCGTCCGGTGCTGCTGCACTTTGTCCGGTGCTGCTGCATTTTGTCCGGTGCTGCTGTGCTGTGTCTGGTGCTGCTGCTGCTGCTTGTGCTGTGTCCGGTGTTTCTGCTGCTGCTTGCGCTGTGTCCAGCGCTGTTCAGCGCTGAGATCTCATCTCCCGAGATCTTGGTACCGAGATCTCCATCTGCGCATGCGCCGCCCCCCGGCGGTCATTTTCTCGAAGTCCACCGCACAGGATACCACAGAACAGCGGGGGCTCTGGCCTTTCACAAAATGCTTTCTCAGCTGCAGTACCCGGGAGCAATCACTACACAGTGTATGGAGCTGTGACGGTCCTCTTTGCTACATGAAATGCAAGCAGCTGATTGGTTGGGATGCTAAGTGTTGAACCCCAGTGATCTAATATTGATGACCTGTCCTATCCTATGGTTAACAATATCTAAGTCTTGGGCAAACATTTTACTGGAACTTTTACTGTAATGATATATAAACTCCTTCCTGCAAATGGACGTGTTATTCATGTCCAAGTAATACACCCTCATGTATGGAGGGGGCTCAGCAGCTGAGTTCTCTTCATTTAAGGTAGATACTGGCTATATTAAATAGCCGACATCTGTCTCAAATAGCCGTATCCGAGTTCCAACTGTGACTGTATGTTTCCAGGTCATTTTTATCATGTATACATTTTACCATACCATATAAACAAAACCATCCCCAAAAATTTTTTTTGACCAATTTGAGTCGCCCATCAGGGCAATGGGGATACTTGGTTCCAGAGTCTGGTTGCAATTAAAGGGGTGGTCATGGTGGCAGCGACCCGGTCCGTGGCCCTGGGCACCCAATTAAAAGGGGAAAGGTCTTTTAGGGGAGTTGTGATAAAGTTCGTGATGCCACCTGTGGTTCTCTGTTGTGAATTCTGCTTTTGGGTTCCCTCCAGTGGTTGTAGGTAGTAATGCAGTTGTCCCTGAGTTGCAGTCCTGGTCAGGTGTTTCTGCTGATTGCAGTTCTGACTGAGGTATTTAGGTGTGCAGGATTCATTAGTCCTTGCCAGTTGTCCATGGTTCTGGGAGGTTTTGGATCTTTGTCTTGTTCCTCCTGCCTTGCTGCCAATTCAGTAAAGATAAGTGTCTGGTTTTTGTTTCTGTGGCACACATGCTGTGTGCTTAATAATTCTGTGCTATTCATTTGTTTTCTCTTGTCCAGCTTAGACTGTGTCAGTGTTTTCTCAGTCTTGTTGGATTCTCTGGAGTTGCAGATATACGCTCCACATCTTTAGTTAGATGGTGGAATTTTTTGTATTTTCTGCTGTGGATATTTTTGGAAGGATTTTAATACTGACCGCTTAGTATTCTGTCCTATCCTTTCCTATTTTAGCTAGAGTGGCCTCTTTTGCTAAATCCTGTTTCCTGCCTGCGTGTGTCTGTTCCTCTACTACTCACAGTCAATATTTGTGGGGGGCTGCCTATCCTTTGGGGTTCTGCTCTGAGGCAAGGTAGAATTCCTATTTCCATCTATACGGGTATTTAGTCCTCCGGCTGTGTCGAGGTGTCTAGGATTTGTTAGGCACACCCCACGGCTACTTCTAGTTGCGGTGTTAAGTTCAGGATTTGCGGTCAGTACAGTTTACACCAACTCCAGAGAAAGTTCCATGCGGCTCCAAGGTCACCGGATCATAACAGTACAACTGGCCCATAATGAGTTAAATGCATCTCAGAAGAAGGGAAGAAAGGTGTTGAGCCATTTTTTTTCTGCACTCTGTTTTGTCTTCTCTTCCCTCTTTTTCTCTGGATGGCTGAGGAGTCTTGTGCTAGCATGGATATTCAGGAATTAGCTTCTCGTGTGGACCAGCTTGCTGCTAGGGTACAGGGTATTTCTGATTATATTGTTCAGACTCCTGTTTTAGAGCCGAAGATTCCTACTCTTGATTTGTTTTTTGGTGACAGGTCCAAATTTTTGAGTTTTAAGAACAATTGTAAACTGTTTTTTGCTCTGAGACCTCGATCCTCCGGTGATTCCATTCAGCAGGTTAAAATCATCATCTCCCTGCTGCATGGCGATCCACAGGATTGGGCATTTTCCCTGGAATCTGGGAATCCGGCTTTGCTTAATGTAGACTCCTTTTTTCAGGCTTTAGGTTTATTATATGATTAACCTAATTCTGTGGATCAAGCGAAGAAGACCTTGTTGGTCCTGTCTCAGGGTCAAGAGGCGGCAGAATTGTATTGTCAGAAATTTAGAAAATGGTCTGTGTTGACTAAATGGAATGATGATGCTTTGGCGGCAATTTTCAGAAAGGGTCTTTCTGAATCCGTTAAAGATGTTATGGTGGGGTTTCCCACGCCTTTCGGTCTGAGTGATTCTATGTCTCTGACCATTCAGATTGATCGGCGCTTGCGGGAGCGCAGAACTGTGCGCGCTGTGGCGTTGTCCTCAGAGCAAATTCCTGAGCCAATGCAGTGTGATGGGATTCTGTCTAGAACGGAACGACAAGGTTTCAGACGTCAGAATAGGTTGTGCTATTATTGTGGCGACGCTTCTCATGTCATTTCTGTCTGCCCTAAGCGGACAAAGAGGATCGCCAGTTCATTTACCATCAGTACTGTACAACCTAAATTTCTGTTATCTGTGTCTTTGATCTGCTCATTGTCATCATTTTCTGTCATGGCGTTTGTGGATTCAGGCGCCACCTTGAACTTAATGGACTTTGAGTTTGCCAGACATTGTGGTTTTCCCTTGCAGCCTTAGCAGAACCCTATTCCTTTGAGGGGCATTGATGCTACACCTTTGGCAAAAAATAAGCCCCAGTTTTGGACACAGGTGACCATGCGCATGGCGCCAGCCCATCAGGAAGATTGTCGATTTCTGGTGTTGCATAATTTGTATGATGCTATCGTGCTGGGTTTTCCGTGGTTGCAGGTACATAATCCTGTGTTGGACTGGAAGTCTATGTCTGTGACTAGTTGGGGTTGTCAGGGGATTCATAATGATGTTCCTTTGATGTCAATCTCCTCTTCTTCCTCTTCTGAAATTCCTAAGTTTTTGTCTGATTTTCAGGATGTATTCGATGAGCCCAAGTCCAGTTCCCTTCTACCGCACAGGGACTGTGATTGTGCTATTGACTTGATTCCAGGCTGTAAGTTTCCTAAGGGCCGACTTTTCAACCTGTCTGTGCCTGAACATACCGCCATGCGGAATTATATTAAGGAGTCTTTGGCGAAAGGGCATATTCGGCCATCTTCTTCACCGTTGGGAGCGGGATTTTTTTTTGTTGCTAAGAAGGATGGCTCCATGAGACCCTGTATTGATTATCGCCTCTTGAATAAGATCACGGTCAAGTTTCAATACCCTTTACCTTTGCTTTCTGATTTGTTTGCTAGGATTAAGGGGGCTAGTTGGTTTACTAAGATTGACCTTCGGGGGGCATATAATCTTGTTCGTATTAAGCAGGGTGATGAATGGAAAACTGCGTTTAATACGCCCGAAGGTCATTTTGAATATCTTGTGATGCCATTCGGGCTCACTAATGCTCCATCTGTTTTTCAGTCCTTCATGCATGATATCTTCCGGACTTATCTTGATAAATTCTTGATTGTATATTTGGACGATATTTTGATTTTTTCCGATGATTGGGAGTCTCATGTGCAACAGGTCAGGATGGTATTTCAGATCCTTTGTGACAATGCTTTGTTTGTGAAGGGGTCTAAGTGTCTCTTTGGGGTGCAGAAGCTTTCTTTTTTGGGCTTCATTTTTTCTCCCTCATCTATGGAGATGGATCCGGTTAAGGTTCAGGCCATTCATGATTGGATTCAACCCACATCCGTGAAGAGCCTTCAGAAATTTTTGGGTTTTGCAAATTTTTATTGCCGTTTCATTGCTAACTTCTCTATCGTGGTAAATCCCTTCACCGATTTGACGAAAAAAGGTGCTGATGTGGCGAATTGGTCCTCTGCGGCTGTCGCTGCCTTTCAGGAGCTTAAACGCCGATTTACTTCTGCTCCGGTGTTGCGCCAACGGGATGTTTCTCTTCCGTTTCAGGTTGAGATTGACGCTTCTGAGATTGGGGCAGGGGCCGTTTTGTCTCAGAGGGATCCTGTTGGTTCCTTCTTTTCCCGTAAGTTTTCGCCTGCTGAACGCAATTATGATGTCGGCAATCGGGAGTTGTTGGCTATGAAGTGGGCGTTTGAGGAGTGGCGACATTGGCTTGAGGGAGCTAAGCACCGTATTGTGGTCTAGACTGATCATAAGAATTTGATTTACCTCGAGTCTGCCAAACGGCTGAATCCTAGACAGGCTCGATGGTCCTTGTTTTTTTCCCGTTTTGATTTGTTAGTTTCGTATCTTCCGGGTTCTAAGAATATTAAGGCTGATGCCCTCTCTAGGAGTTTTTTGCCTGATTCTCCTGAGGTCCTTGAACCGGTCGGCATTCTGAAAGAAGGGGTGGTCCTTTCTGCCATTTCCCCTGATTTATGACGGGTTCTTCAGGAATTTCAGGCTGACAGACCTGATCGCTGTCCAGTGGGGAAACTGTTTGTTCCTGACAGATGGACTAGTAGAGTGATTTCTGAGGTTCACTGTTCTGTGTTGGCTGGTCATCCTGGTATTTTTGGTACCAGAGATTTGGTTGGTAGGTCCTTTTGGAGGCCTTCTTTGTCACGTGATGTGCGTTCTTTTGTGCAGTCCTGTGGGACTTGTGCGCAGGCCAAGCCTTGTTGTTCCCGTGCTAGTGGGTTGCTTTTGCCATTGCCAGTCCCTGAGAGGCCCTGGATGCATATTTCTATGGATTTTATTTCTGATCTTCCGGTTTCCCAGAAGATGTCTGTTTTCTGGGTTGTTTGTGACCGGTTCTCTAAGATGGTTCATTTGGTGCCTTTGCCTAAATTGCCTTCCTCTTCAGATTTGGTTCCGTTGTTTTTTCAGCATGTGGTTCGTCTGCATGGTATTCCGGAGAATATTGTGTCCGACAGAGGTTCCCAGTTTGTTTCTAGGTTTTGGCGGGCCTTTTGTGCTAGGCTGGGCATTGATTTGTCTTTTTCTTCTGCATTTCATCCTCAGACAAATGGCCAGACCGAGCGAACTAATCAGACTTTGGAGACTTATTTGAGATGCTTTTTGTCTGCTGATCAGGATGATTGGGTGGTCTTCTTGCCATTGGCCGAGTTTGCCCTTAATGATCGGGCTAGTTCGGCTACTTTGGTTTCGCCTTTCTTTTGTAATTTTGGTTTTCATCCTCGTTTTTCTTCTGGGCAGGTTGAGCCTTCTGACTGTCCTGGTGTGGATTCTGTGGTTGACAGGTTGCAGCAGATTTGGGCTCATGTGGTGGACAATTTGGTGTTGTCTCAAGAGGAGGCTCAACGTTTTGCTAACCGTCGTCGGTGTGTTGGTTCCCAGCTTCGGGTTGGGGATCTCGTCTGGTTGTCTTCCCGTCATGTTCCTATGAAGGTTTCTTCCCCTAAGTTTAAGCCTCGGTTTATTGGTCCTTATAGGATTTCTGAGATTATTAATCCGGTGTCTTTTCGATTGGCGCTTCTGGCTTCTTTTGCTATCCATAATGTCTTCCATAGATTTTTATTGCGGAAATATGTGGTGCCCGTTGTTCCCTCTGTTGATCCTCCGGCCCCTGTGTTGGTTGATGGGGAGTTGGAGTATGTGGTTGAGAAGATTTTGGATTCTCGTTTTTCGAGGTGGAGGCTTCAGTACTGTCATGCCGTTGCTGCCGCCGCCACTCCCCACTGCAGCTCGCCGGGTGCGCGCGCGTGTCGCATTCAGCTCTGCGCGTGCGCACATCTGATTCCTCTGTTGGCGCTCTTTCCTGTCCTCTCCGTCATCCTGGAGGACTGTAACCCGGAAGTAGCTCCCATGCTGCTATGTAAACTGCTTCCTGCTGCTTCTCTGTGCCTGATGTTCATTTGTGTTTACAAGTGCTTCTGGTCACCTGTGGTCTCTGTGCGTTCCTAGCTCTCTGACTTTGGGTCTCCCCCGCCCTCTGCAGTGCCTGCCTGTTTCCTGTGCTCCTGCCTTGTTCCTTCAGTTCCTGTTCCTCTGCGGTACCTGCCCGGCTCCTATATCTTTTCCTTGCTCCCGTCAGCCTCAGTGTCTCCATATTGTCCTGCCAGCCTCCGTGCCTCCGCAGCGTTCCCATCTTCTCCCTTGTCTCAGTAGTTCCTTTCTGTTCCCTCTTTCCCTTTGTGCCTGCTGTGTAACCATCTGATTTCAGTTGACCCTCCAGTTTCCGTGGCGATAGTCCCTCACGGGCCTGCCCCTAACTCTCCCTGTATAGGGGGCGGTCCACCTGGTCAGCTCGTCCAAGAGGGGTTCGTCATCACGGTCCAGTGGGTCCACTCTCCGTTTTTCACTGTTTAAATCTACATGCTCTATAGGACTGCACTCGGGTGACATCCGAGTGCAGCCAGATTCTTACAGCATCACAGTAACATCAGGCCATGGACCCCGCTGGAGTCTCCGCCACTCAAAAGGAGTTACTCTTTTTGCGTGAACACCAGACTAGGATCATGTCATTTTTAAAGAATATGGAGTCTCGCCTAGCGGCTTTACAGCCTTCGGATCCTGGTATTGCTCCGCAGTTGGTTGCCCTTCAGCAGGAGCTAGGTCAACAACGGGACACTCAGTCCCATATTTTGAATTTTTTGGCCTCCATTAATGATCGGCTTCTCTCCCTCCAGAATGTGGCCTCTGTTTCCACTCCTGTCTCTGCGCCACAACCCTCGCCCCGACTTGCTAGACCTCCTCGGTATGGTGGGGATCCTAAAGCGTGCCGCGGCTTTCTTAATCAATGCCAGTTGCATTTTGAATTGTCTCCGCTACTTTATCCTACCGACTGAGCTAAAATTGCTTTTATAGTATCCCATTTGGAGGGTGAGGCTTTGGCGTGGGTTAATCCCCTCTGGGAGAGTGATGATCATTTAGTCTCCCAACTCAATCCGTTCCTGGATACCTTCCGTAAGGTTTTTGATGAACCTGGTCGTCTGGTCTCTACCACTGAGTCCCTCTTTAACCTTTACCAGGGTACTCTCTCAGTAGCCCAGTACGCCATCCGTTTCCGGACTCTGTCCTCAGACCTTGGGTGGAATAATGAGGCTTTGGTTGGAGTGTTTTGGCGTGGTTTGTCTTCACGGATTAAGGATGAGCTGGCAGGACGGGACACTCCCACCTCTTTGGATGATCTTATCTCCTTGGCCATACGCATTGATCTGCGCTTTCAGGAGCGCACTCGTGAGCTTGCCAGAGAGAGGAGACCTCTTCGCCAGACCACTGTTGCTCGAGGGACTTCTTTTTCTCTCTGGCTTCTTCATCTTCTCCTGAACCCATGCAGGTCGATCACCTTAAGTCTTCTGAGCAACGCCGCAAGGAGAGACTCGCACAAGGTCTTTGTTTTTACTGCGGCAGTGCCTCTCATCTCTTACGCGCTTGTCCTCAGAAGCCGGGAAACGTATCCGCCTAGGACAGGTAAGAGAGGCCTTCCTAGGTGGTTATGATTCCTCTCCGCCTCTGGTTTTGTCTGTTATTCTACATTTAGGTTCCCGTCACTTTTCTCTGGAGGCTTATGTTGATTCAGGAGCGGCTGGGAACTTTGTTCAGCTCGAGGTTGTTAACAGGCTTGGGATACCTGTTAGACCCTTGGAGACTCCTAGACAAATAGCTTCCGTCGATGGTCAGCCTTTGCGGGAGACCGTCAACTTGGTTACGGAGGAAGTCGAACTTCAGATTGGAGCTCTTCATCGTGAGAAACTGGCCTTTTATGTTTTACCTTCTTTGTCTCATTCTTTCCTTTTGGGTCTTCCTTGGTTGAGAGATCACGAACCCACGCTGGACTGGCGTACTGGAGATGTTCTACGGTGGGGACAGTCTTGTCTGAACAGGTACCTGCTTCCCATCAAGCCTGCGTCCTCCTCTCGGTCTGCTTCGGAATCCGTGGGAATTCCTCCAGCCTATTGCGCTTTCTCGGACGTCTTTAACAAGAAGGAAGCGGAGATTTTGCCGCCGCACCGCTCTTATGACTGCCCGATAGACCTTGTTCCTGGTTCTACTCCACCTAGGGGTCGTATTTACCCATTGTCTCCTACCGAGACTCAAGCCATGTCCGAATATATTCAAGAGAATCTGGCCAGAGGCTTCATTCGAAAGTCTTCCTCACCTGCAGGAGCTGGGTTCTTCTTCGTTAAAAAGAAGGACGGTTCTTTTCGCCCATGTATAGACTACCGGGGTCTCAACACCATCACGATCAAAAACAAGTACCCACTTCCTCTTATACCTGAACTCTTTGATCGTCTACGTGGAGCACGAATCTTTACCAAATTGGATCTCAGAGGAGCTTATAATTTGATCTGTATCCGTTCTGGTGACGAGTGGAAGACTGCGTTTAATACCAGAGATGGTCATTATGAATATTTGGTTATGCAATTCGGTTTATTCAATGCACCCGCAGTCTTCCAGGAGTTCGTAAATGATGTTTTTCGGGATCTACTTTACACCTGTGTTGTAGTGTACTTGGACGATATCCTTGTGTTCTCTCCAGATCTGTCTACTCACAGAAGAGATGTACGGCAAGTACTTCAGCGTTTGAGAGAGAATCGGCTGTACGCAAAACTGGAAAAATGTGTCTTCGAACAGTCATCTCTACCCTTCTTGGGTTTCATCATTTCCGACGCTGGTTTGTGTATGGATCCGGGAAAAGTTTCTGCCGTGCTCAACTGGCCGCGTTCTCTTGGAGTGAAAGCAATTCAGCGATTTCTTGGATTTGCTAACTACTATCGGCAGTTTATACCTCACTTTTCCTCTCTTTCAGCTCCAATCTCCTCCATGATTCGGAAGGGTGCCAATCCTCATCTGTGGTCGTCTGAGGCCGAAGAGGCTTTCCGGTCCATCAAGCAAGCCTTTGCCTCAGCTCCTATTCTTCATCGTCCAGTGGCCAATAAACCCTTCATCCTTGAAGTAGATGCTTCTGCAATTGGAGCTGGAGCTGTGCTCTCGCAGAAATCCTCTTCTGGGCGTCTTGTGCCCTGTGGTTTTTTCTCAAAGATCTTCTCCTCCTCAGAAAAAAATTATTCCATCGGTGATAAAGAACTTTTGGCAATCAGGTTGGCATTAGAGGAGTGGCGGTACCTCTTAGAAGGGGCTTTACATCGTTTTATAATCTACAGCGATCACAAGAATCTGGCGTACCTTCGTTCTGCGCAAAGACTTAATCCTCGGCAGGCCAGGTGGGCCTTGTTTTTCGCCAGGTTTGACTTCGAACTTCGTTTCTTGCCAGGATATAAAAACTCCAAAGCCGACGCTCTGTCTAGGTCATTCCAGGTGGTAGATTTGGAGGACGAGCCTGCACACATCATTGATCCTGCCAGAGTCATCACAGTTGCTCCAGTCTCTCTCACTTCGTTGCCTCCGGGTAAGACCTTTGTCGCTGAAGGGAACAGGAGACGTGTCTTACTTTGGGGTCACGCCTCCAAACTGGCTGGACATGTTGGTTTAAAAAAAACCTTTCGTTTGATCTCTCGTTTTTACTGGTGGCCAACGTTGTCTAAGGATGTCCAAAGGTTTGTCGCCTCTTGTCCTTCCTGTGCCAAGAATAAGATTCCCAGGCAACTACCTTCTGGGCTTTTACATCATTTGCCAGTACCTTCCACTCCGTGGCAACATTTATCTATGGATTTCATCACTGATCTGCCTCATTCTTCTGGTTCCACCGTCATCTTCGTGGTCATGGACCGTTTCTCCAAGATGGCTCATTTCATCGCTCTCCCAGGTTTACCTTCTGCTCCCGAATTGGCAAAGATTTTTGTTCACCATATTTTTCGTCTTCATGGTCTTCCTTTACATATTGTTTCTGACCGAGGTGTTCAATTCACCGCCCGCTTCTGGAGATCCCTCTGCAAATCTATGAACATTTCGCTTGATTTTTCTTCGGCCTACCATCCACAGTCCAATGGCCAGGTGGAACGTACTAATCAGACCTTGGTAACTTATCTCCGTCATTTTTCCAATTCTCATCAGAATGATTGGTCTGACTTACTGCCATGGGCTGAGTTTTCTTACAATAACCATCCCTGCAAAGCCACTAACAAATCTCCATTTTTTATCATCTATGGTAAACATCCTGGTCTTCCTCTTCCGGTTCCTCCTGTCTCTACTGTACCAGCGGCTGATCTTCTGTCTAGAGAGTTCTCCAGGGTCTGGCAGGAGACCAAGTCCGCCCTTGAGTTGGCTCAAGTTAGGATGAAGAGACATGCGGACAAAAGACGTCTTGATTCTCCTATATTCCATCCTGGGGACAAGGTTTGGGTTTCTTCTAAATTTATCCGTCTCAAAATCCCTTCACATAAGCTGGGTCCTCGCTATATCGGTCCATTCGAAGTTTTGTCTCGTATTAATGACGTTTCTTACAAACTTAAGTTGCCTGCCTCTCTGCGTATTTCTAATTCTTTTCATGTGTCTCTCCTTAAACCTGTAGTTTTTAATCAGTTTCATTCTTCTAACCTTTGTTCTCCTTCGCCTGTTTCCGAGGATGATGTCTTTGAAGTTAGGGACATTTTAGCCATGAAAAAACTTAGAGGGAGAACTTTGTTTTTGGTTGACTGGAAGGGTTTTGGTCCTGAGGAGAGGTCCTGGGAGCCTCGAGAGAACATTCGGGCTCCTCGTATTTTGTCCCGGTTTCTTTCTAGTCTTAAAAAGGAGGGGCGTAAAGATGGGGGTACTGTCATGCCGTTGCTGCCGCCGCCACTCCCCACTGCAGCTCGCCGGGTGCGCGCGCGCTCGCGTCGCATTCAGCTCTGCGCGTGCGCACATCTGATTCCTTTCTGTTCCCTCTTTCCCTTTGTGCCTGCTGTGTAACCATCTGATCTCAGTCGACCCTCCAGCTTCCGTGGCGATAGTCCCTCACGGGCCTGCCCCTAACTCTCCCTGTATAGGGGCGGTCCACCTGGTCAGCTCGTCCGAGAGGGGTTCGTCATCACGGTCCAGTGGGTCCACTCTCCGTTTTTCACTGTTTAAATCTACATGCTCTATAGGACTGCACTCGGGTGACATCCGAGTGCAGCCAGATTCTTACAGCGTCACAAGTACCTTGTCAAATGGAAGGGTTATGGCCAGGAGGATAATTCTTGGGTTTTTGCCTCTGATGTCCATGCTGCTGATTTGGTCCGTGCCTTTCATCTGGCTCGTCCTGATCGTCCTGGGGGCCCTGGTGAGGGTTCGGTGACCCCTCCTCAAGGGGGGGTACTGTTCTGAATTCTGCTTTTGGGTTCCCTCCAGTGGTTGTAGGTGGTAATGCAGTTGTCCCTGAGTTGCAGTCCTGGTCAGGTGTTTCTGCTGATTGCAGTTCTGACTGGGGTATTTAGGTGTGCAGGATTCATTAGTCCTTGCCAGTTGTCCATGGTTCTGGGAGGTTTTGGATCTTTGTCTTGTTCCTCCTGCCTTGCTGCCAATTCAGCAAAGATAAGTGTCTGGTTTTTGTTTCTGTGGCACACATCCTGTGTGCTTAATAATTCTGTGCTATTCATTTGTTTTCTCTTGTCCAGCTTAGACTGTGTCAGTGTTTTCTCAGTCTTGTTGGATTCTCTGGAGTTGCAGATATACGCTCCACATCTTTAGTTAGATGGTGGAATTTTTTGCATTTTCTGCTGTGGATATTTTTGGAAGGATTTTAATACTGACCGCTTAGTATTCTGTCCTATCCTTTCCTATTTTAGCTAGAGTGGCCTCTTTTGCTAAATCCTGTTTCCTGCCTGCGTGTGTCTTTTCCTCTACTACTCACAGTCAATATTTGTGGGGGGCTGTCTATCCTTTGGGGTTCTGCTCTGAGGCAAGGTAGAATTCCTATTTCCATCTATAGGGGTATTTAGTCCTCCGGCTGTGTCGAGGTGTCTAGGATTTGTTAGGCACACCCCACGGCTACTTCTATTTGCGGTGTTAAGTTCAGGATTTGCGGTCAGTACAGTTTACACCAACTCCAGAGAAAGTTCCATGCGGCTCCAAGGTCACCAGATCATAACAGTTCTCGGTCAGAGGGGACCGACCCTGCTTAAAGGGGTCCTCTGGGGTGATGGTACTGCAGCAAAGATAGTGACGCTTTCCACAGGTGAAGTGGGGTCCCCAGGGCTCCCGGTGTGCTGGGCGGGGATAGTGTATGCCAGCAAATAAATGGAGGACACAGAGTTGTAATGTCTTTACCTGGTTTACTGGTTGTAAGCAGCCGCAGTCCAGGGTACCAGCAACAGGTGCTGATGTAGACTGGCCGGCCTGGAGGCAAAGGTGGATCCCTCTCCCAGGTGAGGTCCGTAAGCCTTCCTACTCTGGCTCGTATGCAAGGCCCTTGCTGCCTGTAGCTTCCATACAAAGTCCTCTCTCCTATCCTGGGACAGTTACCCGTATGGTGGGCAGTGTGAGCCTTTTTATAGGGTCTCTAGCACGACCCGGGCTCTTAGTGTCCTGCTGCACCTTCAGGTGTGGGTGCGGGCAAATAACAAAGTCCTATGCCCTCCGGCTCTGCTGTGTGACCTGGAGTACAACACAGCCTCGGGCTCCCGATGCCCGGTTCCTGCACTTCGGCTCAGAGGGTGCCTGGTCACAGTTCACCTCCAAGCCCTATCCGTCTCCTGTGCTTATTTCCTCAGATGCTCACTACAATTCAACCCTATAGGCTATATCACTTTCCTGGAGCTGCAGCTCACACTGCACGGCCCCACTGTCTGCTCCCTGTCCTCACCCTTCCACTGTCTGCTCCAGACTAAACTAACTCCTCCTCCTGACCAGAACACTTAAAGCTGGGGAAGCTCCCCTAAATCCGGGTTCAGAGCTCCCCCTTCTGGCCTGGATTCAGAATGTGTTGCATGTAGGTGCGTTACCTGGTAAAGGGAATTCCCCCTGCCTCCAAGCAAGATATTACCCTCCCTGAAGGGAAGGCAACATCACTGTAACAACCGGTTACCTGGGGTGTTACACTTTCATCACACCTGGAATGGTGCCATTCAAAATTACAACACATACGCAGAAAATCAAGCTACATTGAGAAATCTTTTTTTATAAGGTACTGCTCTCCAAAGACGGCAAGGAAAAAATGAAAATGCCAAAAAAAAAAATTCCCGGGTCCTTAAAGGGTTAAAATACCAAGATAAACTATACCTGCTTCATGTATCGTCCATAACTATACAAACAATCATGTAAAGCGTAGTACTTCATATATGAAAAAGATGCATAGGTAAATATTAATATTCTTTTTTTTTATTTTCCAGAAGCTGCTGAAAGCTCCAATATCGGAGGAGGAACAGGGACGATGGGTCTTGGTGCCTGCTATGGTCCCCAGTTTACTCTGCAGCATGTACCTGATTACAGACAAAACATATATATTCCAGGCACTGCTACGCTTAACGCTGCCATAAAACAAGAAGGCAAAGTCCTTGCACCTTCAGGAGGGAACAAGAAAAAAGCAGCCAAAAAGGAGAAGAAATAACATTCTGCACCAGCAGAGCAAAATCCTCTAAGCACTTAACCCCAGCCAAATCATATTGAATGTCATTGTTGCAATGAAAAGTAAAAAAAGAAGAAGGGGGATGTTCGTAGATTATAGGAAGCAAGTAGATGATGCTAATAGAACATACTTTGGAGCTGTTAAAGTTATTTTTAACACATGCGATGATACTTAGTATTAGCCAATGTTTTAATCTTTTTGCCTGTCCTATAAAATTCCCCCTTTTAAAATTCATAGTAGAAAACATGTAAAATTTGGTTATCAAAAAAGTGTCATTCAGTGACGAAAAAGCCGAAAGTCAATTGACTCTAAACCTTTGCACTTAATATTTACTTTTTAAAATTGTATCTTTAAATAATTCTAAAGATGACATTTATTACACCGATATAGAGAGATTTGGATCGTCGTAAAATATTGGGTTACGTAAAAGAATAAGGAAAATCTTACCAAGTACAGAGCACATTTTTCTTCTTTATGGACATTACTTTCTGAAAAATTTGAGCTATCAGAGCCATTATCTAGCCAAAGCTCCTGCTGTACAAGCTAAACCAATAAAATGTGATATTCATTCAATCGCAACTGAAAACAATGGCTGTCACTGTTACAAAAACAAAAAAGTTTAGCCGAATGGACCTGTATCCAAAAAGTGTGTGCAGTATGAGATACACATTTATCTAGCTCGTAATGTTGTGATATACGGACCTGGCTCTGAAGGCAATGAGGATTATCTAGAGAATGGATCTTGATCGAAAGAGTTGTCCCTTTAAAATACAAAGTGATTGTAATAGCAAGGATGGAGAGGCACAAAAGAAGGCAAAGTCCAGGAAAAGTGATACAAACGTTCTATATTTTGATATTCAAAGAGTTGCCCGGTTGGTATCTACAGTCAGTACTGTGCCCGATTCTTTCTATACCTGTGAAACTAAAGCAGCATCAACGTTACAGAAAGACTGCAATGAAAAAAAAGGAAAAAAAAATCTGTTTATTCCAATGTAAAGAATGTATGTTGTGATTGTAATAATGTATAAGCGATTGTGTAGCAAATAATCTAGTACTATTCATTGTGTTATCTTGATTTTGATTCTGATGGGACTATAGATTACATTTACAAGCCGATCTGTACAATGCGCCTGTCCTCGCCAAACATTGAACACAGACTTCTGGATGAATTGATGCCTAACTTTAATACATATTACATGCATCTCTACAATCTATGTATATTTTTCTTATTGAAAAAAAAAGAGTTTTGTAGCTTGGATGTATGTAGGTACATTTTCTGAAGTATTAAAAGGGGTTGTCCACTTGGAATTAAAAATGTTTTGATGTGTCTGAAATATGAATGTATGGATTTTACTAATATGTTTATATTATGAAAGGTTTCAGGTGTTCAGATATAAGCAGTGCGCCCATGTCCTGTCTGATGCACAGAATTTACCGGGTGATAATGTCACAAGTGCTCTTGTGTGGTAGAGACATCTGACTGACTCATTTCGACAGCTATGCCAAGCTATTTTGGTTTTATACATTGGCTGTGACAAAGAAGGGGGCTGGCTAAGAACCCAAACCAGTGGTAAGGCAGATTAGCTGGACTGCTGTACATGTGAGAACTAGTCAGGCAGTGATAATCTCCTCCTGATTGTGTTGAAACTACAACACACAGCCCACTAAGTGACACATCCCTGGAATCAGTCACTCATTATACTGCTGTCAGATTACATATCAAAAATCTGCTGACAGATTCTGTTTAACTCTGCTCCATTCAAAATTCAACAGGCTTGGTCCCTTTCTCTCCTGACACTATCTGACAAGGGGGAGTCAGGAGGCCTCTATACACATTAGGCTGTTCTGACAATATTGGTGGGTTTGGCCAGTTTGGTCTCATGTGTAAATGGATGTAAAAGTGAATGTAAAAGTGGAGATGCTGGGATCCAGAACCACTGCTGATATCTAAACACTGTGATGCCTGCAGTAAAACAAGTATATTAGAAAGTTCTATATATTTACGTTTCAAAGACACCTAAACATTGTTTTCAAGTGAAGAACCCATATAAAGGATGTATCTGCTATTATCACCTCATCTCACAGCAGCAAGATGAAAAGATTGCCGAAGAAATGATGCAGCTTTTGGGAAGCAGGAATTAGTACAGGAACAATAAAGATTGTGAGTTATATTGTAACTGTGTACAGGGGGTGAGGCTGGTGGGAGACACCGTATAGCAAAATGACCTTTAAAATTCTACACTCAGTCCTGTAGGATTTCACTTCAACATCATTTGAAATAATAGAACAAACAGCACATAAAGGATCATATCATAATCCGGCCATCTCTATTGGGGAAAGGGAATGGGTATTGGTTAACGAGAACTCATAGTCAAATTGTTACATTGTCAATTAGTTTACTTTATTTGAAAAAATGCTTAACAATGAAAATGTAATATTTGGGTAGGGAATGACTTTGACATTTCAACTTTTGAGATACAGCAGGAACCCAGGGGTGGCCATACTGTAGATGACAGATAATAGAGAGCACTATTCTTTAAAGTGACTGCGCACCCTTACCTTGCCCAGGTTGCACATTCGCTATGTCGGCCGGACGATGTAGACCAGTTATTATATATTCTATATTAGCCATATGCAGACGATGGGTCCCTATATATATTAGATGGCGGTCATCCAAATCATCTTTGGCCAATTGTTTGGCTAACAGCCAACTCAGCCGACTCTCCCATACACAGGAGTGCCTGTTTGGCAGACCTCTCCTGTGCTCTGTGTGAGAAAGTTGGCGGCTGACACGTCGATCAGTGGCTTGTATCCAGGAGAACCATGCAATAGGTAGTCTGAAATCGGACATGTGTGATCGACATCTCCCAAAACTATCAGTTGGCCGGTGACTCAATAAACATTAGATGGTTTGCTAAATTCGTCAATATCGGCAAGTTCAGACAAAATGAATCCAATGTGTATGGGGGGCATTAAGGACACATTTACACGAGCTGAATCCACGGTTGTTAAATTACCACCAATTAGATCCATGCAAGCTGATCAGCAGTCATTTAATGGCCAGTTTAGACATGTGTACTATATTGCATAGAACATCATTTTGTGGGCAGTATGTCTCCTGTTTACACAAGAAAATGCACACAATTATTGCACCCAATGATTTCCCGCCTGTTTATATCGGCTGATAACTGGTGTTCCCCAGTTATCAAGCTATCTAAATGGGCTTTAACATTTCAGCTAAGAGCCCATCAGAGTTAACAACGCTATACCCTTCAAGGACATAGGTTATACATGCATAAAAGGGTGCAATTTCTTCTGATATAACCAACTACAGATGCTATTAAATTCACATAAGACAATGACAATGCAATCTGCTTATTCGCCATTAAACCTTTTAGCCAATTGCAGGCCAAAAACACAACTTGACAAGTGACTGATGTGTCTCTATATACATCCACTGTTTGAGGTTAAGAATATTGTTACATAGCTGTGTAGAAATCTGCATGTTGACAATCCATAAGGTATCCAGAGGTGCATTGGGAAAAGACCATATGTGCATGTCCTATTCAAGCATGGGGTTTATTTTATTTATGCACTTAGAAAAATAAAAAAAATAAAAATAATAACAAATTGACAAAAGGAAACTATTTTGCACCTCTTACTAATCGAGGCAGCAATACTGATGGTTGAACTGTCTCTTGGTTTTTATTATTTGCTGATAAACTGAAATGAAAAACATTTTATAAAATTCTTAAGGGCATAAACAAATTCACAACCAATTCATGTTGATTCTTATTTTCTTAATGCAACAGAGATAAAACAAAGCAACAATTGCTCTATGTCTTACCAATCTGTCTCCATGGTAACAGACAACAAACACACACTGTGTAGTCAGGTTCTACAGTCACGCTCCCTTTCATCTAACTCTACTTTCTGCTAACCTATTGAATGTATTTTATCAAGAAGTAGGGGAAACATAGATGAGAACAGGATCAGTCTACTCATGATTTTTTTTGTAGTCTGTTACCTTGGAGAAAATGTTTTAAATCAAGACTATTTGCAAACTTTTTTTTTTTCAAATGTAGTCGGTCAATCTTTTTTTTTTTTATAAATTAAAATAATGGTTGCTACTCCTTAAGTCATAAAAAATAGTTGTCCTTAGTCTGTGGCCATTAGGTACAATTTAAACACGAATGCTCTTCAAGAGACCACTTAGGGTATACATGGGTGTCCATTATGAGAGAGATCTATACTAGGTTCTTAAATATAAGATTCTGGGTTTGGACATTGTATGATGGACAACAATGAAAATCCAGGTAGTTTCTATAAGATAGGATTTACTGCAATGATGTGCAGAGGAAGCATATATTGATGTGAGCAAGGGGATGTTCACACTGTTTTTGTAGTTTATGCCGAAGGGCCTGTATATTTGACTCTGAAATGCTGCAGTGGTGGGGACCAAGACCTTGTTGCAGGCAGGTCGTACAGGCAAGTCCCAGCTGTCATGGATTGATAGGTCTCTGCCTATATGCGCATGTAGATCTGTCAATCAAGTACAGCAGGCGGGGTGAAGCAGCCGCAGACCCTCTTGTCTGATTGGTCTACAGCACGGTCTCAGGCATGCAGCATCTCAGAGTCAAACATACTGGACATAGTCAACGATGATTTCCATTGCAAACGAATTCTACAAGACAGCAGTACGTTATTTTTACAAATGCAGTTGCATAAATACATTGAAAGCAGGGACGGAGGTACCACTGATGCAGCCTTTGCGTAGTAGTAAGGGGGCCCACTTCCACCTCCAAAGCAGCAAGCATTTTCTTTCTCAAACACATAAAGGGGTGCGTTATGATGAGCTATTGGACTGCAAAGGCCCATATTCTGTTCTTACCCAGGGGCCCTTTTCTACCTATGCCCATTAAAGTATAAATCGGGAGATTTTCCCGGCGTATACAAGGCCTGTGCATCACAAAGTATCGTGTGAACGGAGCCTAAAAATAAATAGCCTTGATTATATCAACCAGTGATAGGACGTGTTCACACATCTCCAGCGTTTCCCTCTGTCCTTTTATATAATAGTTGGAGAAAACTGATGGCACCACTGATATCACAATTTTCATTGGGCTAATTTGTGCCCATTTCTTTTGCAAAAAATCCTATCAGTTCTATGTCAAAGAGAGTTGCAAGCTTGCTAATTCTTGCTATGTTGTTTTGTAATTTTGTAATGTGACATGTCTCTTATGAGAACCTGAGGAAGGGCTCACATTACTATAACCTAGTGAAACACTTTCATGTCTTACTTGGATGTGTGGCACCACATGTTCCTCGAATAAGGTAGTTAACCTATGTGAAAAGTTAACAAAATAGAACATTTTGTATAAAATATTAATTTATACCTTGTTCTTTAGACGTCATTGTGAACCACACAAGTGCGTACATTTGCAATGGGAAGCTGATAACTATAGCCTGGAGTTAGAACAAAGGACATCTGAGTTACATAGAAACGTACTAATAACTTATAAATGACCTGCACTTGCACGTTCTGCAGAACAGTCATAATGATTAATGCTTGATGCCGAGCTAATCATTTGCAATTGTGACAAAGACCTTTATAACGTCTCAATGTTAGCTCTTTAAGTAATAAAGGCCATTCTAAGTCCTCCCCACAGACCAGCTGATCTATAGGACACGGAACGACAATGACGTGGTATATAATGGAGTAGTCATTTCCGACTAGCATTCATGGAAAATGAACCAATGGCATCATAACTCATCAAAGACGGACATGATATACAGGACTAATGCATTAACATCATTTCTGTATTGTATATTCAGTAACACGGATAGTTAAAAGTGCCTATCTTCAGTGTGCCAGCATACAGGAAAGGTAATCAGTACGTTTCTTAGATATACTATTGCACGTTATGTATATGATTTATGAGAATTTTTTTTTGAAGATTTTAGCAATGTTCATTATTGTATGTCGGGTTTGCAACAACTCTACTGCATCTGTGTTGCATATATTTGCCAGACTGTGGCTCAGGACTGTAAGCATCCCAGCCTATAAGTGACAGGACCTAAGCATAGTGCACTTACGTACATGTTGAACTGAATGACAATTTATACTACTCTGTCCTTGGGGAAATATCCTACTGTACAGTTACCCCTGGGAATGTTACACCATATTGAAGGTCTACTCCAATAATTCTTTTTTTTTTTCATCTTTTTAGCAATGCTTGTCTTGTGAAGAGAACACCATTGTGTATTAGTGATTTACTCTTTTATGCTATTAACCTGTAGATATCAGTTACCCGACCTTCCTTTCAATCCTCCTGTGTGGCTTGTGATGTACATGTCCATTCTACCAATGCACCCGTTACGTCGCGTGTGTCACTATACATTTATCTCTGCATTATATTATATTATGATCCATTTAATCCATTGTTGTTGTATTACATGCAAGTTTTATACTCTAATATTTATATTGCTTTTTTTTTCCTCTGGGGAAAATAAAACATTTTCTTCAAAACGAGTTGATTGTTTTGTGATACGCATTAGGTTTCCATTATTTAAAAAAAGCAAAACATTTAATATGTCCTTACTTTGGGCACAGTAAAACGGTTGAAAGAAGAAGTTCTGCTTCTAAGTTTTGGTATATTGATGTCAATGAAGAGATGGCCATGCATCACCAGAAGAGATGAGCCTGCAACATTATGTCATTAGGCCTCACATGATGTCATGTTGTGCGTCACGCCCCAATGTCATGACGTAGCGAAGCCTACGAAGCGACAGAGGTACCCAGGAGATGCCTGGCAGAGGATGCCAGCCTTAGATGTGACATCCAAAACCAAGCAAAAGTATTAAATAAGTCACTTTATTGATTAGAAGACATATAGAATACAAAAAGCAAAATAAAAAAATGGGTTTCATAATTGAGTGTGCCATAGTGAAAAAGGATGATCTAATATATAATTGCCTAGAATACTACTTCCTGCAATTTGTGCCAACTTCCTGTCCGGAGCTAATGTCCGGAGCTAATGTCCGGAGCTAATGTCCGGAGATAAGTGACGTCAACAGTGTCCAGTGTCTGATTGGTTGCCGCCTGCTGCGAGCGACCAATCAGAAACGTGCCGTACTGTGACACACTCCGCCCGCCATTTTGGTGTGATTTTTGAATTTTTACCTCACAGCAAGTTTCTACTGCGTGGAGGCGGGCCCAGTGACGTTGCTCTTCAAGCTCCTGCCGAATTTCGTCAAAAAAATGATAATACCATTTACCAAAACTATATATATTTAGTTGTGAAGTGGTTCAGTGACATTTTCACACCAATTTTGAACTTTTGTTTGGTGTTTTCTCCATATACTGCCTATTATTTTTGTTCTTTCTTACTATTATCTATTAATTGTATTATTCTTACATTTGAATAAATAAAGTATATATGGATTCTAGACTCCCGATTCTTTAGAATCGGGCTGCCATCTAGTGAATATATAATAAAAAATAGTGAATATATAATATAATAATAAAGTCCAGTGACAAGAGCAATAATAAACAAATAAATTATTATTGCACAGTGCCAACACAATATTAAAGTTACAGCCATGGCCAAAAGTATTGACACCCCTCCAATTCTGTCAGATAATAC
Source organism: Ranitomeya imitator (assembly GCF_032444005.1). NCBI lineage: Eukaryota > Metazoa > Chordata > Amphibia > Anura > Dendrobatidae > Ranitomeya > Ranitomeya imitator. The sequence continues at coordinate 55,190,609 of NC_091285.1, forward strand.
TCATTTTCTTCCTGAAAATGATTGCAAACACAAATTCTTTGGTATTATTATCTTCATTTAATTTGTCTTAAATGAAAAAACACAAAAGAGAATGAAGCAAAAAGCAAAACATTGATCATTTCATACAAAACTCCAAAAATGGGCCAGACAAAAGTATTGGCACCCTCAGCCTAATACTTGGTTGCACAACCTTTAGCCAAAATAACTGCGACCAACCGCTTCCGGTAACCATCAATGAGTTTCTTACAATGCTCTGCTGGAATTTTAGACCATTCTTCTTTGGCAAACTGCTCCAGGTCCCTGATATTTGAAGGGTGCCTTCTCCAAACTGCCATTTTTAGATCTCTCCACAGGTGTTCTATGGGATTCAGGTCTGGACTCATTGCTGGCCACCTTAGAAGTCTCCAGTGCTTTCTCTCAAACCATTTTCTAGTGCTTTTTGAAGTGTGTTTAGGGTCATTGTCCTGCTGGAAGACCCATGACCTCTGAGTGAGACCCAGCTTTCTCACACTGGGCCCTACATTATGCTGCAAAATTTGTTGGTAGTCTTCAGACTTCATAATGTCGTGCACACGGTCAAGCAGTCCAGTGCCAGAGGCAGCAAAGCAACCCCAAAACATCAGGGAACCTCCGCCATGTTTGACTGTAGGGACCGTGTTCTTTTCTTTGAATGCCTCTTTTTTACTCCTGTAAACTCTATGTTGATGCCTTTGCCCAAAAAGCTCTACTTTTGTCTCATCTGACCAGAGAACATTCTTCCAAAACGTTTTAGGCTTTTTAGGTAAGTTTTGGCAAACTGCAGCCTGGCTTTTTTATGTCTCGGGGTAAGAAGTGGGGTCTTCCTGGGTCTCCTACTATACAGTCCCTTTTCATTCAGACGCCAACGGATCGTATGGGTTGACACTAGGGTTGAGCGAAACGGGTCGTTCATTTTCAAAAGTCGCCGACTTTTGGCAAAGTCGGGTTTCATGAAACCCGATCCGACCCCTGTGCGGGGTCGGCCATGCGGTACGTGACTTTCGCGCCAAAGTCGCGTTTCAATGACGCGAAAAGCGCCATTTCTCAGCCAATGAAGGTAAACGCAGAGTGTGGGCAGCGTGATGACATAGGTCCTGGTCCGCACCATCTTAGAGAAGGGCATTGCAGTGATTGGCTTGCTGTCTGCGGCGTCACAGGGGCTATAAAGGGGAGTTCCCGCCGACCGCCATGTTACTGCTGCTGATCTGAGCTTAGGGAGAGGTTGCTGCCGCTTCGTCAGAAGCAGGGATAGCGTTAGGCAGGGTCCATTAACCACCAAACCGCTTGTGCTGTAGCGATTTCCACTGCCCAACACCACCTTCGGTGTGCAGGGACAGTGGAAGCTACATTTTTTTTTTTTTCCCCCTCAGCGCTGTAGCTCATTGGGCTGCCCTAGAAGGCTCCCTGATAGCTGCATTGCTGTGTGTACGCCGCTGTGCAAACCAACTGCTTTTTTCAAAGCACAAATCCTCTTGTTCCTTCCTTTCTGCACAGCTATCTTTTTTGTTTGTACACACTTTTTATTTAATTTGTGCATCAGTCCACTCCTTATTGCTGCCTGCCATACCTGGCTGAGATTACTGCAGGGAGATAGTAATTGAAGGACACTCCCTGTTTTTTTTTTTTTGTGGGAGATTAAGATTGACATTTCTGCTAGAGTGCCATCCCTGTCTGTGTCATCTCTCACTCAGTGGGCCATAGAAAGCCTATTTATTTTTTTGCTTGATTTGGGTTATAAAATCTACCTGAAAAAATCACTACATCAATCAGTGGGAGAAAAATATTGGCCTCAGGGCTTGTGTGCCACTCTTGACTCCTGTGTGCATCATCACTCACTCAGTGGGCCATAGAAAGCCTATTTATTTTTTTGCTTGATTTTGGTTCTAAAATCTACCTGAAAAAATCACTACATCAATCAGTGGGAGAAAAATATTGGCCTCAGGGCTTGTGTGCCACTCCTGACTCCTGTGTGCATCATCACTCACTCAGTGGGCCATAGAAAGCCCTTTTTTTTTTTCTTTTTTGCTTTATTTGGGTTCTAAATTCTACCTGAAAAAATCAATAAATCAATCAGTGGGAGATTAATATTGGCCTTTGGGCTTGTGTGCCAGTCCTAAGCGTGCCATCTCTCTCTCTCAGATAGTGGGCCATAGAAAGCCTATTTTTTTTTTTTATTGGGTTTATAAATTTTCCCTGGAACCAAAAAAAAAAAAGTGGGAGATTAATATTGGCCTCTGGGCTTGTGTGCCAGTCCTGAGCGTGCCATCTCTCTCACAAATAGTGGGCCATAGAAAGCCTATTTATTTTTTTGCTTGATTTGGGTTCTAAAATGTACCTGAAAAAATCACTACATCAATCAGTGGGAGAAAAATATTGGCCTCAGGGCTTGTGTGCCACTCCTGACTCCTGTGTGCATCATCACTCACTCAGTGGGCCATAGAAAGCCCATTTTTCTTTTTTTTTGCATTATTTGGGTTCTAAATTCTACCTGAAAAAATCAATAAATCAATCAGTGGGAGATTAATATTGGCCTTTGGGCTTGTGTGCCAGTCCTAAGCGTGCCATCTCTCTCTCTCAGATAGTGGGCCATAGAAAGCCTATTTATTTATTTTTTTTTTTATTGGGTTTATAAATTTTCCCTGGAAAAAAAAAAAAAAGTGGGAGATTAATATTGGCCTCTGGGCTTGTGTGCCAGTCCTGAGCGTGCCATCTCTCTCACAAATAGTGGGCCATAGAAAGCTTATTTATTTATTTTTTTTTTGTTTTATAAATTCTCCCTTAAAAAAAAAGGGAGATTAATATTGGCCTTTGGGCTTGTGTGCCAGTCCTAAGCGTGCCATCTCTCTCTGTCTCTCAGATAGTGGGCCATAGAAAGCCTATTTATTATTTTTTTTATTGGGTTTATAAATTTTCCCTGGAACAAAAAAAAAAAAGTGGGAGATAAATATTGGCCTCTGGGCTTGTGTGCCACTCCTGACTCCTGTGTGCGTCATCTCTCACTCAGTGGGCCATAGAAAGCCTTTTTTTGTTTTATTTGTTTTCTAAATTCTCCCTGAAAAAATCATTTTATTTTATTTGGTTTCTAAATTCTTCCTGAAAAAATAATTTTATTCTATTATTTTTTTTTCCTAAAGTCTCCCTGAAAAAAAAACAAAAAAAAACAAATCAGTGGGAGATTAATATTGCCCTTTCTGCTTGTGTGCCAGTCTTGACTCCTGGGTGTGCCATCTCTCTCTCTCTCTCCAATTGTGGGCCATAGAAAGCCTATTATTTTTTTAGCTTGATTTAGGTTCCAAAATCTACCTGAAAAAATCACTACATCAATCAGTGGGAGATAAATATTGGCCTCTGGGCTTGTGTGCCACTCCTGACTCCTGTGTGCGTCATCTCTCACTCAGTGGGCCATAGAAAGGCTTTTTTTTGTTTTATTTGTTTTCTAAATTCTCCCTGAAAAAATCATTTTATTTTATTTGGTTTCTAAATTCTTCCTGAAAAAATCATTTTATTCTATTTTTTTTTTTTCCTAAAGTCTCCCTTAAAAAAAAAAAAAAATCAAATCAGTGGGAGATTAATATTTACATTTGTGCTTCAGTGACAGTCCTGCGTGTGTGGCATCTCTCTCATTTGTTGACACCAACAACAGAGTGTGTAACATTGTGCCTGATTTTCGTTGTGGTGTCACTCACCTGTAAAGGGGTAGGTAAATCATACTGAAGTTATAGCTCACCGTGTAATTTGTGTGACAGCAACAAATACCGTTAGTTTGTTTACGTTTTTAAAACAATGAGGAAGTATGGTGGAAGAGGTCGTGGCCGGGGGCGTTCATTGTCAGCTGGTAATGAGGGTAGTGGTAGTGGTGGAGCATCAGCTGGTCGTGGGAAAAAAAATATTGCACCTAAGTCTGGAGCTGTGGAGCCAGGTTCGTCGTCAGGCTACACAAGGCCTCGAACGCTCCCTTTTCTGGGAGTAGGAAAACCGCTTTTAAAGCCGGAGCAGCAAGAGCAAGTTTTGGCTTATCTTGCTGACTCAGCCTCTAGCTCTTTTGCCTCCTCTCGTGAAACTGGTAAATGTCAAAGCAGCGCGTCGTTAGTGGATGTTCACGGTCAGGGACAAGTCGCTTCCTTGTCCTCTTCAGCAAAAACAACAACAGAGAAGAATGCAGCAGGCGACACAACGGGTTACTCCATGGAGCTCTTTACACATACCGTCCCTGGCTTAGAAAGTGAAGCAGTTAACAGTCCATGCCCATTACAAGTTGAATCTGACATGGAGTGCACTGATGCACAGCCACAGCCAGACTACTATGCTGGTCCTTTGACTCAGACCACAACATTGCCCTCGCAGGGTGCTGATCAAGAATCAGACCCTGATGAGACTATGTTGCCCCATCACGAACGCTATACCACCGACCGACACGGTGACACAGACGAAGTTGCACACGAGCTACAAGAAGAGGTAATAGATTACCCAGTTCTTGACCCCGATTGGCAGCCATTGGGGGAACAGGGTGCAGGCGGCAGCAGTTCTGAAGCGGAGGAGGAGGGGCCGCAGCAGGCATCAACATCGCAACAGGTTCCATCTGCCGGGCCCGTATCTTGCCCAAAACGCGTGGCAAAGCCAAAACCTGTTGGAGGACAGCGTGGCCATCCGGTTAAAGCTCAGTCTGCAATGCCTGAAAAGGTATCCGATGCTAGAAAGAGTGCAGTCTGGCATTTTTTTAAACAACATCCAATTGATCAGCGCAAAGTCATCTGTCAAAAATGTTCAACTACCTTAAGCAGAGGACAGAATCTGAAAAGTCTTAATACAAGTTGCATGCATAGACATTTAACCACCATGCATTTGCAAGCCTGGACTAACTACCAAACGTCCCTTAAGGTTGTAGCACCCTCGGCCAATGAAGCTAGTCAGCAACGCAACATCCCTTCCGGCAGTGTAGGGCCACCATTTTCCGCACCACCTGCAGTATCTGTGCAGGTTTCTTTGCCAGGCCAAAGCAGTCAGGGTCAGGGAATCACCAGTTTCGTAGTAGGAAACACTGCATCTAGGGCACCGGCGGCAACAATACCATCTCCCACCGTCTCTCAGTCTGCCATGTCCACCGGCACCCCCGCTAGTTCCACGATCTCCAGCTCTCCAGTCCAGCTCACCCTACATGAGACTATGGTTAGAAAAAGGAAGTACTTAGCCTCGCATCCGCGTACACAGGGTTTGAACGCACACATAGCTAGACTAATCTCGTTAGAGATGATGCCCTACCGGTTAGTTGAAAGCGAAGCTTTCAAAGCCCTGATGGACTACGCTGTACCACGCTACGAGCTACCCAGTCGACACTTTTTTTCCAGAAAAGCCATCCCAGCCCTCCACCAGCATGTTAAAGAGCGCATCGTCCATGCACTCAGGCAATCTGTGAGCACAAAGGTGCACCTGACAACAGATGCATGGACCAGTAGGCATGGCCAGGGACGTTACGTGTCCATCACGGCACACTGGGTAAATGTGGTGGATGCAGGGTCCACAGGGGACAGCAAGTTTGGGACAGTTCTGCCTAGCCCACGGTCTAGGAAACAATTGGCTGTAGCCGTTCGCACCCCCTCCTCCTCCTCTTCGTCCTCCTGCAGAAGCGAGAGCTCGTCCACAGACCGCAGTCGCACAACCACTCCATCCGCAGCTGCCACTGTTGCACACCAGGTCTCCCATTATGGGGCAGCTACTGGCAAACGTCAGCAGGCTGTATTGGCTATGAAGTGTTTGGGCGACAACAGACACACCGCGGAAGTTCTGTCCGAGTTCTTGCAGAAAGAAACGCAGTCGTGGCTGGGCACTGTAGATCTTGAGGCAGGCAAGGTAGTGAGTGATAACGGAAGGAATTTCATGGCTGCCATCTCCCTTTCCCAACTGAAACACATTCCTTGCCTGGCTCACACCTTAAACCTGGTGGTGCAGTGCTTCCTGAAAAGTTATCCGGGGTTATCCGACCTGCTCCTCAAAGTGCGTGGACTTTGCTCACATATCCGCCGTTCGCCCGTACACTCCAGCCGTATGCAGACCTATCAGTGTTCTTTGAACCTTCCCCAGCATCGCCTAATCATAGACGTTGCAACAAGGTGGAACTCAACACTGCACATGCTTCAGAGACTGTGTGAACAGAGGCGGGCTGTTATGTTTTTGTGGGAGGATACACATACACGGGCAGGCAGTAGGATGGCAGACATGGAGTTGTCAGGTGTGCAGTGGTCGAAGATTCAAGACATGTGTCAAGTCCTTCAGTGTTTTGAGGAATGCACACGGCTGGTTAGTGCAGACAACGCCATAATAAGCATGAGCATCCCCCTAATGCGTCTGCTGATGCAAAGTTTGACGCACATAAAGGATCAGGCGTCTGCAGCTGAGGAAGAGGAAAGCCTTGATGACAGTCAGCCATTGTCTGGCCAGGGCAGTGTACAGGACGAGGTAGCGGGCGAAGAGGAGGAGGAGGACGAGGAGGATGATGGGGATGATTATATTTTTAATGAGGAAGCTTTTCCTGGGCCACTGGAAATTGGTGGCGCGGCAAGGCCGGGTTCTGGTTTTTTGAGGGACACAAGTGACGTGGATTTGCCTGAAACTGCCCCTCAACCAAGCACAACCGCAGATTTGAGAACTGGAACTTTGGCCCACATGGCGGATTATGCCTTACGTATCCTCAAAAGGGACACACGCATAACTAAAATGATGAATGATGACGATTACTGGTTGGCCTGCCTCCTTGATCCTCGCTATAAAGGCAAATTGCAAAATATAATGCCACATGAGAACTTGGAACTAATATTAGCAACCAAACAATCAACTCTTGTTGACCGTTTGCTTCTGGCATTCCCTGCACACAGCGCCCGTGATCGTTCTCACACGAGCTGCAGGGGCCAGCAGACCAGAGGAGTTAGAGGGGCAGAAATCAGAAGTGGCGTTGGCCAGAGGGGTTTTCTGACCAGGTTGTGGAGTGATTTTGCTATGACCGCAGACAGGACAGGTACTGCAGCATCAATTCAAAGTGACAGGAGACAACATTTGTCCAGTATGGTTACAAACTATTTTTCATCCCTTATCGATGTTCTCCCTCAACCGTCATTCCCATTTGATTACTGGGCATCAAAATTAGACACCTGGCCAGAATTGGCAGAATATGCATTGCAGGAGCTGGCTTGCCCGGCAGCTAGTGTCCTATCAGAAAGAGTATTCAGTGCTGCAGGTTCAATACTAACAGAAAAAAGGACTCGTCTGGCTACCCAAAATGTAGATGATCTAACCTTCATTAAAATGAACCACAACTGGATTTCGAAATCTTTTGCCCCACCTTGCCCGGCTGACACCTAGCTTTCCTATGAAAAGGTCTTGCCTGTGGACTATTCTGAATGCCTTTTCCAATCTCGTAATTTTCTGCACCTGATTGTCCAGCATACGACATGTTTACACCTCACTAAATGGCCAAACTCCCCACACGGGGCCGTGGTATCGACACTTGGCGACAGCACCCGTGAGAGTGCAGTTTGTCTGAAGAGGTGGGTGAGCCCGCTTTTGGTCGACGGCACTGCCACTCGGTCCCTCCTAGTACAATAAAGTGTCTCTGGTGGTGGTGGTGCGCACCCAACGTCAGACACACCGTTGTAATATGAGGGGCCCTGGGCCTGTACCGCCGGCCACAAGACAGTTCCCCCCCCCCAGCTCAAACAGTGCTCTACCACTTGCAAAATTATCTCACAGCTCCACCAATGTTTAGTCTATGCGCTGACATCCTTCAATGCCTGCCACTGACAATACCATTGTATTGACATTTTTGTTATGTTAGGCCTTCGATGCCTGTCTGTGGTCACTCCTTCCACTAGGCCTCCACTGACCACACCACTGCTGCCCGTGTACCCCTGGAACCAATTTAAAATTGCCTACAGCCAGCCCAATTTATTATGTTAGGGCTTCGAAGCCTGTCTGCGGTCCCTCCTTCCACTAGGCCTCCACTGACCACACCACTGCTGCCCGTGTACCCCTGGAACCAATTTAAAATTGACTACAGCCATGTGTTATTATTTTAGGCCTTCGATGCCTGTCTGCGGTCACTCCTTCCACTAGGCCTCCATTGACCACACCACTGCTGCCCGTGTACCCCTGGAACCAATTTAAAATTGCCTACAGCCATGTGTTATTATTTTAGGCCTTCGATGCCTGTCTGCGGTCACTCCTTCCACTAGGCCTCCACTGACCACACCACTGCTGCCCGTGTACCCCTGGAACCAATTTAAAATTGCCTACAGCCATGTGTTATTATTTTAGGCCTTCGATGCCTGTCTGCGGTCACTCCGTCCACTAGGCCTCCACTGACCACACCACTGCTGCCCGTGTACCCCTGGAACCAATTTAAAATTGCCTACAGCCATGTGTTATTATTTTAGGCCTTCGATGCCTGTCTGCGGTCACTCCTTCCACTAGGCCTCCACTGACCACACCACTGCTGCCCGTGTACCCCTGGAACCAATTTAAAATTGCCTACAGCCATGTGTTATTATTTTAGGCCTTCGATGCCTGTCTGTGGTCACTCCTTCCACTAGGCCTCCACTGACCACACCACTGCTGCCCGTGTACCCCTGGAACCAATTTAAAATTGCCTACAGCCATGTGTTATTATTTTAGGCCTTCGATGCCTGTCTGCGGTCACTCCTTCCACTAGGCCTCCACTGACCACACCACTGCTGCCCGTGTACCCCTGGAACCAATTTAAAATTGCCTACAGCCATGTGTTATTATTTTAGGCCTTCGATGCCTGTCTGTGGTCACTCCTTCCACTAGGCCTCCACTGACCACACCACTGCTGCCCGTGTACCCCTGGAACCAATTTAAAATTGCCTACAGCCATGTGTTATTATTTTAGGCCTTCGATGCCTGTCTGCGGTCACTCCTTCCACTAGTCCTCCACTGACTACACCACTGCTGCCCGTGTACCCCTGGAACCAACATCAGAAAATATAAAAATAAGTATTTTGCTTATAAAAAAGAAAATACTGGAGAGATATCAAATGCAGACATTTTAACATTAAAAACAAACACATACAACAAAAATCTGGTACAGTACTAACAATGGCCACCAGCTACAATAACTTTCTCCTGCAAGTAGTTAACTGAAAGGTTTTTTCAATTTTAAACACAGATATGGCATCCACCGAGTGTTGTCCTGTCGCGTCTTCTTTATATTATTGCCAAGAAGATGCAAAACAATGAAAATAATAAAATCATTATTTACCAAAAAAATAGAGTAAGTCAAAACCACATTGCAAATAAACATTCATTACAAATAAAGAAGCAGGGCGCGTCCGAGGGTGAGTATATACCTAATAAGAATATAATCACCCTCGGACGCGCCCTGCTTCTTTCCGACAGCCTTCCTTCCTAAGAATCAGCCCTTCCGTGGTGTAGAGAGAGGGTTTGTTACACTCCAAGGTGTTCCCCAGGTTGCCTTTCCTGAGCTTCGATCTTCCGGCTCTCGTTTAGTAGTTGTTGGAAACTACGCTGCATTGGGCCTACAAATTGGGTATGGGGTGTAGAGAGATGGTGTGTTCCACTCCAAGGTGTTCCCCAGGTTGCCTTTCCTGAGCTTCGATCTTCCGGCTCTCGTTTAGTAGTTGTTGGAAACTACGCTGCATTAGGCCTACAAATTGGGTATGGGGTGTAGAGAGATGGTGTGTTCCACTGTAGAGAGATGGTGTGTTCCACTCCAAGGTGTTCCCCAGGTTTCCTCGCCAATGCTTCGATCATCATGCTCTCGTTTAGTAGTTGTTGGAAACTACGCTGCATTAGGCCTACAAATTGGGTATGGGGTGTAGAGAGATGGTGTGTTCCACTCCAAGGTGTTCCCCAGGTTTCCTCTCCATTGCTTCGATCTTCATGCTCTCGTTTAGTAGTTGTTGGAAACTACGCTGCATTAGGTCTACAAATTGGGTATGGGGTGTAGAGAGATGGTGTGTTACACTCCAAGGTGTTCCCCAGGTTTCCTCTCCATTGCTTCGATCTTCCGGCTCTCGTTTAGTAGTTGTTGGAAACTACGCTGCATTAGGCCTACAAATTGGGTATGGGGTGTAGAGAGATGGTGTGTTCCACTCCAAGGTGTTCCCCAGGTTTCCTCTCCATTGCTTCGATCTTCATGCTCTCGTTTAGTAGTTGTTGGAAACTACGCTGCATTAGGCCTACAAATTGGGTATGGGGTGTAGAGAGATGGTGTGTTACACTCCAAGGTGTTCCCCAGGTTTCCTCTCCATTGCTTCGATCTTCCGGCTCTCGTTTAGTAGTTGTTGGAAACTACGCTGCATTAGGCCTACAAATTGGGTATGGGGTGTAGAGAGATGGTGTGTTCCACTCCAAGGTGTTCCCCAGGTTTCCTCGCCAATGCTTCGATCATCATGCTCTCGTTTAGTAGTTGTTGGAAACTACGCTGCATTAGGCCTACAAATTGGGTATGGGGTGTAGAGAGATGGTGTGTTCCACTCCAAGGTGTTCCCCAGGTTTCCTCTCCATTGCTTCAATCTTCATGCTCTCGTTTAGTAGTTGTTGGAAACTACGCTGCATTAGGCCTACAAATTGGGTATGGGGTGTAGAGAGATGGTGTGTTACACTCCAAGGTGTTCCCCAGGTTTCCTCTCCATTGCTTCGATCTTCCGGCTCTCGTTTAGTAGTTGTTGGAAACTACGCTGCATTAGGCCTACAAATTGGGTATGGGGTGTAGAGAGATGGTGTGTTCCACTCCAAGGTGTTCCCCAGGTTTCCTCTCCATTGCTTCGATCTTCATGCTCTCGTTTAGTAGTTGTTGGAAACTACGCTGCATTAGGCCTACAAATTGGGTATGGGGTGTAGAGAGATGGTGTGTTACACTCCAAGGTGTTCCCCAGGTTTCCTCTCCATTGCTTCGATCTTCCGGCTCTCGTTTAGTAGTTGTTGGAAACTACGCTGCATTAGGCCTACAAATTGGGTATGGGGTGTAGAGAGATGGTGTGTTCCACTCCAAGGTGTTCCCCAGGTTTCCTCGCCAATGCTTCGATCATCATGCTCTCGTTTAGTAGTTGTTGGAAACTACGCTGCATTAGGCCTACAAATTGGGTATGGGGTGTAGAGAGATGGTGTGTTCCACTCCAAGGTGTTCCCCAGGTTTCCTCGCCAATGCTTCGATCATCATGCTCTCGTTTAGTAGTTGTTGGAAACTACGCTGCATTAGGCCTACAAATTGGGTATGGGGTGTAGAGAGATGGTGTGTTCCACTCCAAGGTGTTCCCCAGGTTTCCTCGCCAATGCTTCGATCATCATGCTCTCGTTTAGTAGTTGTTGGAAACTACGCTGCGTTAGACCTACAAATTGGGTATGGGGTGTAGAGAGATGGTGTGTTCCACTCCAAGGTGTTCTCCAGGTTGCCTTTCCTGAACTTCTATCTTCAGGCTCTCATTAAATTGTGGTTAAATGGAACAACTGCATTTGGCGTACTAGTTGGTTTGGGGCCTACTATCGGTGTCTGCCGCTCCTTGCTGTTCTCCTGGTTTCCTGTCCTGAAATTCCGTTTTCAGGCGCTCGTTAAGTAGTTGTTAATGTTAGACTGCATTTGGCCTACTAGTTGGGTTGGGGCCTACTATCGGTGTCTGCCACTCCTTGCTGTTCTCCTTCACTGAACAAAGCTGTGCCGCCTGTTTACTACCGTTGCCAATTTTGAACTGCATTTCGACTACTTACTGATTTGGGCCTACTCTCTGTGTCAGCCTCTCATTCCAGTTGTCCTCCACTGCAATGCCCCCTGATTAGTCCTGTGTTACCAATTTTGAACTGCATTTAGCCCACTTTATTCTTTGGGCCTATATCTGTGTTTCCTCCTCATCCTGCCCATTGCCCAGCCAGTGATAGATGAGTCTGCTGGTACATTGACCCATAACGCAACATTTCCCGTGCACGCTACACTGCAAGATTGTGACCCTGCTGAAAGTCAGGTCCCCCTTCCCGCATACCATACCACCTTACACGGGGACAAACAGGAAGGTGCAGATGAAAGTGCAGGTTCCTTCATCAGGTGGGGGGAGGAATACTAGTTGGCGACGTCACTGGCACAGGGCCTCTCATGGTACGCAAAAGTGTTGCTGCCGGTGGGAGGCGCCCCCGCCGTGCAAACACACCGCTGTACTTTGAGGGGCCCTGTGCCAGAGCCAATGCCAACGAGTGGGCCCCCCCTGCTTGCTCAGGTTCACAGCACTTGCAAAGTTGAAATACTTACCTCTCCCTGCTCCACTGCCGTGACGTGGTCCAGATTTCCTGGGCCCACTAATTACTTGAACCAGCCCTACCCACCACAACTTTAGCCAAATGAACCCCAATTTCAAATGCCTTCCAATTATTATAAGGTAAATTACGCTTGACAAGCTTCATTAAGAAGAATGGATGGTTTTGACATTAAAATGGGCACTCTAGGTGTTTTCCTGGCCCCCACTCACTGCCGACTATGCTGCCCCATTGACTTGCATTGGGTTTCGTGTTTCGGTCGATCCCGACTTTACGTCATAATCGGCCGATTTCACTCGACCCGACTTTTGAGATAGTCGGGTTTCGCGAAACCCGGCTCGACTATAAAAAGGTCAAGGTCGCTCAACTCTAGTTGACACTGTTGTACCCTCGGACTGCAGGGCAGCTTGAACTTTTTGGATGTTAGTCGAGGTTCTTTATCCAACATCCGCACAATCTTGCGTTGAGATTTCTTGTCAATTTTTCTTTTCCGTCCACATCTAGGGAGGTTAGCCACAGTGCCATGGGCTTTAAACTTCTTGAAGACACTTCGCACGGCAGGCACAGGAACATTCAGGTCTTTGGCGATGGACTTGTAGCCTTGAGATTGCTCATGCTTCCTCACAATTTGGTTTCTCAAGTCCTCAGACAGTTCTTTGGTCTTCTTTCTTTTCTCCATGCTCAATGTGGTACACACAAGGACACAGGACAGAGGTTGAGTCAACTTTAATTCATGTCAACTGGCTGCAAGTGTGATTTAGTTATTGCCAACACCTGTTAGGTGCCACAGGTAAGTTACAGGTGCTGTTAATTACACAAATTAGAGAAGCACCACATGATTTTTCGAACAGTGCCAATACTTTTGTCCACCCCTTTTTCATGTTTGGTGTGGAATTATATCCAATTTGGCTTTAGGACAATTCTTTTTGTGTTTTTTTTTTTTATTTAAGACAAATTAAATGAAGATAATAATACCAAATAATTTGTGTTTGCAATCATTTTCAGGAAGAAAATGAGTATTATCTGACAGAATTTCAGGGGTGTCAATACTTTTGGCCATGACTGTACATCATGGAGAACTAAAGAAATGTAATGGGGTTTTTTGCCTTCCTCTGGATCAACATGTTAGGGCAAGTTAGGTTAGGATAAGCGTTGAACTAGATGGACTTAAAGTCCTCCTTCAACCTTAAAAACTATGTTACCCATCAGGGGTTAAAAGATTAATACTGACCAGACACACCACAACCCCCTGATATTATTCCGACTCGCGTTTCGCTTCCGCTTCATCAGGGAATAATGGGTAGGAGAAGTGGTGGGTCGTCACATTACCGGTCGCCAATGAAATGCGCATGCACATGACAGCTCCTTGCGACGTGGGTTGCAGTTCATGATGCGAAATTACGACAGTGAACCAGAGAGAAGGCCAAGAAAATGAGAAACAACAGCTCGAAACGACCCTGCAGTCATCTTTGAAGCGGGAAGTATATCTCTAATGAGCCACCAAAACAGCAAATCAGAAAACGGGACAGGAGCATGGACTTAGCGGAGCACAACAACCCCAAAGCCATATGGAAACAGGGAAATATATTCCTATTAACTGGCCAGATACAATATATGAAACCAAACAATATAAAAGCAGAGGTTGTGAAAAAAATCACATAAAAACTATAAAAGCATGTGAAAAACCAACAAGGATGGTTAAAATAACACAAAAATATAGACACAAATGTGAAAAAATGTGTATTAAAAAATGAGAAATATAATAAAAAAATTAAAATGATGCTTGAATAATGTGAAAATATGAAGCGCAAAAATGCATAAAGGTAATCACATCAGTTCATAAAATGAAACAGTATAATAAATGCAAAAATATACAGGTGGAAGAAAAATTTGAGATGACAAAAAAAAAGTGAAAAGATGAAATTTAGTGTGCTGTAGCAAACGTGAATGTACAGTGGAAATGGTGCTGTGAAAAACATAAGATGTGAGAAAGTGACGCAAAAATACAGGGGGGAAGGCCTGGAATATTGTGTTGGCATTGTGCAATCACTTTTTAGTTTATTATTGTTCTTGTCACTGGACATTATACTTTATACATATTTATTATATTCTATATTCATGAATTTGTTATGCACAGTGCACTTTTTGTACTTGAATTGATGCTGTATTATACCATTTTTATTCTTATGAAACCCCACTTTTTATCTTGTCGTTTGTTTTCACTGTTTTTTAATGTCATTCTTTTTCAATCAATACAGTGACTTATTTGATATTTTTCCCTGACTTTTAATACATTTTGAACACATTTTGCTGGTTTAATTATTTTTGCTATACGTAGGCTGTTATAATTAATTATATACTTTGGTATTTCCTTCTTATTTGGGTTTTCCAGATGTGAAATCCAGCTGAAACAGACTCCTGTACTTGGTACAACAAACTTTCTGCTTACCTCTAATGACCTGCCATATTTTTACTTAAAAGGAACCTGTCAGCAGGATTGTGCTCAGTAATAGGAATGAGTGATTAGCTTCGGATAACTCCTTATCTGAATAGCTGTAGCCGTTACCGAATAGCTGCATCGGGAACCCGGATCCCTGGAGCGCTCCCAATAATCAGCTGTTCGGCTCTGCACCTGCACCTGCATGGGTGATCCAATGGATGCTACTGCGCAGGCACCGACGGCTTCATCTGGGTGGAAACAATTTTTTTTATTCTCTAGTAAAATTGCGCCTACCATCTATCGGATCGCCAATAGAGACTACTGTGCAAGAGCAGGCGGCGCCATTTTGAAAGATAATTTTTTTCTGAATAAATTTATATCACTAAATAAAATAATTAAATGGACATTGTAGATTCGACCATGCTACAGCACAGTCACCTGATGAATGTGCTTTTTTTTTTAAACCATATAATATACAGTATGTAAAATAGGGGGCAGGTCACTGAGGGATCAGTGACCTGTCATAAGCCATACACATGAATATCTAAGCAGAGCACCACATGAAGACCCCCCACAGGCAGCCCCAGAGCAGGAGAATTTCAATAACTGAAAATAAAGATTAACACCTTAACCCCCCGGGGGAATTTTCATTTTTGCATTTTCATTTCTCGCTTCCCTTCTTCCCAGAGCCATAACTTTCATTTTCTTTGGTCAATATGGCCATGTGAGGGCTTGTTTTTTTGTGGGACGAGTTGTACTTTTGAAGGACACCATAGGACTTAACATATTGTGTACTGGAAAGCAGGAAAAAAATTCCAAGTGCGGTGAAATTACAAAAAAAGTGCAGTCCCACAGTTGTTTTTTGTTTTTTCTCCATGTTCACTAAATGCTAAAAGTGACCTGCCACTATGATTCTCCAGGTCACTACGAGTTCATAGACACCAAACATGTCTAGGTTCTTTTTTATCTAAGTGGTGAAAAAAAATTCCAAAGATTGTTAAAAAAAAAAAAAAAAAATTGCACCATTTTCCAATACCCATTTTTCGTGATCTCGGGTTAGGTGAGGGCTTATTTTTTGCGTGCCAATCTGACGTTTTTAATTATATCGTTTTGGTGCAGATATGATCTTTTGATCGCCCATTATTGCATTTTAATGCAATGTTTCAGCAACAAAAAAAACGCATTTCTGGAGTTTTTACTTTTTTTCTCGTTACGCTGTTTAATTCTTTTTTTATATTGACAGATCTGAACGCAGCTATACCAAATATGTGTATGTTTGATTTTTTTATTGTTTTATTTTGAATGGGGCAGAAGAGGGGTGATTTGAACTTTTATAGATTTTTTATATTTTTAGAAACATTTTTTTTAACTTTTGGCATGCTTCAATAGTCTCCACAGGAGACTAGAAGCTGCCATAAGCCGATCTGCTCTGCTACATACATGTGATGATCAGATCGCCTGTATGTGGCAGATTTGCTCACTTGCTATGTTGGTCAGCGCTCATAGCAATCCGGCAGTGACAACCATAGAGGTCTGCTGGTTAATAGGATTCTGAACCTGCTCAGTGTCGACACTTAGACCCCCACTGCTGGGAGGAAATTAAATGTATTCTTCCCTGCAGGCTCGCTCTTTCAGTCATGGGGGTGGCGCCCGAGCGGGTTTAGTCACCGTTCTGTGTATAGAGAGTGTGACTGTAAGGCTGGGATCACACATACGCGAGATACGGCCAAGTCTCGCAGGTGAAATTCCTCCTCTGGCGCCGGCACTCCGGAGCGGAGCGTGCAGCCGCACAGCAACAGGGAGCTGCATGCCCTGCTCCCAAGTGTTGGCACCAGAGGAGGGATTTCACCTGCGAGACTCGGCCGTATCTCGCGTATGTGTGATCCCGGCCTAACTGCGCCATGGCACTGACTGACAGCAGCTCAGCATTAAGGCCAGGTGTCAGTCAGCGCAAGGAACACGGTTACAGCCACCTCTCTCTATACACAGAGTGGGGACTGAAAGCACGCCGGCACCACCACCATGACTGAAGCCCGAAAGATACCGGGAGGAATAAAGTTTGTTTCCTCCCAGCAGTGGGGGTGTCAGTGCCGGCGTCTGGCAGGTTCAGAATGCTATCAACCTGCTATATAATAACTATGTGTGAATATCAGAGTATTCACAAAAATACACAAGTATGAAATACAAATCAATTTTAGAACAAGGAAATGTATTATAATCTGATATTCACATGTAGGGATTAATAGAGTAGCCCACTCCACCAACTATTTCCATAGATTAATGGGGAGATCATTATTATTATGTCTCTAACCAGAAAAATGACATACATACTGTATGGGTTTTGAATACTTATGTGGTAACCTGCAGATTAACCCAATATCTGCAGGTTAAAAGTGTTTTTCATGTGACAGGCTCCCTTTAGCCCAGAGGTGTAGCTAGGGTTTTGGTTCAGGGGGATGCAAAATTGTTGAGTGGGCCCCTAACCAGGTAACCCAGATTACAACTATGGTGGTGTAAGCAGCCTGCGGGATGCAGTGACAAACATGAAGCAGAGCAAGGGTTAACAAGTTGTAACAATTTAATAAAACAAGGTATATACTCCTCGCAGGGAGGTTAACAGTTAAAGGAGGAATAATAGGGGTAGCAATGTAAAACAATAGCAGTCCAATGAAAGAACTTACCGTATTTTTTGGCCTATAAGACGCACCGGATCATAAGACACATCTAGGTTTTGGGGGAGGAAATTAGGGGAAAAAAATGAAGCAAAAAAAATGGTCAGTTTGGTACTGTAATATCCACTATCCTGGTATATGTGGTCCTCTCATCCCCATTCTGACACACATGCCCCTCATCCCTATCCTGGTATGCATGGCTCCCTCATCCCTATCCTGGTGTGCATGGCCCCATCCTTATACTGGTTTGATTGGCCCCATCCTTATCCTGGTATGATTGGCACCATCTCGGTCTCTGGTATGCACGACCCCATTCCAGTCCTGGTATAATTGTCCCCATTCCAGTCCGGGTATGTTTGGCCCCATCATTTTTCTTTTATAATTGGCCCTATCCTGTTCCTGGAATGCTGGTCGCTTCCGTTTTCTTTTATAAATAGCCCCATCCTATTCCTGGTATCCATGGCCCCATCAGGAAAGAGTAAAAAAAAATTACACTCACCTACATGGCGCTCCCTTGCAGTGTCCTGCTCTCGTGCCAGCAGCTGCTTAATGCTTGTAAGCAGCGCATGGCAGGGACGTGATGCGCTGCTCACAGGCAGAGCATAGCTGCTGAAATACTCACCAGGACCGTCCATCTCAAAGAGCGGTGAGTATCCATTCCTCATTCCAGTTGTGTTGTGCAGAAGTCTGGTGGATACACAGCTGATAGTCCTACTGAATAGACTGTTAGAATTTGTATTATGGCAAGAAAAAAACAGCTAAGTAAAGAAAAACGAGTGGCCATCATTACTTTAAGAAATTAAGGTCAGTCAGTCCGAAAAATTGGGAAAACTTTGAAAGTGACCCCAAGTGCAGTGGCAAAAACCATCAAGAAACTACAAAGAAACTGGCTCACATGAGGACCACTGTTATGATCCGGTGACCTTGGAGCAGCATGAAAACTTTCACTGGAGTAGGTGGTAACTATACTGACCGCAAATCCTGATCTTAACACCGCACTAGAAGTAGCCGTGGGTTGTACCTAACAAATCCTAGACACCTCGTCACAGCCGGAGGACTAAATACCCCTATAGATGGAAATAGGAATACTACCTTGCCTCAGAACAGAACTCCAAAGGATAGGCAGCCCCCCACAAATATTGGCTGTGAGTTGGAGAGGAAAGACAAACACAGGCAGAAAACAGGATTTAGCACAAGAGGCCACGCTAGCTAAAATAGGAAAGGATAGGACAGAGTTCTGTGCGGTCAGTATTAAAACCCTTCCAAAAATATCCACAGCAGATTATACAAAAAATTCCTCCATCTAACTAAAGACGTGGAACGTATATTTGCAACTCCAGAGACTCCTACACACAGAGCAGGAATACAATCAAAAAACAAGCACACAGCTTGTGTGCCATAGAAAAAGAAACAGACACTTATCTTTGCTGAATGGGATCCAACACTTCCCAAGAAACATTGACAACTGGCAAGGACTAATGAGTCCTGCAAACTGTGATGCACTAAAAGGCGTAGTGCTGGACGGAAGATATGTTTCTCCCAGCAGGATAAGTTTTGGCATGTTATTTCCCTAAGGTTGAGGACCTGCAGTGATGTCACGATCATGTGATCAGCCCATGTGATGGATACCTCACCTGTGGGTGTGGCTATAGACTATGTAATGGAGTTTCTTTTGTTTGGCACATGTTATTCTGGGGATGGAACTAGGCTGGAAGGAGCCTGAACTGTCTTCTCTCCCACACATGTCACAAAGGTTGGTGACACGACTGTTAGCAGCCCTGGGAATGGCACCTGGCGGAAGCCGCTGACCTGGCAGCCGCTTAGTTAAGCCTGTCCCGTATAAGGGTGAGTCTGAGACCAGTGGTTCTCCAAGCTGGAGTATGTTTGGTTTTTCTCTTACTTTTTGTCACGGACTGTTTAAAGTGCCAATAAACCACTGAAGTTTGGACTGCAAACCTGTGTGTTGCCTCATTACTGCGGCCCTGCCATTGCTCACCTGAGCTAATCCCTACAATTTGGTGTTTCGAATGCGGGCATACGCAGTGAGGCCAGGCTATTTTTGCTTATTTTTACTCCAGCTTATGTCCTGGGTAAAAGGAGTGGCGCAGACCCAGTCGGGGAACTCTGCAGAAATGGAGGCCACAATAAAGGTGCTTGTGGATGCTATGCGACAACAGCAGCAGGCTACGCAGCAGCAGCAGGAAACCAACCAGCTGTTGATACAGCATATCACGGCGTCGCAGACAAGAGGAGCTTCACGGGGAATCCATGATGTCCGGAAAGCGGTTCGCACAGCGATTCCCAAAATAGAGAAATCTGATGACGTCGAGACATACTTGGACATGTTTGAGGGAGTAGCTGAGCAGGAGAGACTACCCCGGGACCAGTGGGCAGAAGTTATTGCTCCATTTCTGGCTCCAGGACCTATGAAAGCCTATCAAGATCTATCCCCTGAGCAGAGAGAGGACTACGCAGTCGTCAAGGGTGAGATACTGGCACGTCTTGGGGTAAATGTGTTGGTCCGGGCCCAGCGGGTACATCAGTGGGAGTTTAACCCCTCCAAGCCAGCTCGCTCCCAGTATTATGACCTGTTGCACTTGTTTCAGAAATGGTTGCAGCCTGAGGTTCTGTCTCCCGTGGCCATGCTGGACCGCCTAGTAACTGATAAATTTTGGAGGGGTCTGCCCCGCGACCTCCAGTCATGGGTCGGGCATGCATCCCCTACTAATGCTCTCCAGATGATGGACCTGATAGAACGATATGGGGCAACCAAAGAGCTCCAGGGAGGGACTCCCCGGAAGATGTCCGGAAGGTTCCCTAAATCTCCACCCCTGGCTTGGCGAGCAGAGCCTAGGAAGGCCACTCAAGACTTATCTGGAGGAGAAAGAGGCCCCATAGTCTGCTGGCGGTGCCAGGAGCCTGGCCATATGAGAGCTGATTGCCCCGACCTGGCTGAGCCCATGGAGACAAACTTTGGGTATCGCCAATCCCATTATGCCGAACTGATTTGCGCTACTGGTATCCAGGAGGGATCCAATATGGGACATTTGTGTAAGGTGGATGTGGAGGGTACCCCAGCCGTGGCCTTACTGGACTCAGGGAGTCTCGTGACCCTGGTACGAGCCAGTCTGGTACAGTCCAGCGAGTACACTGGTCGGAAAATTGGGGTGTTATGTATACATGGGGACTTAAAAGACTATCCTACCGCACTAGTGGTGATAAACACGCCAGCGGGGAGGCGGTGCCACGAGGTGGGGGTTGTGGTTAACTTACATTATGAATTGATACTTGGTAGAGATTTTCCTTTATTTTCTGTACTATGGCCCACAGTTGTCTCACCCAGTGGACAACTGCCGTCACCGATGACAGCCAGGCTACATTCTCCAGAAGTGGGGCATGAACCTGGTAGCCCAGAGGAAGAAGAGTTGGCGGTAGGCGTGGCCTCCCCTTTGGTCGAGGAGGGGGAAAATTCTCCCATAGCAGTGTTGGCCGGGGAAGTGGAAGACTTGCCGCCAGGACCTGAATTGTTAGATTTAAATGTATCGAGCGATAATTTTGGTACAGCGCAACTCCGAGACCCTACTTTGACTAGGGCCAGGGAAAATGTACTGTTTATTAACGGGCAACCCCAACAACCTGGGGCATCTACCCAGTTGCCACGCTTTGAGCTAAACCGAGACCTGTTGTATCGAGTTGAGAAAGTACGTGGGGAAATGGTAGAACAGTTATTGGTACCTCAGGCCTATCGTAGGCTGGTAATGGACCTAGCGCATGCGCATGTACTCGGGGGGCATTTGGGCCAAAAGAAAACCCTGGACCGAATTTTGCAGCGGTTTTACTGGCTAGGGGTCCATGAAGAAGTTAAACGGTATTGTAATTCCTGTCCTGTGTGCCAGGTAACCAGTCCTCAGCCACACTTTCGGAGTCCTTTAGTGCCTTTACCTATTATAGAGGTGCCTTTCGAAAGAGTGGCAATGGATCTGGTCGGTCCTGTCAATAAGTCAGCAAGGGGGCACCAACACATACTAGTAGTTCTAGATTATGCCACCCGGTATCCGGAGGCTGTTCCGCTGCGCCACACGTCAGCTAAGCTTATAGCAAAGGAACTCATGGGAATGTTTTCTAGGGTGGGGATTCCGCAAGAGATTTTAACAGACCAAGGAACCCCCTTTATGTAAAAAATTATGAAAGAGCTCTGCCGATTGTTAAATGTCAAACAATTGCGCACCTCAGTTTATCACCCCCAAACAGATGGGCTGTTAGAAAGATTCAACAAAACGCTAAAGAGCATGCTAAAAAAAACAGTTTCTAAAGATGGGAAGGATTGGGATCTTTTACTCCCATATTTGTTGTTTGCAGTACGGGAGGTGCCGCAGGCATCTACGGGGTTCTCGCCCTTTGAATTGTTGTATAGCCGACATCCCCGGGGCTTACTTGATATAGCCAAGGAGGCTTGGGAGAACCAACCAACCCCCCACAAGAGTGTAATAGAGCATGCTGCAAAAATGCAGGAAAGGATGGAGACAGTCCTACCATTGGTACGGGAACATATGGAAGCAGCACAACAGTCTCAGAGTCGGGTCTATAACCGGTAGGCTCGGGTAAGAACCTTTAGTCCTGGGGATCGCGTGTTGGTACTTGTGCCCACAGTGGATAGCAAATTTCTGGCAAGGTGGCCGGGGCCCTATGAGATTATGGAGAAGGTGGGACCGGTAGACTATAAGGTACACCAACCAGGCCGGAGGAAACCAGAGCAGGTTTATCATGTTAATTTGCTTAAACTGTGGAAAGACAGAGACCACCTTAGCGGGGATAGTCCGCTGCCTACATTTTCTGTAGAGAAGGCTCCATTACCTCTGAGTGAGTCAGGAGAAGCCTTGTCTGTAGTCAAAATACCAGATACGTCATCTCCTAAACAGGTTCAGGAGGTCCGGGAGTTTGTTAGCCGAAATACAGACGTTTTTTCTGAACTCCCTGGACGTACCTCCATAGTCCAACATGACATTGTTACGGAGCCACAGGCCAAAGTCCGGTTAAAGCCATATCGGGTGCCTGAGGCTCGGCGACAAGCCATATCCCGGTAGGTGGAAAATATGTTAAAATTAGGGGTCATAGAAGAGTCGCAAAGTGACTGGGCCAGTCCAATAGTTCTTATACTTAAGCCTGATGGGACCCTAAGATTCTGTAATGACTTCAGAAAACTTAATGAAGTTTCAAAATTTGATGCTTACCCCATGCCCCGGGTGGATGAATTGATAGAACGGTTTGGGCAGGCACGGTATTTTACAACCCTTGACCTTACAAAAGGGTATTGGCAGGTGCCCCTAACAAAAGCAGCTAAGGAAAAAACGGCTTTTGTAACGCCCGAAGGGTTGTTTCAGTATAAGGTGTTACCTTTTGGTTTGCATGGTGCGCCGGCGACGTTCCAACGGCTAATGGATATTGTCCTCCGTCCCCATCGCCGTTATGCCTCAGCCTATCTGGATGATATTATTGTGTACAGTGCAGACTGGGAAAGTCACTTACCCAAGGTACAGGCAGTGGTTGACTCTCTCCGACAAGCAGGTCTAACAGCCAATCCAAAGAAGTGTTCCATAGGGATGGAGGAAGCGCGGTACTTGGGTTATGTCATTGGGAGAGGGGTTCTTAAGCCCCAAATAAACAAAGTGGAGGCAATACAGAACTGGCCTCGTCCCCTCACAACAAAGCAGGTAAAAGCCTTTTTAAGCATAGTGGGATATTACAGGCGATTTGTTCCCAACTTTGCAACGTTGTCCGCGCCTTTAACAGACTGTTTGAAAGGGAGAAAGTCTGTGATGGTCCAATGGAATGATCAGTTAGAAGAGGCCTTTGTAAAGTTTAAATCAGTACTGTGTGGTACACCCGTTCTGATTACACCTGATTTCAAGAGAGTTCATCGTGCAAACCGATGCATCTGAGATAGGTCTGGGTGCCGTGTTGTCTCAAGAAATTAACGGAGAAGAGCATCCCGTTAGTTTCCTGAGCCGGAAGCTTACCCCAGCCGAAAGCAGGTACAGTATTGTGGAGAGAGAGTGCCTGGCCATTAAATGGGCACTTGAGTCTCTTCGCTATTATTTGCTGGGGAGAAAATTTCGCTTGGTGACAGATCACTCCCCTCTTACATGGATGAGTCAAGCTAAGGAGAGAAATGCACGAGTCACCAGATGGTTTCTGTTCCTGCAAAATTTAAAATTTTCAGTAGAACATCGGGCCGGCAGACTACAGGGGAATGCAGATGCCCTGTCCAGAGTCCACTGTATGTCATGTGTCCACCCCCATAGGGTTGAACAAAGGGGGGAGGTATGTGGTGCACTAAAAGGTGTAGTGCTGGACGGAAGATATGTTTCTCCCAGCAGGATAAGTTTTGGCATGTTATTTCCCTAAGGTTGAGGACCTGCAGTGATGTCACGATCATGTGATCAGCCCATGTGATGGATACCTCACCTGTGGGTGTGGCTATAGACTATGTAATGGAGTTTCTTTTGTTTGGCACGTTATTCTGGGGATGGAACTAGGCTGGAAGGAGTCTGAACTGTCTTCTCTCCCACACATGTCACAAAAGTTGGTGACACGACTGTTAGCAGCCCTGGGAATGGCACCTGGCGGAAGCCGCTGACCTGGCAGCCGCTTAGTTAAGCCTGTCCCGTATAAGGGTGAGTCTGAGACCAGTGGTTCTCCAAGCTGGAGTATGTTTGGTTTTTCTCTTACTTTTTGTCACGGACTGTTTAAAGTGCCAATAAACCACTGAAGTTTGGACTTCAAGCCTGTGTGTTGCCTCATTACTGCGGCCCTGC
This sequence comes from Ranitomeya imitator, assembly GCF_032444005.1. Lineage (NCBI taxonomy): Eukaryota > Metazoa > Chordata > Amphibia > Anura > Dendrobatidae > Ranitomeya > Ranitomeya imitator. The sequence goes on from NC_091285.1 coordinate 55,214,827, forward strand.
CATTGCTCACCTGAGCTAATCCCTACAAAACCTAAATACCCCAGTCAGAATTGCAATCAGCAGATACACCTGTCCAAGACTGCAGCCCAGGGACAACTGCATTACCACCTACAATCCGGAGGGAGCCCAAAAGCAGAATTCACAACAGTACTCCCCCTTGAGGAGGGGTCACCGAACCCTCACCAGAGCCCCCAGGCCGATCAGGATGAGCCAGATGAAAGGCACGAACCAAATCAGCGGCATGGACATCAGAGGCAAAAACCCAAGAATTATCCTCCTGGCCATAACCTGTTGTGAATTCTGTTGTCAAGCTCCCTCCTGTGGTCATGAATGGTACTTCGGCTGGTTCTGTCCATGGGCTTCCTCTGGTGGTTGTGAGTGGGGCTGCGGCTTCTGAGTTTCCTTCCACAGGTGACGAGGTTAATTCGTTAGCTGGCTGCTCTATTTAACTCCACTTAGATCATTGCTCCATGCCACCTGTCAATGTTCCAGTATTGGTCTGTTCGCTCCTGGATCGTTCTTGTGACCTGTCTTCTCCAGCAGAAGCTAAGTTCCTGCTTGTTTTTCTCTTGTTTGCTATTTTTCTGTCCAGCTTGCTATTTTGATTTTTGTCTTGCTTGCTGGAAGCTCTGGGACGCAGAGGGAGTGCCTCCGCACCGTGAGTCGGTGCGGAGGGTCTTTTGCGCCCTCTGCGTGGTTTTTTTGTAGTTTTTGTGCTGATCGCAAAGTCACCTTTCCTATCCTCTGTCTGTTCAGTAAGTCGGGCCTCTCTTTGCTAAATCTATTTCATCTCTGTGTTCGTGATTTTCATCTTAACTCACAGTCATTATATGTGGGGGGCTGCCTTTTCCTTTGGGGAATTTCTCTGAGGCAAGGTAGGCTTATTTTTCTATCTTTAGGGCTAGCTAGTTCCTTAGGCTGTGACGAGTTGCATAGGGAGCGTTAGGAGCAATCCACGGCTATTTCTAGTGTGTGATAGGATTAGGGATTGCGGTCAGCAGAGTTCCCACCTCCCAGAGCTTGACCTGTATTATTATTAACTATCAGGTCTTTCCGTGTGCTCTTTACCACCTGGTCCATTATTGTCCTAGCCACCAGGTCATAATAGTACAGGTGGCCTAAAGTATTAATGCATCTCAATAGAGGGATAAGAGAAGTTCTGAGACCATTTTTTTTTCATTGCACTGTGTTTTGCCTTTCTTTTCACCTAGACCTCTGGGTGGTTCAGGATACAGGTGTGGATATGGACATTCAAGGTCTGTCCTCTTGGATGGATAATCTCACTGCAAGGGTACAAAACATTCAAGATTTTGTGGTTCAGAATCCGATGTCAGAGCCTAGGATTCCAATTCCTGATTTGTTTTTTGGGGATAGATCTAAGTTTCTGAGTTTCAAAAATAATTGTAAATTGTTTCTTGCTTTGAAACCTCGCTCCTCAGGTGACCCTGTTCAACAAGTGAAAATCATTATTTCTTTGTTACGTGGCGACCCTCAAGACTGGGCATTTTCCCTTGCGCCAGGAGATCCGGCATTGCGTGATGTTGATGCGTTTTTTCTGGCGCTTGGATTGCTTTATGATGAGCCAAATTCAGTGGATCAGGCAGAGAAAATCTTGCTGGCTCTGTGTCAGGGTCAGGATGAGGTAGAGATATATTGTCAGAAGTTTAGGAAGTGGTCTGTACTCACTCAGTGGAATGAATGTGCCCTGGCAGCAATTTTCAGAAAGGGTCTCTCTGAAGCCCTTAAGGATGTCATGGTGGGATTTCCCATGCCTGCTGGTCTGAATGAGTCTATGTCTTTGGCCATTCAGATCGATCGACGCTTGCGTGAGCGTAAAGCTGTGCACCATTTGGCGGTATTATCTGAGCATAGACCTGAGCCTATGCAATGTGATAGGACTTTGACCAAAGCTGAACGGCAAGAACACAGACGTTTGAATGGGCTGTGTTTTTACTGTGGTGATTCCACTCATGCTATCTCCGATTGTCCTAAGCGCACTAAGCGGTTCGCTAGGTCTGCCACCGTTGGTACGGTACAGTCGAAATTTCTTTTGTCCGTTACTCTGATTTGCTCTTTGTCATCCTATTCTGTTATGGCATTTGTGGATTCAGGCGCTGCCCTGAATTTGATGGACTTGGAGTTTGCTAGGCACTGTAATTTTTTCTTGGAGCCCTTGCAGTATCCTATTCTATTGAGAGGAATTGATGCTACGCCTTTGGCCAAGAATAAGCCTTAGTACTGGACCCAATTGACCATGTGCATGGCTCCTGCACATCAGGAGGATATTCGCTTTTTGGTGTTGCATAATCTGCATGATGTGGTCGTTTTGGGGTTGCCATGGCTACAGGTCCATAATCCAGTATTGGATTGGAAATCTCTGTCTGTGTCCAGCTGGGGATGTCAGGGGGTACATGGTGATGTTCCATTTTTGTCTATTTCGTCATCCACCCCTTCTGAAGTCCCAGAGTTTTTGTCGGATTACCGGGATGTATTTGATGAGCCCAAATCCAGTGCCCTACCTCCTCATAGGGATTGCGATTGTGCTATTAATTTGATTCCTGGTAGTAAGTTTCCTAAGGGCCGACTGTTCAATTTATCTGTGCCAGAACACGCCGCTATGCGGAGTTATATAAAGGAATCCTTGGAGAAAGGCCATATTCGCCCGTCGTCATCACCGTTAGGAGCAGGGTTCTTTTTTGTGGCCAAGAAGGATGGTTCTTTGAGACCTTGTATTGATTACCGTCTTCTTAATAAAATTACAGTCAGGTTTCAGTATCCTTTGCCGCTGCTGTCTGATTTGTTTGCTCGTATTAAAGGGGCTAGTTGGTTCACCAAGATAGATCTTCGAGGGGCGTATAATCTTGTGCGTATTAAACAGGGCGATGAATGGAAAACAGCATTTAATACGCCCAAGGGCCATTTTGAGTACCTGGTTATGCCATTCGGGCTTTCCAATGCTCCATCAGTATTTCAGTCCTTTACACATGACATCTTCCGAGAGTACCTGGATAAATTCCTGATTGTATATTTGGATGATATTTTGGTCTTCTCGGATGATTGGGAGTCTCACGTGAAGCAGGTCAGAATGGTGTTCCAGGTCCTTCGTGCTAATTCTTTGTTTGTGAAGGGGTCAAAGTGTCTCTTTGGAGTTCAGAAGGTTTCATTTTTGGGTTTCATTTTTTCCCCTTCTACTATCGAGATGAACCCTGTTAAAGTCCAGGCCATTTATGATTGGACTCAGCCGACATCTGTGAAGAGTCTGCAAAAGTTCCTGGGCTTTGCTAATTTTTATCGTCGCTTCATCAGTAATTTTTCTAGTGTTGCTAAACCATTGACTGATTTGACCAAGAAGGGTGCTGATGTGGTCAATTGGTCTTCTGCGGCTGTGGAAGCTTTTCAGGAGTTGAAGCGTCGTTTTTCTTCTGCCCCTGTGTTGTGCCAGCCAGATGTTTCGCTCCCGTTTCAGGTCGAGGTTGATGCTTCTGAGATTGGAGCAGGGGCTGTTTTGTCGCAAAGAAGTTCTGATGGCTCGGTGACGAAACCGTGTGCCTTCTTTTCTAGAAAGTTTTCGCCTGCTGAGCGCAATTATGATGTTGGCAATCGAGAGTTGTTGGCCATGAAGTGGGCATTCGAGGAGTGGCGTCATTGGCTTGAAGGAGCCAAGCATCGCGTGGTGGTCTTGACGGATCACAAGAAGACGACTTATCTCGAGTCTGCCAAACGGTTGAATCCTAGACAGGCTCGTTGGTCGCTATTTTTCTCCCGTTTTGATTTTGTGGTTTCGTACCTTCCGGGCTCTAAGAATGTGAAGGCTGATGCCCTGTCGAGGAGTTTTGTGCCCGACTCTCCGGGTGTTCCTGAGCCGGCGGGTATTCTCAGAGAAGGGGTAATTTTGTCTGCCATCTCCCCTGATTTGCGGCGGGTGCTGCAAAAATTTCAGGCTGATAGACCTGACCGTTGCCCAGCGGAGAAACTGTTTGTCCCTGATAAATGGACTAGTAGACTTATCTCTGAGGTTCATTGTTCGGTGTTGGCTGGTCATCCTGGAATCTTTGGTACCAGAGATTTGGTGGCCGTCTTTGTCACGGGATGTGCGTTCTTTTGTGCAGTCCTGTGGGACTTGTGCTCGGGCTAAGCCCTGCTGTTCTCGTGCCAGTGGGTTGCTTTTGCCCTTGCCGGTCCCAAAGAGGCCCTGGACGCATATTTCTATGGATTTTATTTCGGATCTCCCTGTCTCTCAAAAGATGTCGGTCATTTGGGTGGTTTGTGATCGCTTCTCTAAGATGGTCCATTTGGTACCCTTGTCTAAATTGCCTTCCTCTTCTGATTTGGTGCCGTTGTTTTTCCAGCATGTGGTTCGTTTGCATGGCATTCTGGAGAACATCGTTTCGGACAGAGGTTCCCAGTTTGTTTCGAGGTTTTGGCGATCCTTTTGTGCTAGGATGGGCATTGATTTGTCTTTTTCCTCGGTTTTCCATCCTCAGACAAATGGCCAAACCGAACGAACTAATCAGACTTTGGAAACATATCTGAGATGCTTTGTTTCTGCTGATCAGGATGATTGGGTGTCCTTTTTGCCTTTGGCTGAGTTCGCCCTTAATAATCGGGCCAGCTCAGCTACTTTGGTTTCGCCGTTTTTCTGCAATTCTGGTTTCCATCCTCGTTTCTCTTCAGGGCAGGTTGAGTCTTCGGACTGTCCTGGTGTAGATACTGTGGTGGATAGGTTGCAGCAGATTTGGACTCATGTGGTGGACAATTTGACATTGTCCCAGGAGAAGGCTCAACGTTTCGCTAACCGCCGGCGTTGTGTGAGTCCCCGACTTCGTGTTGGGGATTTGGTTTGGTTGTCGTCTCATTATGTTCCTATGAAGGTTTCCTCTCCTAAGTTTAAGCCTCGTTTCATTGGTCCGTATAAGATTTCTGAGGTTCTCAATCCTGTGTCATTTCGTTTGACCCTTCCAGCTTCTTTTGCCATCCATAATGTATTCCATAGGTCGTTGTTGCGGAGATACGTGGCGCCTGTGGTTCCATCCGTTGATCCTCCTGCCCCGGTGTTGGTTGAGGGGGAGTTGGAGATTGTGGTGGAGAAGATTTTGGATTCTCGTATTTCGAGACGGAAACTCCAGTACCTGGTCAAGTGGAAGGGTTATGGTCAGGAAGATAATTCCTGGGTCTTTGCCTCTGATGTTCATGCTGCCGATCTGGTTCGTGCCTTTCATTTGGCTCGTCCTGGTCGGCCTGGGGGCTCTGGTGAGGGTTCGGTGACCCCTCCTCAAGGGGGGGTACTGTTGTGAATTCTGTTGTCAAGCTCCCTCCTGTGGTCATGAATGGTACTTCAGCTGGTTCTGTCCATGGGCTTCCTCTGGTGGTTGTGAGTGGGGTTGCGGCTTCTGAGTTTCCTTCCACAGGTGACGAGGTTAATTCGTTAGCTGGCTGCTCTATTTAACTCCACTTAGATCATTGCTCCATGCCATCTGTCAATGTTCCAGTATTGGTCTGTTTGCTCCTGGATCGTTCTTGTGACCTGTCTTCTCCAGCAGAAGCTAAGTTCCTGCTTGTTTTTCTCTTGTTTGCTATTTTTCTGTCCAGCTTGCTATTTTGATTTTTGTCTTGCTTGCTGGAAGCTCTGGGACGCAGAGGGAGCGCCTCCGCACCGTGAGTCGGTGCGGAGGGTCTTTTGCGCCCTCTGCGTGTTTATTTTGTAGTTTTTGTGCTGATCGCAAAGTCACCTTTCCTATCCTCTTTCTGTTCAGTAAGTCGGGCCTCTCTTTGCTAAATCTATTTCATCTCTGTGTTCGTGATTTTCATCTTAACTCACAGTCATTATATGTGGGGGGCTGCCTTTTCCTTTGGGGAATTTCTCTGAGGCAAGGTAGGCTTATTTTTCTATCTTTAGGGCTAGCTAGTTCCTTAGGCTGTGACGAGTTGCATAGGGAGCGTTAGGAGCAACCCACGGCTATTTCTAGTGTGTGTGATAGGATTAGGGATTGCGGTCAGCAGAGTTCCCACCTCCCAGAGCTTGTCCTGTATTATTATTAACTATCATGTCTTTCCGTGTGCTGTTTACCACCTGGTCCATTATTGTCCTAACCACCAGGTCATAACAATAACCCTTCCATTTGACAAGGTACTGAAGCTTCTGCCTCAAAAAACGGGAATCCAAAATCTTCTCAACAACATATTCCAACTCCCCATCAACCAACACAGGGGCCGGAGGATCAACAGAGGGAACAACGGGCTCCACATATTTCCGCAATAAAGATCTATGGAAGACATTATGGATCGCAAAAGAGGCCGGAAGCGCCAGTCGAAAAGACACCGGATTAATAATCTCAGAAATCCTATAAGGACCAATAAACCGAGGCTTAAACTTAGGAGAAGAAACCTTCATAGGAATATGACGGGAAGACAACCAGACCAGATCCCCAACCCGAAGCCGGGAACCAACACACCGACGACGGTTAGCAAAACGTTGAGCCTCCTGAGACAACACCAAATTGTCCACCACATGAGCCCAAATCTGCTGCAACCTGCCAACCACAGAATCCACACCAGGACAGTCAGAAGGCTCAACCTGCCCAGAAGAAAAACGAGGATGAAAACCAAAATTACAAAAGAAAGGCGAAACCAAAGTAGCCGAACTAGCCCGATTATTAAGGGCAAACTCGGCCAATGGCAAGAAAGCCACCCAATCATCCTGATCAGCAGACACAAAGCATCTCAAATAAGTCTCCAAAGTCTGATTAGTTCGCTCGGTCTGACCATTTGTCTGAGGATGAAACGCAGAAGAAAAAGACAAATCAATGCCCAGCCTAGCGCAAAAAGCCCGCCAAAACCTAGAAACAAACTGGGAACCTCTGTCCGACACAATATTCTCCGGAATACCATGGAAACGGACCACATGCTGAAAAAACAACGGAACCAAATCCGAAGAGGAAGGCAATTTAGGCAAAGGCACCAAATGAACCATCTTAGAGAACCGGTCACAAACAACCCAGATAACCGACATCCTCTGGGAAACCGGAAGATCGGAAATAAAATCCATAGAAATATGCGTCCAGGGCCTCTCAGGGACCGGCAATGGCAAAAGCAACCCACTAGCACGGGAACAACAAGGCTTGGCCCGCGCACAAGTCCCACAGGACTGCACAAAAGAACGCACATCACGCGACAAAGAAGGCCACCAAAAGGACCTACCAACCAAGTCTCTGGTACCAAAAATGCCAGGATGACCAGCCAACACGGAACAGTGAACCTCAGAAATCACTCTACTAGTCCATCTGTCAGGAACAAACAGTTTCCCCACAGGACAGCGGTCAGGTTTGTCAGCCTTAAATTCCTGAAGAACCCATCGTAAATCAGGGAAAATGGCAGAAAGGACCACCCCTTCCTTCAAAATACCGACTGGTTCCAAGACCTCAGGGGAATCAGGCAAAAAACTCCTAGAGAGGGCATCAGCCTTAATGTTCTTAGAACCCGGAAGGTACGAGACCACAAAATCAAAACGGGAAAAAAACAAGGACCATCGAGCCTGTCTAGGATTCAGACGTTTGGCAGACTCGAGGTAAATCAAATTCTTATGATCGGTCAAGACCATAATACGGTGCATAGCTCCCTCAAGCCAATGTCGCCACTCCTCAAACGCCCACTTCATAGCCAACAACTCCCGATTGCCGACATCATAATTGCGTTCAGTAGGCGAAAACTTACGGGAAAAGAAGGCACACGGTTTCATTAAGGAACCAACAGGATCCCTCTGAGACAAAACGGCCCCTGCCCCAATCTCAGAAGCGTCAACCTCAACCTGAAACGGAAGAGAAACATCCGGTTGGCGCAACACTGGAGCAGAAGTAAATCGACGTTTAAGCTCCTGAAAGGCAGAGACAGCCGCAGAGGACCAATTCGCCACATCAGCACCTTTCTTCGTCAAATCGGTCAAGGGTTTAACCACGCTGGAAAAATTAGCAATGAAACGGCGATAAAAATTTGCAAAACCCAAAAATTTCTGAAGGCTCTTCACGGATGTGGGCTGAATCCAATCATGAATGGCCTGAACCTTAACCGGATCCATCTCTATAGACGAGGGAGAAAAAATAAAGCCCAAAAAAGAAACCTTCTGCACCCCAAAGAGACAGACCCTTTCACAAACAGGGCATTGTCACGAAGGATCTGAAATACCATCCTGACCTGTTCCACATGAGACTCCCAATCATCGGAAAAAATCAAAATATCGTCCAAATACACAATCAAGAACTTATCAATATAAGTCCGGAAAATATGCATGAAGGACTGAAAAACAGATGGAGCATTAGTGAGCCCGAATGGCATCACAAGGTATTCAAAATGGCCTTCGGGCGTGTTAAACGCAGTTTTCCATTCATCACCCTGCTTAATACGAACAAGATTATATGCCCCCCGAAGGTCAATCTTCGTAAACCAACTAGCTCCCTTAATCCTAGCAAACAAATCGGTAAGCAAAGGTAAAGGGTATTGAAACTTGACCGTGATTTTATTCAAGAGGCGATAATCAATACAGGGTCTCAAGGAACCATCTTTTTTAGCAACAAAAAAGAACCTCGCTCCCAACGGTGAAGAAGATGGCCGAATATGCCCTTTCTCCAAAGACTCCTTAATATAGCTCCGCATGGCGGTATGTTCAGGCACAAACAGGTTGAAAAGTCGACCCTTAGGAAACTTACAGCCTGGAATCAAGTTAATAGCACAATCGCGGTCCCTGTGCGGTGGAAGGAAACTGGACTTGGGCTCATCGAATACATCCTGAAAATCAGACAAAAACTCTGGAATTTCAGAAGAGGAAGAAGAGGAGATTGACATCAAAGGAACATCATTATGAACCCCCTGACAACCCCAACTAGTCACAGACATGGACTTCCAATCCAACACAGGATTACCTGCACCTGTACCTGCAACCACGGAAAACCCAGCACGATAGCATCATGCAAATTATGCAACACCAGAAATCGACAATCTTCCTGATAGGCTGGCGCCATGTGCATGGTCACCTGTGTCCAAAACTGGGGCTTATTTTTAGCCAAGGGTGTAGCATCAATGCCCCTTAAAGGAATAGGGTTCTGCAAAGGCTGCAAGGGAAAACCACAACGCCTGGCAAACTCAAAGTCCATTAAGTTCAAGGCGGCGCCTGAATCCACAAACGCCATGACAGAAAATGATGACAATGAGCAGATCAAGGACACAGATAACAGGAATTTAGGTTGTACAGTGCTGATGGTAAATGAACTAGCGATCCTCTTTGTCCGCTTAGGGCCGACTGAAATGACATGAGAAGCGTCGCCACAATAGTAACACAACCTATTCTGACATCTGAATCCTTGTCGTTCCATTCTAGACAGAATCCTATCACACTGCATTGGCTCAGGAATCTGCTCTGAGGACAACGCCACAGCGCGCACAGTTCTGCGCTCCCGCAAGCGCCGGTCAATCTGAATGGCCAGAGACATAGAATCACTCAGACCGGAAGGCGTGGGAAACCCCACCATAACATCTTTAACGGATTCAGAAAGACCCTTTCTGAAAATTGCCGCCAAAGCATCATTATTCCATTTAGTCAACACAGACCATTTTCTGAATTTCTGACAATACAATTCTGCCGCCTCTTGACCCTGAGACAGGGCCAACAAGGTCTTCTCAGCTTGATCCACAGAATTAGGTTAATCATATAATAATCCTAAAGCCTGAAAAAAGGAGTCTACATTAAGCAAAGCCGGATTCCCAGATTCCAGGGAAAACACCCAATCCTGCGGGTCGCCACGCAGCAGGAGATGACGATTTTAACCTGCTGAATGGAATCACCGGAGGATCGAGGTCTCAAAGCAAAAAACAGTTTACAGTTGTTTTTAAAACTCAAAAATTTGGACCTGTCACCAAAAAACAAATCAGGAGTAGGAATCTTTGGTTCTAAAACTGGAGTCTGAACAATATAATCAGAAATACCCTGTACCCTAGCAGCAAGCTGGTCTACACGAGAAGCTAATTCCTGAACATTCATGCTAGCACAAGGCTCCTCAGCCACCCAGAGATAAAGAGGGAAGAGAAGATAAAGCAGACTGAAGAAAAAAAATGGCTCAACACCTTTCTTCCCTTCTTCTGAGATGCATTTAACTCATTATGGGCCAGTTGTACTGTTATGATCCGGTGACCTTTGAGCAGCATGAAAACTTTCACTGGAGTAGGTGGTAAATATACTGACCGCAAATCCTGATCTTAACACCACAACTAGAAGTAGCTGTGGGGTGTACCTAACAAATCCTAGACACCTCGTCACAGCCGGAGGACTAAATACCCCTATAGATGGAAATAGGAATACTACCTTGCCTCAGAGCAGAACCCCAAAGGGTAGGCAGCCCCCCACAAATATTGGCTGTGAGTTGGAGAGGAAAGACAAACACAGGCAGAAAACAGGATTTAGCACAAGCGGCCACTCTAGCTAAAATAGGAAAGGATAGGACAGAGTTCTGTGTGGTCAGTATTGAAACCCTTCCAAAAATATCCACAGCAGATTATACAAAAAATTCCCCCATCTAACTAAAGACGTGGAACGTATATCTGCAACTCCAGAGACTCCTACACACAGAGCAGGAATACAATCAAAAAACAAGCACACAGCTTGTCTGCCATAGAAAAAGAAACAGACACTTATCTTTGCTGAATTGGCAGCTAAGCAGGAGAAGCTAGAAAGAGATCCAACACTTCCCAAGAAACATTGACAACTGGCAAGGACTAATGAGTCCTGCAAACCTAAATAGCCCAGCCAGAATCGCAACCAGCAGATACACCTGTCCAAGACTGCAGCCCAGGGACAACTGCATTACCACCTACAACCACCGGAGGGAGCCCAAAAGCAGAATTAACAACAGACCACCCCAGGAAAGGAAGACCAAGAGTCACCTCTGCTTCTGAGGATAAGTTTATCCAAGTCACCAGCCTCAGAAATCGCAGGTTAACAGCAGCTCAGATTAGAGACCAGGTCAATGCCGCACAGAGTTCTAGCAGCAAACACATCTCTACAACAACTGTTAAGAGGAGACTTTGTGCAGCAGGCCTTCATGGTAAAATAGCTGCTAGGAAACCACTGCTAAGGACAGGCAACAAGCAGAAGAGACTTGTTTGGGCTAAAGAACACAAGGAATGAACATTAGACCAGTGGAAATCTGTGCTTTGGTCTGATGAGTCCAAATTTGAGATCTTTGGTTCCAACCACCGTGTCTTTGTGCGACGCAGAAAAGGTGAACGGATGGACTCTACATGCCTGGTTCCCACCGTGAAGCATGGAGGAGGAGGTGTGATGGTGTGGGGGTGCTTTGCTGGTGACAATGTTGGGGATTTATTCAAAATTGAAGGCATACTGAACCAGTATAGCTACCACAGCATCTTGCAGCGGCATGCTGTTCCATCCGGTTTGCGTTTAGCTGGACCATCATTTATTTTTCAACAGGACAATGACCCCAAACACACCTCCAGGCTGTGTAAGGACTATTTGACCAAGAAGGAGAGTGATGAGGTGCTACACCAGATGACCTGGCCTCCACAGCCACCAGACCTGAACCCAATCGAGATGGTTTTGGGTATGCTGGACCGCAGAGTAAAATGCAGAAGCGCCAACAAGTGCTAAGCATCTCTGGGAACTCCTTCAAGATTGTTGGAAGACCATTCCCGGTGACTACATCATGAAGCTCATCAAGAGAATGCCAAGAGTGTGCAAAGCAGTCATCAAAGCAAAAGGTGGCTACTTTGAAGAACCTAGAATATAAGACATAATTTCAGTTGTTTCACACGTTTTTGTTAAGTATATAATAAGTATATAATTCCACATGTGTTAATTCATAGTTTTGATGCCTTCAGTGTGAATGTACAATTTTCAGTCATGAAAATACAGAAAAATCTTTAAAAGAGAAAGTGTGTCCAAACTTTAGGTCTTTACTATACCTGTATGTCATCTCCCCTGTATATAGTATATACCTGCTGTATGTCATCTCCTCCTCTATATACCTTTTTTTCATCTCCTCTTTCATATAGTATATACCTGTATGTCATATCCTCCTGTATATAGTATATACCTGTATGTCATCTCCTCCTATATACAGTTAGGTCCATATATATTTGGACAGAGACAACATTTTTCTAGTTTTGGTTATAGACATTACCACAATGAATTTTAAACAAAACAATTCAGATGCAGTTGAAGTTCAGACTTTCAGCTTTCATTTGAGGGTATCCACATTAAAATTGGATGAAGGGTTTAGGAGTTTCAGCTCCTTAGCATGTGCCACCCTGTTTTTAAAGGGACCAAAAGTAATTGGACAGATTCAATAATTTTAAATAAAATGTTGATTTTTAGTACTTGGTTGAAAACCCTTTGTTGGCAATGACTGCCTGAAGTCTTGAACTCATGGACATCACCAGATGCTGTGTTTCCTCCTTTTTGATGCTCTGCTAGGCTTTCACTGCGGTGGTTTTCAGTTGCTGTTTGTTTGTGGGCCTTTCTGTCTGAAGTTTAGTCTTTAACAAGTGAAATGCTGCTCAACTGGGTTGAGATCAGATGATTGACTTGGCCATTCAAGAATATTCCACTTCTTTGCTTTAATAAACTCCTGGGTTGCTTTGGCTTTATGTTTTGGGTCATTGTCCATCTGTAGTGTGAAACGACGACCGATCGGTTTTGCTGCATTTGGCTGGATCTGAGCACACAGTATGGCGGCTCTGAATATCTCAGAATTGATTCGGCTGCTTCTGTCCTGTGTCACATCATCAATAAACACTAGTGACCCAGTGCCACTGGCAGCCATGCATGCCCAAGCCATCACACTGCCTTCGCCGTGTTGTACAGTTGATGTGGTATGCTTTGGATCATGAGCTGTACCACGCCTTCACCATACTTTTCTCTTTCCATCATTCAGGTAGAGGTTGATCTTGGTTTCATCTGTCCAAAGAATGTTCTTCCAGAACTGTGCCGGCTTTTTTAGATGTTTTTTAGCAAGGTCCAGTCTAGCCTTTTTATTCTTGATGCTTATGAGTGGCTGCACCGTGCAGTGAACCCTCTGTAGTTACTTTCATGTAGTCTTCTCTTTATGGTAGATTTGGATATTGATACGCCGACCTCCTGGAGAGTGTTGTTCACTTGGTTGGCTGTTGTGAAGGGGTTTCTCTTCACCATGGAGATTATTCTGCGATCATCCACCACTGTTGTCTTCCGTGGGCGCCCAGGTTTTTTTGCATTGATGAGTTCACCAGTGCTTTCTTTCTTTCTCAGGATGTACCAAACTGTAGATTTTGCCACTCCTAATATTGTAGCAGTTTCTCGGATGGGTTTTTTCTGTTTTCGCAGCTTAAGGATGGCTTGTTTCACCTGCATGGAGAGCTCCTTTGATCGCATGTTTACTTCACAGCAAAACCTTCCAAATGCAAGCAACACACCTCAAATCAACTCCAGGCCTTTTATCTGCTTAATTGAGAATGACATAACGAAGGGATTGCCCACATCTGTCCATGAAATAGCCTTGGAGTCAATTGTCCAATTACTTTTGGTCCTTTTAAAAACAGGGTGGCACATGTTAAGGAGCTGAAACTCCTAGACCCTTCATCCAATTTTAATGTGGATACCCTCAAATGAAAGCTGAAAGTCTGAACTTCAACTGCATCTGAATTGTTTTGTTTAAAATTTATTGTGGTAATGTCTATAACCAAAATTAGAAAAATGTTGTCTCTGTCCAAATATATATGGACCTAACTGTATAGTATATACCTGTATGTCATCTCCTCCTGTATATAGTATATACCTGTATGTCATCTCCTCCTATATATAGTATATACCTGTGTCATCTTGTCCTATATATAGTATATACCTGTATGTTATCTCCTCCTGTATATACTATATACCTGTAAGTCATCTCCTCCTGTATATAATATACCTGTGTGTCATCTCCCCTGTATATAGTAGGTACCTGTAAGTCATCTCCTCCTGTATATAGTGTATACCTGTATGTCATCTCCTCCTGCATATAGTATATAGCTGTATGTCATCTCCTCCTGTATACAGTATATACCTGTATGTCATCTCCCCTGTATATAGTATGCACCTGTATGTCATCTCCTCCTGTATATAGTACATACCTGTAAGTCATCTCTCCTGTATATAGTATGTACCTGTATGTCATCTCCTCCTGTATTAGACCTCGTTCACACGTTATTTGGTCAGTATTTTTACCTCAGTATTTGTAAGCTACATTAAATTGTCAGCCTGATAAATTGTCAGCCAACAGGAAGTACTCCCCCCCTGGCAGTAAATATTAGCTCACACATACACATAATAGACAGGTCATGTGACTGACAGTTTCCATATTTCCTATATGGTACAGTTGTTGCTCTTGTAGTTTGTCTGCTTATTAATCTAATTTTTATTTTTGAAGGATAATACCAGACTTGTGTGTGTTTTAGGGCGAGTTTCATGTGTCAAGTTGTGTGTGTTGAGTTGCGTGTGGCAACATGCATGTAGCAACTTTGTGAGATGAGTTTTGTGTGGGGAAATGCGTGTAGCAACTTTTTGTGTGTCGAGTTGCATGTGACAGGTTAGTGTAGCAAGTTGTGTGCAGCAAGTTTTGCACATGGCGAGTATTATGTGTGGTGCGTTTTGAGTATGTGCAAGTTTTGTGTGTTGCAACTTTTGTGCATGTGGCAATTTTTCCGCCTGTGCAAGTTTTGCGTGTGGCGAGTTTTCCATGAGGTGAGTTTTGCACGTGTGGCTAGTTTTGTGTGAGCCTAGTTTTGCATGTGGCGAGTTTTCCAGGAAGCGAGTTTTGCGCGTGGTGAGTTTTGAGCGGTGACTTTTGTGTTTCGAAATTTTATGTGGCGAGGTTGGTGTATGTGTGGTGAAATGTGTGCTGAGGGTGGTATATGTGTTCAAGCACGTGGTAGTGTGTGGCGCATTTTGTGTGTGTGTTCATATCCCCGTGTGTGGTGAGTATCCCATGTCGGGGCCCCTCCTTAGCAACTGTACGGTATATACTCTTTGGCGCCATCGCTACACAAAGGTGGCTACTTTGAAGAACCTAGAATATAAGACATAATTTCAGTTGTTTCACACTTTTTTGTTAAGTATATAATTCCACGTGTTAATGCATAGTTTTGATGCCTACAGTGTGAATGTACAATTTTCATAGTCATGAAAATACATAAAAATCTTTAAATGAGAAGGTGTGTCCAAACTTTTGGTCTGTACTTATATGATGACCCCCATCACATGACCGGGGGGCCCACAGTATCTGAACAGCCCGGGGCCCTGGCTACCCTTAATCAACCCCTGGTGGGATCTGTACTTTTATAACCCCCAATGGTGTCACGCGGCCAGCAAATCACAGTAATGCCTCTACCAAGACGGTTACGGTATTACCGCGACTGGCAGGCAATCCCAGCATGCTTGTTGGCCGTGTAACAGGCGCCAAACATATGCGGGGATTTGAGCATTAAATCTGAGCTCCCCGAGACTGGAGTGATATCCGAGTATCAACAAGCACTAGGCCGTAACGACAAGCTGAAATCAGGAGTGGAAAGGTATAATAGACACACACCACTTCTGTATTATCACCCACTCCTGGTTTTGGCTTAGAACTATTGAGGTAAATACTGAACGTGTGAACACGGCCTTATGCATATGGGTTAACGAAAATCACTGAGAGCCGCCATTACCATCCCGTGCAAGAAAATCGCTGATAGTAAAAACACCGACCAAGAACCTACAGCAATCAGATAAAGCGCACTGATAACACTTGGGCAGGTTTTGATGTAGGTGGACAATCTGTGACGTCTGAACAGGGCCTTGTGTGGAGCTGCAGTGTTTGCTCGGACTCTAGTGGTTTGTACAGGTGCTGTCTTGGTTCCTGCACTCACATCTTACACCACTGCTGCCCTGGCGCTATGGCGGCTACACACGATGTCTGTGTGTACGGACCGAGATCACTTGGTGCAGCCGCAGACATGACGCACTGTGGAGCGCCTGGATCTGCAGACCATGTGTATACACTGGCGATCCACTAGACGGCGACAAAGAGTAGAATGGGTTCCACCTGGTAACCGGTGACGCGCGGTGAGGTGGGCGGTGCCGCCGAGGACGCGCTCCCGATGACGTACTTCTGGCGCGCTGGCGGAAGCGGAGGGTTTTTTTTCTCCACTTGTGGACGGATTTAATTTTTACGTAAAATGTCGAAAACGGTGGCTTACTTCTACGACCCGGATGTGGGAAACTTCCATTATGGTGAGACCGTGCAGCTTCGG
Organism: Ranitomeya imitator; assembly: GCF_032444005.1. Taxonomy (NCBI): domain Eukaryota; kingdom Metazoa; phylum Chordata; class Amphibia; order Anura; family Dendrobatidae; genus Ranitomeya; species Ranitomeya imitator. Next base: position 55,231,132 of record NC_091285.1, read on the forward strand.
TGTGGAGGCTGATTGTGACATCCTGCGTGTGCGTTACCACAGGACGGCAGCGCACCGTGTGTATGAGGCCACCCTGCTGCAGTGTGCGGGTCCGTGTCATGTGCAGTGTGCGGGGCCGTGTCATGTGCAGTGTGCGGGCCGTGTCATGTGCAGTGTGCGGGCCGTGTCATGTGCAGTGTGCGGGGCCGTGTCATGTGCAGTGTGCGGCTGCTATGTGCAGTGTGCGGCTGCTATGTGCAGTGTGCGGGCCGTGTCATGTGCAGTGTGCGGGCCGTGTCATGTGCAGTGTGCGGGGCCGTGTCATGTGCAGTGTGCGGGCCGTGTCATGTGCAGTGTGCGGGCCGTGTCATGTGCAGTGTGCGGGTCCGTGTCATGTGTTGTGTGCGGGCCGTGTCATGTGCAGTGTGCGGCTGCTATGTGCAGTGTGCGGCTGCTATGTGCAGTGTGCGGGCCGTGTCATGTGCAGTGTGCGGGCCGTGTCATGTGCAGTGTGCGGGGCCGTGTCATGTGCAGTGTGCGGGCCGTGTCATGTGCAGTGTGCGGGCCGTGTCATGTGCAGTGTGCGGGCCGTGTCATGTGCAGTGTGCGGGGCCGTGTCATGTGCAGTGTGCGGGCCGTGTCATGTGCAGTGTGCGGGGCCGTGTCATGTGCAGTGTGCGGGGCCGTGTCATGTGCAGTGTGCGGGGCCGTGTCATGTGCAGTGTGCGGGCCGTGTCATGTGCAGTGTGCGGGGCCGTGTCATGTGGTGTGTGCGGGCCGTGTCATGTGCAGTGTGCGGGCCGTGTCATGTGCAGTGTGCGGGCCGTGTCATGTGCAGTGTGCGGGCCGTGTCATGTGCAGTGTGCGGGCCGTGTCATGTGCAGTGTGCGGGCCGTGTCATGTGCAGTGTGCGGGCCGTGTCATGTGCAGTGTGCGGGCCGTGTCATGTGCAGTGTGCGGGGCCGTGTCATGTGCAGTGTGCGGGCCGTGTCATGTGCAGTGTGCGGGGCCGTGTCATGTGCAGTGTGCGGGGCCGTGTCATGTGCAGTGTGCGGGGCCGTGTCATGTGCAGTGTGCGGGGCCGTGTCATGTGCAGTGTGCGGGCCGTGTCATGTGCAGTGTGCGGGGCCGTGTCATGTGTTGTGTGCGGGCCGTGTCATGTGCAGTGTGCGGGCCGTGTCATGTGCAGTGTGCGGGCCGTGTCATGTGCAGTGTGCGGGCCGTGTCATGTGCAGTGTGCGGGCCGTGTCATGTGCAGTGTGCGGGCCGTGTCATGTGCAGTGTGCGGGCCGTGTCATGTGCAGTGTGCGGGGCCGTGTCATGTGCAGTGTGCGGGGCCGTGTCATGTGCAGTGTGCGGGCCGTGTCATGTGCAGTGTGCGGGGCCGTGTCATGTGCAGTGTGCGGGCCGTGTCATGTGCAGTGTGCGGGCCGTGTCATGTGCAGTGTGCGGGCCGTGTCATGTGCAGTGTGCGGGGCCGTGTCATGTGCAGTGTGCGGGCCGTGTCATGTGCAGTGTGCGGGGCCGTGTCATGTGCAGTGTGCGGGGCCGTGTCATGTGCAGTGTGCGGGGCCGTGTCATGTGCAGTGTGCGGGCCGTGTCATGTGCAGTGTGCGGGCCGTGTCATGTGCAGTGTGCGGGGCCGTGTCATGTGCAGTGTGCGGGCCGTGTCATGTGCAGTGTGCGGGCCGTGTCATGTGCAGTGTGCGGGCCGTGTCATGTGCAGTGTGCGGGCCGTGTCATGTGCAGTGTGCGGGCCGTGTCATGTGCAGTGTGCGGGCCGTGTCATGTGCAGTGTGCGGCTGCTATGTGCAGTGTGCGGGGCCGTGTCATGCGCAGTGTGCGGCTGCTATGTGCAGTGTGCGGGGCCGTGTCATGTGGTGTGTGCGGGCCGTGTCATGTGCTGTGTGCGGGGCCGTGTCATGTGCAGTGTGCGGGGCCGTGTCATGTGCAGTGTGCGGGCCGTGTCATGTGCAGTGTGCGGGCCGTGTCATGTGCAGTGTGCGGGCCGTGTCATGTGCAGTGTGCGGGCCGTGTCATGTGCAGTGTGCGGGCCGTGTCATGTGCAGTGTGCGGCTGCTATGTGCAGTGTGCGGGGCCGTGTCATGCGCAGTGTGCGGCTGCTATGTGCAGTGTGCGGGGCCGTGTCATGTGGTGTGTGCGGGCCGTGTCATGTGCTGTGTGCGGGGCCGTGTCATGTGCAGTGTGCGGGCCGTGTCATGTGCAGTGTGCGGGGCCGTGTCATGTGCAGTGTGCGGGCCGTGTCATGTGCAGTGTGCGGGCCGTGTCATGTGCAGTGTGCGGGCCGTGTCATGTGCAGTGTGCGGGGCCGTGTCATGTGCAGTGTGCGGGCCGTGTCATGTGCAGTGTGCGGGCCGTGTCATGTGCAGTGTGCGGGCCGTGTCATGTGCAGTGTGCGGGCCGTGTCATGTGCAGTGTGCGGGCCGTGTCATGTGCAGTGTGCGGGCCGTGTCATGTGCAGTGTGCGGGCCGTGTCATGTGCAGTGTGCGGGGCCGTGTCATGTGCAGTGTGCGGGGCCGTGTCATGTGCAGTGTGCGGGGCCGTGTCATGTGCAGTGTGCGGGGCCGTGTCATGTGCAGTGTGCGGGGCCGTGTCATGTGCAGTGTGCGGGGCCGTGTCATGTGCAGTGTGCGGGCCGTGTCATGTGCAGTGTGCGGGGCCGTGTCATGTGCAGTGTGCGGGCCGTGTCATGTGCAGTGTGCGGCTGCTATGTGCAGTGTGCGGGGCCGTGTCATGCGCAGTGTGCGGCTGCTATGTGCAGTGTGCGGGGCCGTGTCATGTGGTGTGTGCGGGCCGTGTCATGTGCTGTGTGCGGGGCCGTGTCATGTGCAGTGTGCGGGCCGTGTCATGTGCAGTGTGCGGGGCCGTGTCATGTGCAGTGTGCGGGCCGTGTCATGTGCAGTGTGCGGGCCGTGTCATGTGCAGTGTGCGGGCCGTGTCATGTGCAGTGTGCGGGGCCGTGTCATGTGGTGTGTGCGGGCCGTGTCATGTGCTGTGTGCGGGGCCGTGTCATGTGCAGTGTGCGGGCCGTGTCATGTGCAGTGTGCGGGGCCGTGTCATGTGCAGTGTGCGGGCCGTGTCATGTGCAGTGTGCGGGCCGTGTCATGTGCAGTGTGCGGGCCGTGTCATGTGCAGTGTGCGGGGCCGTGTCATGTGCTGTGTGCGGGCCGTGTCATGTGCAGTGTGCGGGCCGTGTCATGTGCAGTGTGCGGGCCGTGTCATGTGCAGTGTGCGGGCCGTGTCATGTGCAGTGTGCGGGCCGTGTCATGTGCAGTGTGCGGGGCCGTGTCATGTGCAGTGTGCGGGGCCGTGTCATGTGCAGTGTGCGGGCCGTGTCATGTGCAGTGTGCGGCTGCTATGTGCAGTGTGCGGGGCCGTGTCATGCGCAGTGTGCGGCTGCTATGTGCAGTGTGCGGGGCCGTGTCATGTGGTGTGTGCGGGCCGTGTCATGTGCTGTGTGCGGGGCCGTGTCATGTGCAGTGTGCGGGCCGTGTCATGTGCAGTGTGCGGGGCCGTGTCATGTGCAGTGTGCGGGGCCGTGTCATGTGCAGTGTGCGGGGCCGTGTCATGTGCAGTGTGCGGGGCCGTGTCATGTGCAGTGTGCGGGGCCGTGTCATGTGCAGTGTGCGGGGCCGTGTCATGTGCAGTGTGCGGGGCCGTGTCATGTGCAGTGTGCGGGGCCGTGTCATGTGCAGTGTGCGGGGCCGTGTCATGTGCAGTGTGCGGGGCCGTGTCATGTGCAGTGTGCGGGGCCGTGTCATGTGCAGTGTGCGGGCCGTGTCATGTGCAGTGTGCGGGCCGTGTCATGTGCAGTGTGCGGGCCGTGTCATGTGCAGTGTGCGGGCCGTGTCATGTGCAGTGTGCGGGCCGTGTCATGTGCAGTGTGCGGGCCGTGTCATGTGCAGTGTGCGGGCCGTGTCATGTGCAGTGTGCGGGCCGTGTCATGTGCAGTGTGCGGGCCGTGTCATGTGCAGTGTGCGGGGCCGTGTCATGTGCAGTGTGCGGGCCGTGTCATGTGCAGTGTGCGGCTGCTATGTGCAGTGTGCGGGGCCGTGTCATGCGCAGTGTGCGGCTGCTATGTGCAGTGTGCGGGGCCGTGTCATGTGGTGTGTGCGGGCCGTGTCATGTGCAGTGTGCGGGGCCGTGTCATGTGCAGTGTGCGGGGCCGTGTCATGTGCAGTGTGCGGGCCGTGTCATGTGCAGTGTGCGGCTGCTATGTGCAGTGTGCGGGGCCGTGTCATGCGCAGTGTGCGGCTGCTATGTGCAGTGTGCGGGGCCGTGTCATGTGCAGTGTGCGGGGCCGTGTCATGTGCAGTGTGCGGGCCGTGTCATGTGCAGTGTGCGGCTGCTATGTGCAGTGTGCGGGGCCGTGTCATGCGCAGTGTGCGGCTGCTATGTGCAGTGTGCGGGGCCGTGTCATGTGGTGTGTGCGGGCCGTGTCATGTGCAGTGTGCGGGGCCGTGTCATGTGCAGTGTGCGGGCCGTGTCATGTGCAGTGTGCGGGGCCGTGTCATGTGCAGTGTGCGGGCCGTGTCATGTGCAGTGTGCGGGCCGTGTCATGTGCAGTGTGCGGGGCCGTGTCATGTGCTGTGTGCGGGCCGTGTCATGTGCAGTGTGCGGGCCGTGTCATGTGCAGTGTGCGGGCCGTGTCATGTGCAGTGTGCGGGCCGTGTCATGTGCAGTGTGCGGGCCGTGTCATGTGCAGTGTGCGGGCCGTGTCATGTGCAGTGTGCGGGCCGTGTCATGTGCAGTGTGCGGGCCGTGTCATGTGCAGTGTGCGGGCCGTGTCATGTGCAGTGTGCGGGCCGTGTCATGTGCAGTGTGCGGGCCGTGTCATGTGCAGTGTGCGGGCCGTGTCATGTGCAGTGTGCGGGCCGTGTCATGTGCAGTGTGCGGGCCGTGCCATGTGCAGTGTGCGGGCCGTGCAGTGTGCGGCTGCTATGTGCAGTGTGCGGGGCCGTGTCATGTGCAGTGTGCGGTCCGTGTCATGTGCAGTGTGCGGGGCCGTGTCATGTGCAGTGTGCGGCTGCTATGTGCAGTGTGCGGGCCGTGTCATGTGCAGTGTGCGGGCCGTGTCATGTGCAGTGTGCGGGCCGTGTCATGTGCAGTGTGCGGGCCGTGTCATGTGCAGTGTGCGGGCCGTGTCATGTGCAGTGTGCGGGCCGTGTCATGTGCAGTGTGCGGGCCGTGTCATGTGCAGTGTGCGGGGCCGTGTCATGTGCAGTGTGTGGCTGCTATGTGCAGTGTGCGGGGCCGTGTCATGTGCAGTGTGCGGTCCGTGTCATGTGCAGTGTGCGGGGCCGTGTCATGTGCAGTGTGCGGCTGCTATGTGCAGTGTGCGGGCCGTGTCATGTGCAGTGTGCGGGCCGTGTCATGTGCAGTGTGCGGGCCGTGCCATGTGCAGTGTGCGGGCCGTGCAGTGTGCGGCTGCTATGTGCAGTGTGCGGGGCCGTGTCATGTGCAGTGTGCGGTCCGTGTCATGTGCAGTGTGCGGGGCCGTGTCATGTGCAGTGTGCGGCTGCTATGTGCAGTGTGCGGGCCGTGTCATGTGCAGTGTGCGGGCCGTGTCATGTGCAGTGTGCGGGCCGTGTCATGTGCAGTGTGCGGGCCGTGTCATGTGCAGTGTGCGGGCCGTGTCATGTGCAGTGTGCGGGCCGTGTCATGTGCAGTGTGCGGGCCGTGTCATGTGCAGTGTGCGGGGCCGTGTCATGTGCAGTGTGTGGCTGCTATGTGCAGTGTGCGGGCCGTGTCATGTGCAGTGTGCGGCTGCTATGTGCAGTGTGCGGTCCGTGTCATGTGCAGTGTGCGGGCCGTGTTATGTGCAGTGTGCGGGCCGTGTTATGTGCAGTGTGCGGCTGCTATGTGCAGTGTGCGGGCCGTGTCATGTGCAGTGTGCGGGCCGTGTCATGTGCAGTGTGCGGGCCGTGTCATGTGCAGTGTGCGGGCCGTGTCATGTGCAGTGTGCGGGCCGTGTCATGTGCAGTGTGCGGGCCGTGTCATGTGCAGTGTGCGGGCCGTGTCATGTGCAGTGTGCGGGCCGTGTCATGTGCAGTGTGCGGGCCGTGTCATGTGCAGTGTGCGGGCCGTGTCATGTGCAGTGTGCGGGCCGTGTCATGTGCAGTGTGCGGGCCGTGTCATGTGCAGTGTGCGGGCCGTGTCATGTGCAGTGTGCGGGCCGTGTCATGTGCAGTGTGCGGGCCGTGCCATGTGCAGTGTGCGGGCCGTGCAGTGTGCGGCTGCTATGTGCAGTGTGCGGGGCCGTGTCATGTGCAGTGTGCGGTCCGTGTCATGTGCAGTGTGCGGGGCCGTGTCATGTGCAGTGTGCGGCTGCTATGTGCAGTGTGCGGGCCGTGTCATGTGCAGTGTGCGGGCCGTGTCATGTGCAGTGTGCGGGCCGTGTCATGTGCAGTGTGCGGGCCGTGTCATGTGCAGTGTGCGGGCCGTGTCATGTGCAGTGTGCGGGCCGTGTCATGTGCAGTGTGCGGGCCGTGTCATGTGCAGTGTGCGGGGCCGTGTCATGTGCAGTGTGTGGCTGCTATGTGCAGTGTGCGGGCCGTGTCATGTGCAGTGTGCGGCTGCTATGTGCAGTGTGCGGTCCGTGTCATGTGCAGTGTGCGGGCCGTGTTATGTGCAGTGTGCGGGCCGTGTTATGTGCAGTGTGCGGCTGCTATGTGCAGTGTGCGGGGCCGTGTCATGTGCAGTGTGCGGGGCCGTGTCATGTGCAGTGTGCGGGGCCGTGTCATGTGCGGTCCGTGTCATGTGCAGTGTGCGGTCCGTGTCATGTGCAGTGTGCGGTCCGTGTCATGTGCAGTGTGCGGTTCGTGTCATGTGCAGTGTGCGGTCCGTGTCATGTGCAGTGTGCGGTCCGTGTCATGTGCAGTGTGCGGGGCCGTGTCATGTGCAGTGTGCGGTCCGTGTCATGTGCGGTCCGTGTTATGTGCAGTGTGCGGGCCGTGTTATGTGCAGTGTGCGGCTGCTATGTGCAGTGTGCGGGGCCGTGTCATGTGCAGTGTGCGGGGCCGTGTCATGTGCAGTGTGCGGTCCGTGTCATGTGCAGTGTGCGGTCCGTGTCATGTGCAGTGTGCGGTCCGTGTCATGTGCAGTGTGCGGTCCGTGTCATGTGCAGTGTGCGGTCCGTGTCATGTGCAGTGTGCGGTCCGTGTCATGTGCAGTGTGCGGGGCCGTGTCATGTGCAGTGTGCGGTCCGTGTCATGTGCGGTCCGTGTCATGTGCGGTCCGTGTCATGTGCAGTGTGCGGTCCGTGTCATGTGCGGTCCGTGTCATGTGCGGTCCGTGTCATGTGCAGTGTGCGGCTGCTATGTGCAGTGTGCGGTCCGTGTCATGTGCAGTGTGCGGGGCCGTGTCATGTGCAGTGTGCGGTCCGTGTCGTGTGCGGGGCCGTGTCATGTGCAGTGTGCGGCTGCTATGTGCAGTGTGCGGGGCCGTGTCATGTGCAGTGTGCGGTCCGTGTCATGTGCAGTGTGCGGTCCGTGTCATGTGCAGTGTGCGGGGCCGTGTCATGTGCAGTGTGCGGGGCCGTGTCATGTGCAGTGTGCGGGGCCGTGTCATGTGCAGTGTGCGGGGCCGTGTCATGTGCAGTGTGCGGGGCCGTGTCATGTGCAGTGTGCGGGGCCGTGTCATGTGCAGTGTGCGGGGCCGTGTCATGCGCAGTGTGCGGGGCCGTGTCATGCGCAGTGTGCGGCTGCTATGTGCAGTGTGCGGGGCCGTGTCATGCGCAGTGTGCGGCTGCTATGTGCAGTGTGCGGGGCCGTGTCATGTGCAGTGTGCGGGGCCGTGTCATGCGCAGTGTGCGGCTGCTATGTGCAGTGTGCGGGGCCGTGTCATGTGCAGTGTGCGGGGCCGTGTCATGCGCAGTGTGCGGCTGCTATGTGCAGTGTGCGGGGCCGTGTCATGTGCAGTGTGCGGGGCCGTGTCATGTGCAGTGTGCGGCTGCTATGTGCAGTGTGCGGGGCCGTGTCATGTGCAGTGTGCGGCTGCTGTCATGTGCAGTGTGCGGTCCGTGTCATGTGCTGTGTGCGGCTGCTGTTATGTGTGCGGCTGAGCTGGAGCCACTGGTCTCCCGCCATAGAGCAGGAGTGGAGCATGGCTTCTCCTCTATTCCCTGCCGTGGCCGTGCCACATACCTTGTCCATGTCTGATACCTTGTCCATGTCTGATACCTTGTCCATGTCTGATACCTTGTCCATGTCTGATACCTTGTCCATGTCTGATACCTTGTCCATGTCTGATACCTTGTCCATGTCTGATACCTTGTCCATGTCTGATACCTTGTCCATGTCTGATACCTTGTCCATGTCTGATACCTTGTCCATGTCTGATACCTTGTCCATGTCTGATACCTTGTCCATGTCTGATACCTTGTCCATGTCTGATACCTTGTCCATGTCTGATACCTTGTCCATGTCTGATACCTTGTCCATGTCTGATACCTTGTCCATGTCTGATACCTTGTCCATGTCTGATACCTTGTCCATGTCTGATACCTTGTCCATGTCTGATACCTTGTCCATGTCTGATACCTTGTCCATGTCTGATACCTTGTCCATGTCTGATACCTTGTCCATGTCTGATACCTTGTCCATGTCTGATACCTTGTCCATGTCTGATACCTTGTCCATGTCTGATACCTTGTCCATGTCTGATACCTTGTCCATGTCTGATACCTTGTCCATGTCTGATACCTTGTCCATGTCTGATACCTTGTCCATGTCTGATACCTTGTCCATGTCTGATACCTTGTCCATGTCTGATACCTTGTCCATGTCTGATACCTTGTCCATGTCTGATACCTTGTCCATGTCTGATACCTTGTCCATGTCTGATACCTTGTCCATGTCTGATACCTTGTCCATGTCTGATACCTTGTCCATGTCTGATACCTTGTCCATGTCTGATACCTTGTCCATGTCTGATACCTTGTCCATGTCTGATACCTTGTCCATGTCTGATACCTTGTCCATGTCTGATACCTTGTCCATGTCTGATACCTTGTCCATGTCTGATACCTTGTCCATGTCTGATACCTTGTCCATGTCTGATACCTTGTCCATGTCTGATACCTTGTCCATGTCTGATGCCTCATGTCTCATTGCTCCGATCTCACCTACAGGCAACAAAGATATGTACAAGCCCGGCCGCCGCATCTCATTCAGGGGCTTGGCCAGAGGTATAGTTACATTCTAGGTAGCACAGCTAATGGTCAGCGAGGATCGTGTGTGGGCCACGTGTATCTCTGTGTGTACCACAAGGGCCCCGTGTATCTCTGGTTGTACCACAAGGGCCCCGTGTATCTCTGGTTGTACCACAAGGGCCCCGTGCATCTCTGGGTGTACCACAAGGGCCCCGTGCATCTCTGGGTGTACCGTCGTGGGCCCCGTGTATCTCTGGGTGTACCGTCGTGGGCCACGTGTATCTCTGGGTGTACCGTCGTGGGCCCCGTGTATCTCTGGGTGTACCACAAGGGCCCCGTGTATCTCTGGTTGTACCACAAGGGCCCCGTGCATCTCTGGGTGTACCACAAGGGCCCCGTGTATCTCTGGTTGTACCACAAGGGCCCCGTGCATCTCTGGGTGTACCACAAGGGCCCCGTGCATCTCTGGGTGTACCGTCGTGGGCCCCGTGTATCTCTGGGTGTACCGTCGTGGGCCACGTGTATCTCTGGGTGTACCGTCGTGGGCCACGTGTATCTCTGGGTGTACCGTCGTGGGCCACGTGTATCTCTGGGTGTACCGTCATGGGCCCCGTGTATCTCTGGGTGTACCGTCATGGGCCCCGTGTATCTCTGGGTGTACCGTCATGAACATAAATCTTGTTATTAACTAAGTGAAGGAGTTGTCTTGCATTGAGAAGCTTCATTAGAGCCTGATGCTGTAGATTTTCTGTTGGACCTGTTTTAAAGACGCATTCCCATTGAGATTTTTATTCATTTAAATCTGTGTAAATGCCTATGTAGTGTGAGTGTATTAGGCTGGTTTCACACTTGCGTTTTTGTCTGCTGCGTTTTTTTTTTCAAAAAAACGCATGCGTTTTTTTCCCCTATATTTAACATTGAAAACGCATGCGTTTTTTTGTGTATGCGTTTGGTCGCGTTTTGCAACGCATGCGTTTTTTTACTGCATGCGTTTTTTTTCTAAAATGCTACTTGTAGTATTTTTATCAGCGTTTTTTGGACCAAAAAAACGCATGCGTTTTCATGCGTTTTTTTTTGTGTCAAAAAATGCATTGGAGTCAATGGGGACGCATGCGTTTTTTGGTGCATGCGTATTTTGCGTTAAAAAACGCATGCGTTTTTTTATTAAAAACACTGAAAACACACTAATATGCCACCACCCAACGTAAAGGTGATAAAGGGATCCTAACCCTACCCCTAACCCTACCCCTAACCCTAACCCTAAGGGATCCTAACCCTACCCCTAACCCTACCCCTAACCCTAACCCTACCCCTACCCCTAACCCTAAGGGATCCTAACCCTACCCCTAACCCTACCCCTAACCCTAACCCCTTTATGGTTAGGGGTAGGGTTAGGGGTAGGGTTAGGATCCCTTAGGGGTAGGGGTAGGGTTAGGATCCCTTAGGGGTAGGGTTAGGGGTAGGGTTAGGATCCCTTTAGGGTTAGGGTTATGATCCCTACCCCTAACCCTACCCCTACCCCTAACCCTAACTATTTCTGTTTTATAGTGGGTTTTTTACTTTTTTTTAATGATTGGCAGCTGTCACACATTTCTCAGCATGCGTTTAAAAAACGCAAACGCATGAAAAAACGCATGTAAACGCGGTAAAACGCCGCGTTTTTTACACCACATGCAAAAACGCATGCGTCAAAAAAACGCAGCGTTTGCATGCGTTTACATGCGTTTTTTCACCATGCGTTTTTTGCGTTTTTTACCGCAAAAACGCACCCAAAAAAACGCAAATGTGAAACCAGCCTTAAAGAGGTTATCCACCACTTTTACACTAATGAGCTATCCTTAGGATAAGTCATCAAAGTCTGGTTGGCCAGGGCCCGACACCTCTGCCAATGAGCTGTTATCGGTGTCGATGGCTGCAAGGACTTACTAGCGGAGCTGCTCCATCTACTTGTAGTGGATGCCGGATGGTACTGCACATCCGCCTCTTATTGATTTGAGTGGGAGACAGATGTGCAGGACCCTGCGGCATCCACTACAAGTAGACGGAGCAGCTCTGCTAGTAATTACTTGCGTCCTTCGACACTGATAGCTGATCGGCGGAGGTGCCGAGTGTCGGGCCCCGGACGATCAGACATTGATGACCTACCTCTGCTTTCTCAGGGATCCAGTTCCATTCTGCTCCTTTTCTCAGTCACGTCACTGCTATTGCGACTAGCCACCTCACTATATGTGGGAGGTGGCAGTCTCTTTTACAATGAAAGTCTATGGAGCCCCATTCTTACGCTCCATAGGCTTACATTGTAAGACTACGTTCACAAGCTCAGAATTTGGTCAGTATTTCACATCAGTATTTGTAAGCGAAAACCAGGAGTGGGGGATAAATACAGAAGTGGCGACGTGTTTCTATTATACTTTTGCTTTGCCTGTTCAGCTCCTGATTTTACCTTACAAATATTGGGGTAAAATACTGGACGTGGCCTGAAAGTCACTTTTGGGTTGCGCAGAGTGCAGTGCATTCCGAACAGTCTGGGGGACATCAGAAGAGGAGAACAATGTTTCTGGATGTGGGAGAGAGCAACACTCAACTCTATTTGCACATATACACACGCACTTAATGAATAAGATACTTAATGGGAGCGCTTCTGTAAAAGGGTTAACTGGCTCCATCAAGAGAGGCTCACATATGCATCGACAGTGAGCAGTGCTGTTGCCGTTACAAACCCACATGCCTACCAAGAAGCATGATCGTCAGGTGAGTGATGTAACATTATCAGCACCACTCTCTTCTAGAACGCCCGGATAGATCACATAGACAATGGCAGCACGGTGGCTCACTGGTTAGCACTGTTGTTTTGCAGCACTGGGGGTCTTGAGTTCACATCTCACCAAGAACAACATCTGCAAGAAGGTTGTATGTTTTCTCTGTGTGTGTGCACTGATGGGGAATTAAGATTGTGAGTGATGATATCTCTAATGCACTATGGGATATGGTGGCACTCTCTAAGTAAGCATAACTTGTAATTTGAGTAATACTTGGGCCATTCTCACACATTGTGACTTTACAATAAAACAACCCTCACTCCCTGTTCTGAAAAGCTCTTTACACTAATAACCTGTATCCATACTTTTTAGGCACAGGGCATCCGATGAAACCCCACCGCCTGGCTCTCACTCACAGCTTAGTTCTCCACTATGGACTGTATAAAAAGATGATAGTAAGTATTATGTTCATGATTTGTTTGTTTGTCTATTTTCGTATATGATAATGAACCAATTGGCTTTATGCCACATTCACATGTTCAGTATTTGGTCAGTATTTTACATCAATCTTTGTAAGCCAGAACCAGGAGTGGGTGATAAATACAGAAGTGGTGACGTGTTTCTATTATACTTTTCCTCTGATTGTTCTTCTCCTAATTTTGGTTTACAAATAATGATGTAAAATACTGACCAAATACTGATCGTGTGCACATGGCCTTGTGTCTTGAAAATTCTTTTTAACCACTTCACAACTTTTGAAGTATTTATTCGTCCAGGTCAGTTATTACCGATCTTGGACATCTGGATAAGTCATGGCGTTTTGTGCACACAGGAGCTGTGCACGCGCCATCACGGCTGGGTGATCCTCTGATTTCACTGCTAACACCTGGCACTCACTGCCCGCGCCGCCCCTAAATGCTGCAATCTATATTGATTGCAGCATCTAGAAGGCAAGACAGAAGGAGGGTGCCTTTATGATCACACTGCCTAACAAAAGGTGGAATAAAACGCACTCTAAAAGACAAATGTAAATAGAAATGATGTTGCTGAAAACGTCATTTTGTCTCACAAACAACAAGCCGCCATACACCTCCATCAGCAGAAAAATAAAAAAAATGATAGCTCTCGGGATAAAACGATGCAAAAAAAAATTCTATAAAATAGTTTTTATTGTGTAAAAGCGTCAAAACATTTAAAAAATCTAAATGTAGTATCTCTGTAATCGTACTGACCCAAAGAATAAAGTTGCCTTATCAATTTTGCCACAAGCAGAAAGGCATAAAAAAAAAACAATTTCTTAATTGCTGTTTTTTTGTTCATTCTGTCTTCCAAAAATCGGGATAGAAAGCAATCAGAAATGGTCATCTGCCCAAAAATAGTACAAATAAAAACATCAACTTGTCCCGCAAAAAACGAACCATCACATGACTCTGTCGACCGAAATATGGAAAAATTGTAGCTCTCAAAATGTGGTAATCCAAAAACTAGTTTTCTCAAGAAAGTGTTTTTTAGTGTGTGACAAATGCTAAAAAAAACAAAAAAACCCCAATATAAATCTGGTATCGCTGTAATCGCACCGACCCAAAGAATAAAGTCGTCTAATAACTTTTATACCGCAGAAGGAAAGGCGTAAAAAATAAATAAAACCAACTCTTCACCTGCTGTTGATTTGTTCTTTCTGCTTCCCAAAGATTGCAGTAAGGCTGGGTTCACATTGCGTTTACAGCATCCCGTTCAACACATATGTTAACGGGCCGCTGTAAACGCAAGTTCCGGTATGGCAGCACGCTAGCGCAGATGGAGCATCTGCTAGCTCTATCTGCGCTAGCGGTGACAGACCCAGAAACGCTGCAGCCCGCGTCTCAGGGTCCGTCACTCAATGACGGCACATGGCTATTGTGGGCGTGCGCTAGCGATGCGTCCGACATTGTATTCAATGGCGGCGTTAACGGATTACGTTACACCGCGTTATGCCGTGGTGTAACGTAGTCCGTCTAACGGACCTGTCGAACGCAATGTGAACCCAGCCTAAGGCTCAGCGTATAGTTATCCTGCACTCTGCGCTGAGCGCTTACACCTGAGTTTGTGTATAAGTTTCTGAAAAATATGATTCAGACAAAACTCCTGGTGGAAGATTCCTTATAATGAGGCAGATGGAGGCAATGTGGACGCCATAGGACCTGTGATCCGGGGGTGTCCATCTTTTCAGGCCTGAATAAAGGTGCCTTCGGCCACAGTTTTGTGCACTTCTGATAATAAGGACAATGCTGAACAGAGGCCAGACTCAAGTCCAGAGTAACTCTTCTGCCTCTTTATAGTGAGTGGATCCTTTGGGAGTTTCATCTGAATCGCGTCACTCAGATTTAGATGGAAATTCCTGATGTAAGTGCTCAGTGTAGAGCGCCGGATAACTCTGATCCCAAACGTTCGGTAAAATGCTTCAAATCGGTCCACAAAAAAGCAAGTGCCCGTTCAGGCCTGTCATCTGTCAATGGAAATATAGGGGGCTTACACGTTACTGGTAGCACAAAGGCTCTGGAAAAGCAAAATGGCTCCTCACCCGCCAAATGAAATTCAGCAAATTCTGCGCTCCCAAATCCAAATGTCCCCTCCCCAGTGTGCCTAAGCAACATTTAGCACCCACATGTTTGGCATTTCTGTGGTGATGAGTGCCCACCTAATTTACATGTGCGTGTCTCCAGACGCACGGGCTGGACATAATGTACTGGTGACTGTGACATAATGTACTGGTGACTGTGACATACTGGTCACTACTGCAGTTTGCAGTTTTCACTCATCAATATCCACTGCTGCTTGTTTCTGGGAAAAAACTAATGGAATTGAAATCATCACTACACCAGTAGATAAATTCCCAAAGGGATCTAATTTCCAAATGAAGTCACTTGGGGTGATTCTGCTCTTCTACCACTTAGGGGCAATGTATATGGAGACTGCAAACTATTCTAGGAAAATCTATCCAGGAGGCAAATAGCTCCCCGTCCCTCCTGAGTCACGCTGTATGGCTAAGCAGTACTGTACAGCCACATATGGGGTATTTCACGTTCACCAGAATTTGTTACAAATTTTGGTACCATTTTTACCTGTTTCCCATTGTGAAAATGTAAAATCTGGGGCTAAAACAAAATTTTGGTGGTAAAAATGTAATTATTTTTTTTTCTTCATTGCCCAATAGTATAAAATTCCGTGACACACCTGTGGTGTCAATATAATCACTGCACCTCCTAGATTAATTAATTGATAAAATATGGCGCTCCTTCCCTTCTAAGCTTTGCACTGTGCCCGAAAAGGATTTTCCAACGACAAGTAGGGTATTGAAAAATATTTAGAATTGAGAGCCTCAGTGGTTGATACCTTTTAATGGCCAACTGAAAAGATGGTAATAATAAGTAGGGTATTGACACACTTAAGGGGAAATTTTTATACTAAACCTAAGTCCATTTTTTAACTATGAGCCCTTAGTAAAATTAAAATCTTGGGGCTAAAACAACATTTTAGTAGTAAAAATGTAATTATTCTTTCTTCACCGCACAATGGTATAATATTCTGAGGCACATGTGGTGTCAATATGATCACTGCACCCCTAGATGAATTTATTGCGGCGGTGCAGTTTGTAAAATGGCGTTGCTCATGGGAAGTTTCTGCTGTCTTGCCACCTCAGGGGCTCTGCCAATGTGACATGGCACCCTCAAACCATTCCAGCAAAATCTGATCTCCAATATGGTGCTTCTTCTCTTGTGAGCTTTGCACTGTGCCTCCAAAAGTAGTTTTTGACCACATATATAGGTTATCTGTGTACTCAGGAGAAATTGCACAAATTTTCTCTAGTCACCTTTCACGACGGCATATGGAGGTTGTCTCTTTGCCCTAATGGGGAACAGGAAACACAAGAGAGGTTAAAAGCACCTCCCACTCGCCAGTGTCTTTCCTGTTCCCCATGGGACAGGGAGAGGTTTCCATATGCTGTAGTGGCCGGTGACTACAGTCATTATTTCAGGTCTTACCTGTTTTAAGCCGGGCAGCTGGTGTCGCCTCGTGCCTCTCCGTGAGCTGCTCCCGTCCTGCTTGTCAGGTACCTCGGGACCCTTACCGGCCTTCCTGCGCCCCCACGAGGGTAAAGCAGGCCGGGATCCCCAGCCGGGATCCTCTCTGAGCTTCCCGGCTTCCTCCCCTCCATGCTGCTCGGTTCGGCGTTCCGGAAGTGACGTCAGCGGTCGCACGCGCGTCACTTCCAGTTTTCGTATCTCCCTGAAGCCGGTACTTCCGGGTTTCGCCGGCGGCGGTGTCGGTGCAATGGCGTCCCACACGTGGATCCTGGAGGAGGAGGGGGAATCCTATCGCTGGAGGCAGGTGCTAGGAGCGCTGCTCCATAAAAGCCTGCTGAATCACCACTGAAGGTAAGACTAAAATCTCTTCAGCATGGACGGTTCTTTATGCCCTGCGTCTGCAGAGCCCAGCACTGCCCCTGGTTCTGTGAGTATGCAGGGACTGGATCCGGGAGGTAGTTTCCTTAGGGGTTAGCTCCTCATTCTTCTCTCCCTCTCTGTTTCAGGGAGAAAAGTCTGCCCCTAGAGCTACTATTAGGAAGAAGTGTCCGGTCTGTTCTACAAAGCTCCCTCCTACCTGGGATGAAAAAACTCTGCCAACCATGCACTGACAGGATAGTTAAAGCTGAGCAACCATCCCTTCTAGATGAGATACACTCTCTTGTTAAACAGGAGGTACAATCTTCCTTAGCAGCTTTTACACCTCCACCCCAGCCTCCGCCACCACATTCCCCAGCTAAGAAGAGGAAGATTCAGGTCGTAGAATGTGATTCGGATTCAGACCACTCCGTTTCTTCATCTGCTGGCTGGGAAGATCCAGCATCCCCCAAGGCAGAGGTCAGGAAATACCTCTTCTCCTCGGATTATATTGAGGACCTGGTGTCTGCTGTTCATAACACTATGGGGCTTAAAGAGGAACCTGTACCACAGTCCATACAGGATCATATGTTTGGTGTGCTCAGATCGGAGAAAAAGGCAGGATTCCCTGTTCACGCTAATGTTGTTAGTATGATTGAGCAAGAATGGGAACTCCCTGAAAAGCGCCTTAGTATGTCTTCTGAGATGAAACATAGATTTCCTCTAGAAGGTGACCTTGTCAAACTTGACATTCCCAAGGTGGATGTGCAGGTGGCCAGAGTCGCCAAAAGAACTGCACTCCCCTTTGAGGATGCGTCGCAATTAAAAGATCCCATGGACAGGAAGATTGAGAGTCTCCTGAAGAAGTCCTGGGAGACTTCTTCTTCTGTCCTCAAGGCTAACATCGCTTCTACCTGCGTAGCGAGGACCCTTTCCTGCTGGCTGGAGAAATTAGAATCGCACATTTCTCAGGGTACCTCTAGAAGTGAGATGTTGGATTCACTCCCTATCTTACATAAGGCTACTCGGTTTCTGGCGGACGCTTCTCTGGAATCCGTTAGAATTGCCGCCAGATCTTTAGTACTCTCTAACTCTGCCAGAAGAGCTCTCTGGCTTAAACTATGGAGTGGTGACATCACTTCTAAGGCCAAGTTATGTGCCATCCCCTTTAAGGGAGAATATGTGTTTGGTCCAGCTTTAGACGACATTTTGGATAAGACTACCGACAAGAAAAAGGCGCTTCTGGAGCAAAAACAACCGAGGAAACGTTTTTTTCGTGCCCCACTGTCTCAGCCCTCTCAGCCGAGGGGTAAAGGCAAAACCGGCAGGTGGAGCTATGCTAAAAGCAGAGGGAAAAATATCTTCGTCTCTCAACAACAGCAGCAGCAGTCATTCCAGCAAGATAAACAATGACTCCGACCCGGTGGGGGGAAGACTCTCAAAATATGTGGATCAGTGGGAAAACATTACCAGCTCCCACTGGGTCCTCAATGTTATCAAGGAGGGCCTATTGATCGAGTTAACTTCTTTCCCCCCTCAGGGTCTAAAGATTACTACCCCTTCAATGAGGGATCACAAATTGTTAACATTGGGTCTCAGAGATCTTCTAAGATCAAACGTGATCTCCCCAGTTCCACAATCAGAATGGGGTCTGGGACATTATTCCCGTTTATTCCTGGTACCCAAACCATCAGGGGAAGTACGTATCATCATAAATCTAAAAGGTCTGAATCAGTATGTAAAATATCGAAGATTCAAGATGGAGTCTGTAAAATCAGCCATTCCCTTAATAGATCAACACGCCTTTATGGCGACAATCGACCTGAAGGATGTGTATTTTCATATCCCTATTCACCCGAGACACAAAAAATATCTCAGGTTTGTGATTCAGGGGAATCATCAGGTGGAGCACTATCAGTTTGGAGTCCTTCCCTTCGGCATCTCATCAGCTCCGAGCGTATTCTCCAAAATAATGGCGGAAGCAGTGTCATTCATCCGGAGACAAGGGGTTTGTATAGTGCCCTATCTGGACGATCTGCTGATAGTGGCTCCCACCAAAATGTCCCTGGTATCTCATGTGTCAACCACATTAGAGATATTGAAGTCTCTGGGTTGGATACCAAACATAAAGAAATCTCAGCTTCAACCCTCAATAACCAGAAAGTTTTTGGGAGTAATTCTGGACTCGGAAAAACAAATGTCCTTCCTTCCAGACAATCACAGACTACCATTAGTAGTAAAGATCAAGAAATACAAAGAGACGAGATCTCCTACACTCCGGGAAGGAATGTCGCTATTAGGCTCCATGACAGCCTGCATTCAGTCGGTGGCTTGGGCTCAAGCCCACTCAAGAATTCTCCAGACCCATGTGCTAGACAATTGGGATGGTCGTCCCCGCTCTTTAAACAAAAGGATTCACACTCCAGGTCGGGTGAAAGCATCCTTAACATGGTGGATGAAATCCGAGAACCTTCGCAGGGGTCTGAGTTGGATTCAATTCTCGTTAACCACGATCAAATCAGATGCGAGCAAGAGCGGCTGGGGAGCCATGATAAATCATGTTCCTTATCAGGGTCTTTGGGACCAGTCAATCAGAGAGAGATCGTCAAACTTCCGAGAACTCAAAGCTGTGGAAGAAGCTCTCCTAGCAGCAAATCGTCAGCTCTCTGGACAACATGTCCAGATATACTTGGACAACATGACCACGGTGGCTCATATCAGACATCAGGGCAGTACAAAATTCACCAGTCTAAAAAAGATCTCTGCCCGAATTTTTGCCTGGGCCGAAAAACACTTACTGTCCCTGAAGGCAACTCACCTAAAAGGTACTGCCAATTTTCAGGCAGATTATCTGAGCCGACAGGATATTCACCCAGGCGAATGGAGTCTGGATCGGCAGACATTCAACCTACTGGTAAACAGATGGGGTCTCCCGGAGGTCGACCTCTTTGCCTCTCACCAAAATGCGAAAGTAGAAACATTTTTTTCCCTGGATCCAAGAGGAAATCCCAGAGCAGTAGACGCCTTTGTTCAAGATTGGCACTTTCATCTGGCTTACGCATTTCCGCCCATCCCGATTCTTGCAAAGGTGCTACGGAAAATTTGGATAGAAAAGACCCCAACTATTTTGGTTGCTCCATTTTGGCCCAAGAGAAGTTGGTTCAACCTGATTATCCAACTACAGGTGGACGGACCGGTAATGTTACCAATGAAAGTCAATCTCCTTTCTCAGGGCCCAGTTCTTCACTCAGACCCTCAGAAATGGAATTTAGCGGCGTGGTTTCTGAAGCCAATGTGTTGAGAGCAAAAGGGTTATCAAACCCTGTTATAGCTACTCTACAAAAATCCAGAAAACCGGTAACAAACGCTATTTATAATAAAATATGGAAAAAATTTTCATCTTTTTGTCTGCCTAGCCCTCCAGACCCTCTCAGGCCAGATATACCTAAGATATTAGACTTTTTACAAAGAGGCCTGGAAATTGGTCTGAACCCAGTACTCTGAAGGTCCAGGTCTCTGCGCTCAGTTCCATCTTTGATCAAGATCTAGCAGGACATCCCTGGATTAAAAGGTTCATGACCTCAGCAAACAGAATAAACCCTAGGAAGCAAGTTATAGTTCCTCCATGGGATCTCAATATTGTGCTTCAAGGCCTTACAGGTCCACCATTTGAACCTGTTCACCACAAAATCTTGCTTACAAAACTGTTTTCTTGGTAGCTATAACTTCTGCTAGAAGAGTGGGTGAATTACAGGCCATGTCAATAAGAGAACCTTATCTACTGGTTAGAGAAGACTCAATAATACTCCGACTTGATCCCTCTTTCCTTCCAAAAGTGGTCTCTGAATTTCATCATTCTCAAGAAATAGCGCTACCAACCTTTTGCAATAATCCTGCAAACTCTGAAGAAAGAAAATTTAATACTCTCGATGTTCGGCGTATCCTGCTACATTACTTGGATCAAACCTGTGTTCTTAGAGTTGATCACAACCTTTTTGTCCACTCCTCAGGACAAAAGAAGGGGAAGAAGGTAGCCAAGAGTACCATTGCTACATGGACTAAAAAAGCCATAACAGAAGCTTACCTTGCTCAAAATAAACTACCTCCGGTAGGAATCAAGGCCCATTCAACTAGATCTACGTTGGTCTCCTGGGCAGAAAGAGCAGGTGCATCTCCGGAGCAGATCTGCAGGGCAGCTACGTGGTCTTCACTCCATACCTTCTCCAAACATTATAGATTGGACGTATTATCCAATAGAGATTTAGTCTTCGGCCGCAAGGTTCTTCAGGCCGTTGTCCCTCCCTAGTGCCAATTAGTTGGTATTCCTCCATATGCCGTCGTGGAAGGTGACTAGAGAAAATAGAATTATTCTTACCGTTAATTCGGTTTCTAGGAACCTTCCACGACGGCGCTAATTTCCCACCCTCTATATTTCCTGGATTAATTCTGGGATTCAGAAGGTAAACCGGTGCTATGGTTTCAGTTGTAAGTCACTGGCGAGTGGGAGGTGGGAGGTGCTTTTAACCTCTCTTGTGTTTCCTGTTCCCCATTAGGGCAAAGAGACAACCTCCATATGCCGTCGTGGAAGGTTCCTAGAAACCAAATTAACGGTAAGAATAATTCTATTTTTTTAAGTTTCATTTTATCCTGCTATCCTTGTGAAAATTGAAAAGAAAAAAGGGGTAAAGCAATAGTTTTGTGGGAAAAATATATATTTTTTCATTTTCACACATCAACGTTGTTCAATTCTATGAAGCACTTGGGGGTTCAAGATGTTCACCACATGTCTAAATAAATTCCTTGCCGGGACTTGTTTCCAAAATGGGGTCACTTGTTGGGGTTTCCACTGTTTAGGCACATCAGGGACTTTCCAAATGGGTCATGACTCCCTCAGACCATTCCATCAAAATCTGCGTTCCGAAACATCACTTCTTAATTTCTGAGCACTGCTGTATGCCCAAATGGTAGTTTTCCCCCCACAAATGGAGGACAAATTTTATGGTGCATTTTTTCCTGTTACCCTTGTGAAAATAAAATTTGGGCTAAAATAACATTTTTGTGGAGATTTTTTTTTTTTTTTTTAACAGCTCAATGTTATAAACTACTGTGAAGCACCTGGGGGTTCAGGGTGCTCTTCACACATTTAGATACATTCCTTAAGGGGTCTAATTTCCAAAATGGGGTCACTTGTGGTGGCTTTCCATTTGATAGGTACATCAGGGGCTCTCCAAACACAGCATGGCATCCACTTATAATTCCAGCAAATTTTGCATTCAAAAAGTCAACTTGTGCTCTTTCCTTCCAATCTCTGCCGTGCACCCAAACAGTAGTTTTTCCCGATAGGGGGTATCAGCGTGGTCAGGAGAAATTGTGGTGTCCACTTTCTCCTTTTACACTTGTGAAAATATAGAAATTTGGGTCTAAAGTAAAGTTTTTGTGAAAAAAAGTTTAAATGTTCATTTTTTCCTTCCACAAAAATGCAAAAATTCCTGTGACACACCTGAAGGGTTAATATTGAATGTGGTTTTGAGCAACTTGAGGGATGCAGTTTTTAGAATGGTGTACATTTGGGGTATTTTCTGTCATGTAGGCCCCTGAAAGTCACTTTTAAATAAGTTTTTACAAATATTAAAAAAAAAAAAAAAAAATGTTCAAATCACCCCCTTTTGCCTCATTCAAAATAAAACAATTTATAAAAAAAATACACATATTTGGTATCGCAGCATTCAGAAACACCCGATCTATCAAAATACAAAAAGAATTAATCCGATCGGTAAAAGGCATAACGGGAAAAAAGGCAAAAAGCCAGAATTGTGTATTTTAGATCATTGCAACATTGCAATAAAATGCAATAACAGATTATATAAAAATCGTTACTGCCCCAAAATGGTATCAATAAAAACATCAGCTCGGCGTACAAAATATAAGCTCTCACCCAGCCCCAGATCGCGAAAAATGGAGAATCTATGGGTCTCGGAAAATGGCAACTTTTTTTTTTTATAAACTTTGGATTTTTTTTTCACCACTTAAATAAAAAAAAAATACACATGTTTGGTGTCTACGAACTTGTAATGACCTGGAGAATCATAATGGCAGGTCAGTTTTAGCATTTATTGAACATGGCAAGAAAAAAAACAATTCTGGAATTGCACTTTTTTTTGCAATTTCATCTCACTTAGAATTTTTTTTTCCCTTTTTCCAGTACACATTATGGTAAAATCAATGGTGCAGTTCAAAAGTACAATTTATCCCTCAAAAAACAAGCTGTGACGACACAGCATTTTATTAAAGGGAACCTGTCACCCCGTTTTTTGAGATTGAGCTATAAATACTGTTAAATAGGGCCTGCGCTGTGTGTTCCTATAGTGTATGTAGTGTACCCCGATTCCCTATGTATGCTGAGAAATAACTTACCAAAGTCGCCGTTTTCGCCTGTCAATCAGGCTGGTCAGGTCGGGAGGGCGTGGTGACATCGCTGGTTCTTCCTCAGCTTTACGTTGGTGGCGTAGTGGCGTAGTGGTGAACAAGCAGCGCGCGATCTGCGCTGTAATCCCTTGCATCGGTGGGGGCGGCCATCTTCCTGGGGCTGCGCGTGCGCAGATCGAGTGCTCTGCTGCACGGGGCTTCAGGAAAATGGCCGCGGGATGCCGCGCGTGCGCATTAGAGATCGCGGCGGCCATTTTCCCAAAGCCGAGTTTGCATCTCGGCTTTGGGAAAATGGCCGCCGCGATCTCTAATGCGCACGCGCGGCATCCCGCGGCCATTTTCCTGAAGCCCCGTGCAGCAGAGCACTCGATCTGCGCACGTGCGGCCCCAGGAAGATGGCCGCCCCCACCGATGCAAGGGATTACAGCGCAGATCGCGCGCTGCTTGTTCACCACTACGCCACCAACGTAAAGCTGAGGAAGAACCACCGATGTCACCACGCCCTCCCGACCTGACCAGCCTGATTGACAGGCGAAAACGGCGACTTTGGTAAGTTATATCTCAGCATAGGTGGGGAATCGGGGTACACTACATACACTATAGGAACACACAGCGCAGGCCCTATTTAACAGTATTTATAGCTCAATCTCAAAAAACGGGGTGACAGGTTCCCTTTAACCAGTCGTCTATTTTCAGTAAGCCTGGTGTCATTGACTGCTATTTATATGTTGGCTTTTAAAATTGTTTCTTTCTGGTTGGTCAAGAATACACAGACTTTTGTTCATATAATCCTGTAATATTGACTTGTAAGTTGACATTTAATGTAACATATTGTGCTGTTGTCCTGGATGACTATTTTCGCATAATAATTGAACAATTTGCTGATGTGTTGATTAGAGTTGTGAATTTGCGCTATAGCTCTTACTGAGTAAGCTGCAGAGGGAACCCGACTTCCTGGATCGTGCCGGCTGATCGCCGCCGCAGCTGCATGTGTCGCGCCTGTGTCAGTCACAGCACATGCATAGACAGCCTGTTTGTTGGGCTCTCCATGCATGTACTGTGACACAGCCGCAACACATGCAGCTGCGGCGCTGATTGGCCGGCACGATCTAGGAAGTCGGGTTCCCTCTGCAGTTTATTCAGTAAGTGCTATAGCTTGCTGAATAAGAGGGAACCTGAATAAATTCGCTCAACTCTAATTACACATTGTCCAGACCAGCTAGCTTGTTGACTTGCAAAACTATGCAACTAGATAAGATAATTAAACAATGCGACTTGATCTCATCACCATTCTTCCCCTTTACCTCTGATGCTGACTTGAAGGACAGTTGTTAACTATAAAAAGAGGATATATGCACCTCTGTAACAAATACCTCCATATACAGAGATCCAAAGAACCAGGGACTTTTTACGATACAGGCAACCAAGACATCATGGCTCCATCATGAGGAACACAGATTTGACATTTTACAGCATGTCCGGTTAGGGGACCACAGCCCCAGCTGAAAGAATACAGATCTGCTCCGTTGACCATCACCGAACCATGGATACGTATAGGAGTAATCAGAACTTGGACCTACTTGTCACCTGAGCCCCATGGATACGTTTTGGGAAAGACCGGGATGGGACCCACCAGTCACCTAACTCCATGGAGATGTTTGGAGAAGCCAGGATGGGTCCCTCTGGTTACCTGGCCTTGTACCTCAATGGACTGTCATCTTCCTAAGCTTGTCGTTACCTCCTCTCTGTGTGCATGCCACAGGTGGGGTACTCGACCCTGGAAGCTCTGAAGTCACAGCTGCTGTAATCCCGGCGAGTCAGCAGAAGGGTGAGACTGTGTAAATTTGCACCATCTTGGGTATTTTTCTGTGACTGTTCCACGTATTATTTGCCTGTTTTGTGGTTCAATAAATTGCCACACTGTTTTACCCTCACCCTGTGTTGTCCAAGTAGTATTTTGCCCACTGTAAGAGGAGAGTGGGCATTCGGTGGGATGATCCATAATCCATGCGGTTTCGGCTAGCGGACCAGGGCATCTGCTGATCCCCCATGTCTCCATACAAACCCTCACATAACCATATTGACGGAAAAAAAAAAAAAGTTATGGTTCTGGGAAGAAGGAAAATGGAAACAGAAATACCCCTGGTCCTTAAGGTTTAAGTTCTAATCTCCCTGTAACTGCTGAGCAGCGCAGGGGATTGATTGTGTCATTAAAGCGTAAGGGAATTGCCAAAGTATAATGGTGGTATTAGCACTACTTGCTTGTTGCTTGATCTACAGTAACTTCCAAAAATCCCACTGGGCCACTGGAGTAAGAATTTTTCATCCGGTTGTAGATTGCTATGGATCATGAATGAGCCACAGGGCACTCCAGAAATAATTCATTTTGCTGTTCCTGCCTGCAGGTGTTTAAGCCGTACCAAGCTTCTCAGCATGACATGTGTCGCTTTCACACGGAGGAACACGTAAATTCCCTGCAAGCGGTGAGCCCCAACAATATGCAGGGTTTCACCAAAAGCTTAAATGCCTTCAATGTTGGTGATGACCAGCCACAGGGCTCTACAGAAATAATTAATTTTGCTGTTCCCGCCTGCAGGTGTTTAAGCCGTACCAAGCTTCTCAGCATGACATGTGCCGCTTTCACTCGGAGGATTACATAGATTTCCTGCAGCGGGTGAGCCCCAACAACATGCAGGGTTTCACCAAAAGCTTAAATGCCTTCAATGTTGGTGATGACTGGTAAGTTACACTTCATCACACAACTGTTCATATTGGTATAGTATGAGTGTCATGAAAATGATGGGGCCGATTCATCCAACAGTTTTCACCAGTATGAAATGTTGCAAATTTTTTTGTGCAATTTAGTCATGCAATCATTTTGTCTATTGTCATTTTTCCACCTGTCCCAGTCAGCTCTACCTTACTTTGTGAAAAATGACCAGTTCTTATCCCAAAGTGGGTGATTCCTCATAATTTGCACTACAAAAGTGGCTCAAACGTCATTAAAGGGAATCTATCGGCAAGTTTTTGCTATGTAATCTAAGAGCACCATGATGTAGGGGTTGAGATCCTGATTCCAGTGATGTCACTTACTAGACTTTGCTTTACTGTTCAATGCAATTAATGTTTTATCAGCAGCAGATTATCACTACAGGACAAGGTGTCTCATGCCTCCTAGTCCAAGCCCGCTCCAGCGCTGATTATCAGAGTTCTGTCAATATACAGTGAACACAGAAAGATGCTGATCAGACATTTAGGCAGGGCTATACACCGCTCAGCATTCAGAGCTCTGCTAGATCTGCAGCAGAGAAAATTGTAATTCTGTCATAACTGCTGTACCCAGTAAACTAAGTGACAGATCACTGGAATCAGAGATTTTATCCCTACACCGTGCTCCTGCCAGGTTACACCGCAAAAACGGTTCCTTTAAGAGCAGCATTTACTGAAATTGGTGGCTCTTACTCCAATGCACTTTTCATTAAAACTAGTGTGCACTCTGCCAATATTGAGGATTCGAGACCTTTGTGCTTTAAAGGAAAGTTATGTTAGAGAATTGCCTCCTTGGTTCGGTCGTCCCTTGATATTTGCATCACTACATGAGCACATCGAGGAGACGTTCAGTGCAACAAGGATCACGTAACGTACTCACACGGTCGCTCCATTCAATGCCTGGGGCTGACACACGGAATAGTAGAGCTTTGCTGTTTCCATTGCCCCTATGGGAATCAGTGGTGCAGAAGTGTGCGTGTGTTCCAACTTCTCTTGCGATTGTACTGAGAGACGGAATTAGGGGCTAGTGATGGGTGGGGGTCTCCAGGGTGTGTCTGCATTGATTAGTCACTAGTGATGAGTGAGTGTACTTGTTGCTCGAGTTTTTCCGATCATGCTCGGGTGATCTCCGAGTATTTGTAACTGCTTGGAGATTTAGTTTTTGTTGACGCAGCTGCATGATTTACAGCTGCTAGCCAGCCTGAGTACATGTGGGGGTTGCCTGGTTGCTAGGGAATCCCCACATGTATTCAAGCTGTCTTGCAGTCGCAAATCATGCAGCTGCAGGCGACAAAAACGAAAACTTCGAGCACTACAAAATACTCAGAGACCACCCGAGCGTGCTCGGGACAACAAGTATACTCGCTCATCACTATTAGTCACGTCTCACCTATCCAAAGTACAGGTAATAAATGTCCTTTTACCAACGTGTGACCTAAGTTTAGTTTAAGTTTAGTTCTCATCTCTGCAATCTTTTATCTTTGCCATTTATTTTTTTTAACAGCCCAGTGTTTCCAGGCCTCTTTGAGTTTTGCTCTCGTTATACCGGGGCCTCTCTGCAAGGAGCCACGCAACTGAACAACAAGGTATTTCTCACAGTAAACAATTATCCCTCCTCTTTATTTTCTAGTAAACTGTTATTTTATATAAGTATTATTTTTCTTTTTATGGATTATGAAAAAAAAAATAAGTGACCTATGTCAAATCAGTGGAAGTCTGAAGTTTTGTCCCCACCAATAAGTTGATTGAAGGCGTTGCACTGCACCAGAAATATCTCTGCTCTGTACATTATGTAGTGGCTGTGAATGGGAAAGGTCTCACATTCACCAGCACCACTCAATTTACTCCTCCTATATTGTGTTATGCCTAGGATTGCATTTTTATTACCCATTACCCTTTTATCAATTTGTACAGCACCACAGAAGCTTGCTGTATAAAGAATAATTCAATAAATACAGTTAGCGTTTTCTGTACTATCTATTGTTGTGACTATACGTCACAACTTATTATATAACGCACCCCAGGTATAGACAGTTGAACAAGTGGGGGGAAAAATATCCTTTTCCAACTAATAAAAACTATTTGAGGTCTAAATAAGTGGAAGGATCGACATCACTAATTATTGTACAGTAGGGTAGAGCGAGGGAATAGTTAACCGTTCCTTAGTGTTTCTCTGCAGCGTGTGCATTTTATGCGACATCTCTAGAGCATCCACATTATGTACAGTACATATTATGTATTATAAACAGCAAACGCTACTGGAGACCGACAAAAGCAGCAGGGATAGAAAATTAAGACCGTAGTGGGTACGTTTGAGACAAGGGACAGGGACCTTAGATTAGAGGCACCACTCCAATGTTGCAATAAAAAAAACAGCTGGAGTGGTGCTTTAAATCCTATTATTTATCGATCACCCATGACGGCTCCATGATAGAGGGGATCCGCCCTTCAAGGACAGGAAACCCACAGTCGTAAAAGGGACGCACCTCTCCAACGCATCAGGTGGTTTCCTGTCTTTGATGGGTGAACCTCTTGCAGACATACCTGAAGATCAGAAGATGGATGACAATTTTTTCCCAGGCCCAGCCGGTCGGTTCAGACAGTGGTAATTCCCTGCCTCGACCGGTGTGGGGTCCTTGGAAGCACCACAGTGGATCCGGGTGGACTTTCATGATTGTGTGTGGGCGCAGGTGAGCAGTATCCTGAGTGGGGAAAGCTGGCTCCGGCATGGCTCAGCGGGCGCTGGATGAACAGAGAAGTGGACATGTGCAGTGCTTCAGAAGCCGCCAGCATATTAGGAGTTGGGGGGCGTGCCCTGATGACCTGCAGGCCATGTGGTTGACCTGCTGACTTGGAATTTCTGAGGGTACCGGATCTGGAGGCGTGGGCAGTAGCGTGGCTCTGGCATTTTTGAGGATACCGAAGCCTGGATCAGCACTTCCTTGTCCGATGCCCCTGAGCTTGTGCAGCTGCAGCTCATCGGAGAAACCCAGCAGCAAACAGAACGGCATCATCCCCATAGCAGTCTCGGCAGTGTTGGTGAGAGATGAAATTCTGCAGGTAGTGGCAGATTCAGTCAGAGGAACTCCAAACAGAGTGGACAAGTCTTCTGCCTCCTGAGATGGTCTTTCTCCTGAGATGTGTTCCCCTTATAATCCGGTACCATTCGATTGCCACACACTGGTAAATGATATTCATGAAAGTTCACTTGGTGATGTAGTCTTCTCCTTCTTTTCTTCCATTTTTGTTGCTAGGGAAAGAAGTAGACAGCAAAGTCTAAGCACAAGGAGTGTGCACTTCACAGGAATCTATTACCTGACTACTACCAGGAGAGAATTTGCCAGTCTTGTCCTTTTCCCAGGGAGAGGTCCATAAGGGAAAGAAGAATAAAAAGGTAGGTCCCCTGAGTCGGATGTGTATAGTGTCTCAGATAAGAATGACGACTCCTCCAAATCCTCTTCGTCGGTCTCCTCCTCTTCGGATGGCAAGGTCTTCTCTGTTTATCTATAGTTCACATGGACAAGCTTGTTAAAGTGGTTAAAACCACGATGGGGATAGTAGAGTTCAAGCCCGAAAGATCAGTTGAGGACATTGTTTGGAAGCTTGTACCAAAAGAGGCAAAGGTAATTTCCTTTGAACGAAAGGATTCACGCCATGATACAGAGGGAATGGAAAAAAACGGAAAGGAGAGGCTCCCTTACCCCATCATTTAATAGGAAATATCCCTTTGATGAGCCTTCCACATCAAACTGGGAGAAAGCCCCAAAACTGGATGCGGCCGTAGCAAAGGCTTCTAGAAGATCCTGTCTCCCCTTTGAAGAACTGGGAAATTTAAAAGATCACCTCAACAAAAAAGCAGATGCTTTCCTGAAAGGGACATGGGAGACGTCAGTGGGAGAACTAAAACCGACAGTGACTGTTAAGTGTACAACCAGATCCTTAATGATCTGGTTGGACCATCTGGAAACTCAGTTGAAGAATAAGACATCTAGAGACAACATCCTGTCCGGCTGGTACGAATTTCTGCAGCCTTTGTTAGATGCTTCCTCGGACTTGGTCGGTTTAGCAGCAAGATCCACATAACTTTCAAACGCGGCCCGTAAAGCCTTATGGTTGAAATGCTGCCCAGGGAACATCCAGGCTAGATCAAAAGTGTGCGCCAATCCATGTGAGGGGGAAATATCTGTTTGGCCTAGCTTTGGATGATCTTCTGGAAAAGGCTGGCGATGCTAACAATAGATAATTCTAGCTTGTTCATCCCATCCTACAAGCGATTTTTCAGTAAAAGAAGGTTTGCCGAAGTCCTACAGAGATTAACACAAATGGGAAGACCGGAAGAAGAAAAGTAGAGGTTTCATGTTCAGAACCTTCTCCCAGGATTCCAAAAAGCTGGGCCAAAGACTTTCAGCCTAGATGGGGTTAGTCATTTGTCCTTCTTCCTGGCCATGGAAGAAATATCAGGGAGTAATAGGATTTTTGGTGTGATAAAATCTGGGCTGAAGACGGGAGTTCCAATCAGTCCCGCAAGGGAGGGACATGGTAACTCCCTCACGGTCTACCACAGCAGAGCAGCAGGTCCTAGAGACAGAAGTCTCAGAGCTGGTGCAGAAAGCAGTTTTATTGGAGGTTCCCTTGCTAGAGAAAGGGGGTTTTATTCCCCTCTCTAATTAAGAAACCAGACGGCTCCTTTAGGACAAAAATACATTTGAACGGTCTTATTACATTCCATAAGATATGCCCTTTCAAAATGGAATCTCTAAAATCTGCCATAAAATTACTGTTCCCAGATTGCTTCATGATAGTTTTAGACCTGAAGGATTGTTAGTACCATGTGCCTAAACATGTAGAACACCAGCAGGTACCTCAGAGTTGCAGTTGTCCGTGGGGGAGTAGTTAGACACTTCCAGTTTAGCACCCTCCTCTTTGGCCTCGCGATTGCCCCAATTGTCTTCACCAAAGTGGTCACAGAGGTCATGGCCCCATCTCCGGGTAAAAAATTGTATTGTCCCCTATTTGGATGATTTTCTAGTGGTAGGCAGTTTGGCCTGACACTGCATTACTCAGCTAGAAAGGGTAATATCCACTTTAGAGCTATTGGGTTGACTTTTGAACCTTAAATTTCTGGGAATTTTGCTGGACTCTGAGGTGCAGGAATGCCGTCTCCCCGGCATTTAAAATAGATTGCATCCAACGCCTAGTGTTAAAGGCCCTGAAGTTTCCCACATGTCTCTTAGAAGTGCTATGTCCCTTCTAGGTTCGATGATGTCTTGTATTCAGGCAATCCCGTGGGCCTAGTTCTATACTAGAGCCTTACAATGAGACATATTAAGAAATGACATTCTCCTTAGAGGGCACCTGAAAGGAAGAATGGCGTGATCTCCGTCATCAGTGCAGTCCCTTCCTTGGTGGCTGAATTACACTAATCTGTCCAGCGGTGTTCCCTGGGTGAATAAGATCTCTCAGGGGTCACCTTGGGTATGAGCCCCAGGGGTTGGGGGCTCATCTAAAAGACATAGCAATTCAAGTGACTTGGTCAGAGGACGAGAGAGGTTTTTAATCAAACCTGAAGGAATTGCTTGCGGATGAGTTAGCAGTGAGAAAACTCCTTGTGTCCCTTACAGGATCATCATATCAGGATCGTATCCAACAAGCAGGTGACAGTGGCCTACATCAACCATCAGGGAGGAACGTGATAAAGACCCTTAATCGAGGCGACAGATCGCTTATTCCAACTAGCGGGAAATCATCTCCTGTCTTCAACAGTTCTTGATATAAGAGGATGAGAAAACATCAGAGCAGACTTTTTAAGCTGCAATCCACTCAGGCCCGTAGAGTGGGAATTAAATCAGTCCATGTTCAGCCAGATAGTGCAGATGTGGGCCGTCCGGACATGTACCTATTTAACACCAGGTTGAACAGGATGGTGAAAAACTTTTGTTCTCTGAATCCCAGAGTAGGTCCCCAGGGGGTTGATGCCTTCTTAGTTCCATGGATGTTCAACTTGGCATAGGCTTTACTTCCAATAACCCTGATTCCGCTGGTGGCAAGGAAGATCAGAGAAGACAAAGCGAGGATCATCTTAATCGCCCCCTTTTGGCCCAGAAGACCATGGTTCTCCTGGTTGAGGATTGTTGATCACCGATCTGTGGGTCCTTCCGGAGGTTCCGAATCTCCTATCTCAGGGACCAATTTTCCATCCACAAGTACCAACCTTCATTTGACTGCTTGGAATTTGAGAGGATTCTGTTAATAGAAAGGGGTTTCTTTCCCAATCTTGTCACCACCCTACTTCAAAGTAGGAAAGTTTCCTCAACTAGAGTTTATGCGAGGACATGAAGAAATTTTCTAATTGCCTCGGGATCAAGGATTGAGAATGGGGCCCCAGTGGGTTGGGTTCTGGATTTCTGCAGACAGGCCTCAAACTAGGCCTAGCCACCAGCACCATCAATTTCCAAGTGTCAACTCTGAGGCCTTGTATAACTGATCTGGCATGGAATTATTGGGTATCTAGATTTATTAGGGCTTCATTTAGGCCCAGCTTAAAAGAAATAGAAGTTCCATGGGATTTAAACCTAGTCTTAACAGCCATGTCAGTCACTATTCAAGCCCATTGATTTAACATGTAAAAATTCTTTCCCATAAAACAGCCCTTCTGGTGGCTTTAATATCTGCCCGAAGAGTCAGTGACATTCAGGCCCTTTCGAGAGTCCCACCGTTCACTCAGTTTCTGGAAGACAGGGTCATTTTTTGAATCAAAATCCATTCTACCTTCCTAAAGTGGCATCCCAGTTTCATAGGTTACAAAAGATAATTCTTCCTTCCTTTAGTGCTATCCCAAAGAATCCTAAGGAAGAGAAGCTTCATACGATAGATGTTAGATGTCTGTTACTGATTCCTGGAAAAAGGGTAGTTCTTTGTTCGTGTCCTTCCAGGGACCCTGAAAGGGGCTCAAAGCTTCAAAACCCACAATAGCTAGGTGGATTAGGGAGGCCATTTCTTTAGCTTATTCTGCAAGTGGCAAAGTAGTTCCAGAAAGGCTGAAGCCTCACACCACAAGGGCCGTGGCAACCTCCTGGGAGGGGAGATCGGTCGTCTCAATCGAGCAGATCTGTAAGGCAGAAACTTGATCTTTTCGTTCCACTTTGCATAATCATTATAGTCTGGATATGGATTCCTCTTCCGATCTCACCTTTTGGAAGAAGGGTGCTCCAGGCTTATGGTTCATCACTGAATTTTTTTTCTCTGTAATTCTCTTGTGGTGCGGTCATGGGATAAAGTCTTAGTTACTTACCTGTAACTGGATTTTTTGGGAACCCATGACAGCACCCTCATATTCCCTCCTGTCACTTTCTTCACTAGTGTATAAGTTCACATTTATGATAGTAATTTGTGGTACGGGTAAAATTTGTATTTGCAATAACCATTGGAGGTCCTCTCGTGATCTGTAATACAACTGATGTGTGAGAGAGGTGCCGCCCTTTTATGCCTGTAGGTTTCCTGTCCTTGAAGGGGGAATCGCCTCTCTTGTGCTCTCATGGTTCTTGAAAAATCCTGTTACCGGTAAGTAACTAAGACTTTTCTGTCCTGCTACCCAAGCTCTGTGGTATGCTCTCTAGGACGAGCAGCATGGCCCTCTACAGGCCTCTTTTATAATCTTATTCTGACCTGCACCCATCAGATAGATCAGCTTCAAGCAGGGAGAGAGACCTGTGTAGCTGCACAATTCAGTGATTGGGAAGGTTGCTGTATGTGCCATCTGCTCGTTCATGAAGAAATGCCTGCCGACTGTCCAACACTCACAATTTTAGCTAAATGTTTTTTTTTAGTATTGTAGCAAAGCCAGCCAGGAAAGCTAAGGTTAAATCCTAGCTCTACGTGGTCTGAGTAGGTGCACCTTGCTAGCTCTCCATATAACCAGGCTAGGTGTTCACCATAGTCAGTCAGCTGGGGAGGCTGACCATAGTGGATTATGTTGGTGTTGAAGAGAGAAGCCAGAATCTCTGAGAAGAGACTTCACAGGCTGTATGCACCAAACTGCAAGAATCACTGGTTGCTATAGACGATAGCTGCTGTTTGGCCAAGCTGGTGCTAGCTCAGCCGTGTATGAGCAGCCAGGGTCTACTTTGTTTAGTTGGGGCATGTCCTAGCTGGCCATGTGAGCGGACGTTTAGGAGAGAGCTCCCGCAGCCACCAGCGATATAATCCTGTGCAGACACCGTTGTCTGCTTCAAATTGTGCCGTACCTGCTGGCTGAAGACTTCGGGAGTGGAGGAGCACTGCGGAGACCC
Organism: Ranitomeya imitator; assembly: GCF_032444005.1. Taxonomy (NCBI): domain Eukaryota; kingdom Metazoa; phylum Chordata; class Amphibia; order Anura; family Dendrobatidae; genus Ranitomeya; species Ranitomeya imitator. The sequence goes on from NC_091285.1 coordinate 55,264,947, forward strand.
CCGGTGGAGGACGAGATGACTCGGAGGAGACAAAAGGACACGGGCGCAGGAGAGGCTGACGGGATCCAAGATGGTGCCGCGGCCAGGGCGGACCCTGAAAAAGCAAACGCTGCTTGCCAGAAGCACTTGGAGGCTGCAGCAAAACTGAAACAGTTTGCACGGGTGGACGGTGGGGAAGAGGCACAGGCACTTGCTGAAGAGGCATCTGAAGGAGAGCAGGACGAGGACGAGACGATCGGTCAAGGAGTGAAGGAGGTACAGAAGGGGAAGGGAGACGGTGGCATGGCTGCAGCAGCAGAGACTATTAAGGAAGTGGAAGTGGGAGGGGAACCGACCCTAAAGGATGTTTTTATTCTTTTGTCCTCATGTAGTCAATCCCTAAATGACTTGACCCTTCAGATGAAGGAAGTTAAAGGGGAGATTACACAGATAAAGGCTGCCATACAGTAAGTGGACAAACGCATGGGAGAGGTGGAAGAGAGGGTGAGCACTGCGGAGGATCATGTTGTAAAACTACAAAAGGCAGAGAAAAAGTTTGTTCAACAGATATCAGAATTGGTGGCAAAAAATGAGGATCTAGAAAACAGGTCCAGAAGAAACAGCATCCGAATAGTGGGTCTGCCAGAAAAATCTGAGGGGAAAGTTTATTGAAAATTGGCTAAAGGAGACAATTGTTGCTGAGGTTCTGACAAGTCTTTGCTGTGGAAAGTGTAAAAGAACCTGGCACTCAACTTAAATGCATGGCTTGATTTTTTTACTGTGTAGTACCAATAAAACGTTTCGGTCTAATTGACCTTCTTCAGTTACGTACTGAGAGGGTTAATGGATGGATCTTGGTAACAGCGCAGAATAAACCTGGTTACAGTCACTTAAGGAATAATGTCGCGCTCCCACTGTTGAGCTGTGCTAGGAGCTGATTTAGTCCGAAGCTTGACGAGGTGTCCACTGGACTCCGGCACCCATTCTGACTAGCAGTGGGCACCGCATCAAGCTCTGGACTTGATGGGGGATCGTATTAAAATATTTAGTTGGAATGTGAGGCCTAGCGGATATGACCAGACGAGCGGCAGTTTTACAATATGCTCGAGACCAAAGAGCTTCATTGATATGTCTGCTAGAGACACACTTGATTCGCGAGGAGGTCGATGTCTTATGTAGGCGCTGGTTACAGAAAACGTATCATTCTAGCTTCTCTATGTACTCAAGGGGAGTGTCGGTATTGGTCCCAACAGGTGTGCGTTACGAGGAGGTGAAGGTGCATGTTGATGTGGATGGGCAGTATGTGGTAGTGAAAAGCAGAATGTTTGGGGTCTTGATGTGCGTGGTGGCAATGTATATTCCCCCTCCTTATTCTAGCAAAAAAATTAGAGAAGTGTTGGAACTAATTGGATGGGGAGATCCGATGCCGCTTTTAATTATTGGAGACTTCAATAACATATGTGATGACTTCTGGAACAGAAACAAAAACAGAACAGGTCGGAAGGCCATACTACGGTGTTTGGAACATATGTCCGAGAGATTGGTATGATTTGTGGAGAGTGCGATATGTTGGGGAAGAGGGGCTACTCTTGCTACTCGCTGGCTCATGATACTCTATCCAGAATAGATATGGCGCTCGGAAATGACATGTTTGATACTGTGGTGGGGGATGTGAGGTTTTTGTCATGGGCGTTCTCGGATCATAATCCGATTGAAGTGGAAGTGGAGTTGCGGCCAATGGGGACACATGCCCGGTGCAGGGGACAGTGGAAAATCCATCCTAACTGGTTGCATAGTGTGAATTTGGAGAGCATACAGCGGGAGGTAGAGGAGTTTTTTGAGATTGAGGGCAGGACGGATATACCTACTATTTGGGAGACTATGAAGGCATATTTGAGAGGTTTGCTGTTTAGGGATATCAGTAGATGTAAGAGGCGGTCAAAGCAGGTGGAGAATGCTGCGAGGGAAATGTTGAGAGTTGCTGAAGATGAGTTGGTCACACTGGGTACCCCTGAGGCTGGTAAACGGCTAAAAGAAGCCCAGAATAATATGGATAAAATTCTTTTGGAGAGGGCAGGGAGGAAGAGAGAGTTCAAACGACTAGCTTTTTACCAGGAAGGGGAGGTGGTGGGGTATATGTTTGGTGCCTTCTGCCCGGAGGGGTACATCATTCGTACATTCATTGGTACTTGACAACAGTACAAAAGTGTCGGAGACCTCCGAGATCTTAAAGGTCTTTATGGACTTCTATGCGGATCTGTACTCCTCCGGGGTGGTCCCATCAGTGGGAGAAAATATGGCACTTTTAGAGGGTCTTGTCTTACCTAGGCTGAATGAGGACAGGGAAAGTTTGGAGGCCCCTATTACGGATGAAGAACTGAGCCGTGCATTAAGGGCAAGGGGCAAGATGCCAGGAGCCGATGGAATACCAGCCGAAATCTATAAAGAGATGGAGGGAGTGTTGTTGCCCAGACAAAGAGTGGTCTTGGAGGAGGTTAAGAATAGGGTAATCCTGCCAGCTTCAATGAGGGAAGCCATAATAGTGGTAATCCCAAAGGAGGATAAAGATTTACGACTGCCTGAATCGTATCATCCAACCTCTTTGCTCACTACAACCCGATTGAAGGGTGTTTTCTCTAAGTTAATACATCCAGATCAGTCCGGCTTTATGCCTGACAGGTCTACCGCAGTTAATCTAAGAAGGCTTTTTCTGAAATGTACAATTGGGGGCTGATAATAGTGGTCATAGTTATCGCATCCTTAAGGTACCGTCACACTCAGCAACTTTCCAACGATCACGACCAGCGATACGGCCTGGCTGTGATCGTTGGTAAGTCGTTGTGTGGTCGCTGGAGAGCTGTCACACAGACAGCTCTCCAGTGACCAACAATGCCGAAGTCCCCGGGTAACCAGGGTAAACATCGGGTTATTAAGCGCAGGGCCGCGCTTAGTATCCCAATGTTTACCCTGGTTACCATTGTAAATGTAAAAAAAAAAAAAACCCTACATACTTACATTCCGGTGTCTGTCGCGTCCCCCGGCGTCAGCTTCCCGCACTGACTGTGAGCGCTGGCCGGCCGTAAAGCGCAGCACAGCGGTAACGTCACCGCTGTGCTTCACGGCCGGCGCTCACAGTGCAGGAAGCTGATGGCGAGGGACGTGAGACACCGGAATGTAAGTATGTAGTGTTTTTTTTTTTTTTTTTTTTTTTTTTACATTTACAATGGTAACCAGGGTAAACATCGGGTTACTAAGCGCGGCCCTGCGCTTAGTAACCCGATGTTTACCCTGGTTACCAGTGAACACACGCCGATCCAGTGATGTCAGAGGGTGATCCAGCGACGAAATAAAGTTCTGGACTTTCAGCGACGACCAGCGATGTCACAGCAGGATCCAGATCACTGCTGCATGTCAAACACAACGATATCGCTATCCAGGACGCTGCAACGTCACGGATCGCTATCGTTATATTTGTAATGTTGTTCAGTGTGACGGTACCTTTAGACGCCCATAAGGCATCTACTTTGCTTAGTTAGCACCTGGACAAAGCTAGAGATTTGTGTTTATGGTTTTGCTTTTCAGTGTTGTGCAACCGGTGGAAATAAACGTCACATTGTTTTGACACAGGAATGCAGTGGCTGTGTGAACACTGCCTACATAAGAGAGTGAATCACTACAGCATGTATATATCACTTTATAATAACATTCTTATACTTGTTTGTGCACAGATTTGTGACATTGCAATTAACTGGGCCGGAGGACTTCACCACGCCAAGAAATTTGAGGTAAATTCAGAGAATATAAAATTATTAGGAGCTCTCTGATATTTGTATATCTTATACTGATATCTGCCATTTTATCTTAGGCTTCTGGATTCTGCTATGTGAATGATATTGTGATTGGTATCCTGGAACTGCTCAAGTAAGACTTCTAGTGTAATAACTGTGTGTGTGTAGATGAAGATCTCTTTCGGAGGACATGTTTAATCACTTGTAGCATTGAATTATGTGTTTTAATGACCTAAATTGGTAAACTGCTTAAGTATTTTTCCCTATTAATGCATTTGCTAAGTTGCTCTCGTGTTCTTAACTTCCATGTTGTCCATCAAAAGGAGAGAGACCGGTTTACCTCGTGGGATAATCTGGATATAGTTCATCAGTCATTGACTAAATTTGACCATCTGGAGCTGTGTGTTAAATTGTAAAGTGGTTGTCGTACAAGACTACCCCGTCTATAAAATTCCCATATTAACAGGGGTTGTCTGTAGAGGGACATCCCTGTAGTGTGTTGCGTAAGGCCATCAGTAGGTTTGCTAACAAGCAGGTTGTTTTTGGATGGGTGACATGTAATGTCCTAAGTGGCAGCTAGCCATTGTTGAGGGACCTAAGAGGCCATTGGCTAATCAGGTCCGGTGCCTCCTATAGCAAATATTTTATGGGAGATTAATATTTTTCTACTGTCAAATATGAGTATAGGATTTTCAGTTTAACATAAGGCAATAAAACAGAGGAAGGTATGCCACCTACAATAAAGATTTCACACACTCGTAACTGTATTTTTGACAAAGGCTTTATTTGTTCATACGATGTAGCAACAAGATATGAATAAAAAATGGAGAAAAACTGGCAGACACGAAGTCCAGTGTCAAATAATTAAGTTGCATGTATCCAATAATTAGTCAATCATTGATATACAGTGGGGCAAAAAAGTATTTAGTCAGTCAGCAATAGTGCAAGTTCCACCACTTAAAAAGATGAGAGGCGTCTGTAATTTACATCATAGGTAGACCTCAACTATGGGAGACAAACTGAGAAAAAAAAATCCAGAAAATCACATTGTCTGTTTTTGTAACATTTTATTTGCATATTATGGTGGAAAATAAGTATTTGGTCAGAAACAAAATTTTCTATTCGCCACGACAGCACCCACTAGAGAGAGGGGATCCGCCCCTAGGAACAGGAAACCTACAGAGAGATAAAAGGGGCGGCCCCCCCTCGCTCCTCAGTTGGTTTCCTGTTCCTAGAAGGGAACCCACAGAGAAAACTCTATGGCTAAGAAGAGGAAGGCCTGCCTGGGCTACCGCATGTACCGACTCTGCTGAGCGACAGGGGTCCCAGAGCAGGTGGACAGTGTCGGGGGAATGTTCCTGCGGGCTCCCCCCTCATCTGGTGCGGCTGACAGGGAAGCCTGAAAGTGCCAACGGTCTCCCTGCTGGGACACCGTTGGGTAAGTGCTAATGAATGCACGGCGCAGTGTGGATACCTGCGGTAATGCCCTCCTAAGTGGAGCTGAGCAGCGGTGCGGCGTCCCTGGGCGGAATCTTCCCTCCGTTCCCTCCAGAGGTAAGAGGCGACATGGTGTGGGAAGCAGCGCTTAGGGCGCTTCCGGTATGCAGCAGACGCGGGCGCATGCGCAGTAGCGTCGGCGTCCCATGGAAGGAAGCTTGAACTTCCGGGGTCGCGGTGTCAGAGGACCATTTCCGGGGGAACCGCCATATTGGATTCCCCCATGCGATCCCAGTGTCCGGACGCCGGACTTGTGAGTGTAAAAAAAAAAAAAAAATTTTAGGAAAGGGGATGTATGCAGGAGTGGCTACACTATAAAGGTCAGGATTAGAAGTGCAGTCAGTGTGCATTATGTCGTCCCAAGAGGAGGTCCGTGTGCACTCCATGGAAGAGCCACTAGTACCTAGTAGCGAAACCAGGAAAAAGAGCAGTGGACACTCTAAGATAAGTGACTCCACTGATAAATCGGGAAGGAAATCGTCCCGTTCCACATCCCAAACTAAGGCAACCCCGCAGCCGGTAAAATTAATACGCTGGGTGAGTGTACACATAGCTTCACTGAAGCATATATTGATTCCTTTGCTTGTATTATTCTAGGCAAAGAGGACGGGGAAGAGTAAGCACAAACAATGTGCTATATGTACCGAACCCCTGCCTGACTCCTATACTAAGAGTCTATGTCAGGCATGTATAGATAACACCTTACGGCAGGAGGAATCGGTGAAAATGAATGAGATACGGCTCATAATTCGGGAAGAACTTCAGTCGTTAGGGGGCGGTTCTTCCTCGATTAATATCGAGAAAAAGAAAAGAAGAGTATCCTCACCTAGAGCTGACACGTCAGCAGAGAGTGGGGAGGTCGACTCTGATGTCTCTCAACTATCTGATTCTTCAGGGGAAGAACATAGTAACATAGTAACATAGTTAGTAAGGCCGAAAAAAGACATTTGTCCATCCAGTTCAGCCTATATTCCATCATAATAAATACCCAGATCTACGTCCTTCTACAGAACCTAATAATTGTATGATACAATATTGTTCTGCTCCAGGAAGACATCCAGGCCTCTCTTGAACCCCTCGACTGAGAAGAAGACTTTGTTTGCTTTCCAACTGAAGGCATAAACAACTTGGTTAAATCGGTGAGAAATACGATGGGGGTATCTGAGTCAAAAGAACCCCAAACACCACAGGAAATCATGTTTGCTGGTCTTTCCCAACGGAAAGGCCACGTGTTTCCAATAAACCAGGCCATAAAGGACCTCGTTAAGAAGGAATGGGGTAAAGGTCAAAAAGGGTTGGTACCAATACCCTGTAAGAGGCGCTACCTCTTTGATGACGAAGATTTGAGTACATGGACCAAAATACCAAAGGTCGATGCTGCAGTTGCATCTACATCTCGCCGGTTCTCCTTGCCCGTGGAAGATGCAGGTTCCTTATCAGATCCCATGGACCGAAAATCAGATGCGCTCCTTAAAAAATCGTGGGAGGCCTGTGTCACGGCATTCAAACCGGCAATTGCAGCCACATGTACTGGCAGGTCAATGTTAGTCTGGCTGGATCAGCTGGAGCAAAATATTAAAAATGGTGTATCCAGGGAGAAGTTACGAGCATCTATCCCTTTGATCAAAGGTGCGGCTGCCTTTATATCAGATGCCTCTATTGACTCCCTACGACTGGCGGCCAGAACAGCTAATATCTCCAATACGGCTAGGCGGGCTTTATGGCTAAAAAACTGGAAAGGAGATGCCCAATCTAGATCCAAATTATGTGCCATACCCTGTCAGGGTGAGTACCTGTTTGGAACAGTCCTTGACGATATACTCACGAAGGCAGGTGAAAGGAAAAAAGGATTCCCTAATCCCTTTGTTCCATCTTACAGAAGGGCCTTCAGGAAGCCACCATTCGGAAAGAAGGGAGGCTTCAGAGACAGATGGAACAATAAGGATTTTAAACAAAAAGGAAACCTGTTTAATAAACGTCCATTCAAGCCAGCCGACAAATTCCAGTAATTATATTCCTCCAGTGGGTGGAAGATTAAAACAGTTTAGGCAACAATGGGAAGAGATAACAATAAATAATTGGGCCATTAAATTAATATCTTCAGGCCTCACATTAGACTTTATTAGAACTCCACCGGACTCCTTCCTCCTTACCACCTTAAGATCCAGGCCTCAGCAAGAGGCGCTTGAAACAGAGGTTAAAACCCTCCTACGCAAACAAGTCCTAGTGGAAGTCCCATCTTCCCAGATGGGGAGGGGATTTTATTCTCCCTTGTTTCTGATTAGTAAGCCGGATGGCCCTTTCAGAACCATAATTAATTTAAGAAAGCTGAACTCCTTTATAAGGCCTAAAACATTCAAAATGGAATCCATTCGTTCAGCCATAAAGAATCTATTTCCAAACTGTTACATGGTAGTATTGGATCTTAAGGATGCTTACTATCATATTCCTATACATCATTTATTCCAGCAGTTCCTTCGGGTAGCAGTCTGTATAGAGGGACAAATTCGTCATCTACAATATAAGGCGATGCCCTTCGGATTATCCATGGCCCCAAGGGTTTTCACAAAATTGCTATTGGAAGTTATGTCTTTCCTAAGAGTAAAAGATACTTTAGTCATTCCATATCTAGATGACCTATTGATTGTGGGTAAAGACCCCCTACAGTGTGAGCAGAGGTTACGGGAAGTAGTGATTTCCTTACAATCCCTGGGGTGGCTGGTTAATTGGGAAAAATCTAGACTTCAGCCTGTTAAGTGTCAGAAATTCCTGGGGCTCCTTCTAGATTCAGCTGACCAGATTTGTAAGCTGCCTGAGGATAAGAAATTCTCCATAGTTGATAAGGTATCCTTAGCAATAGAAAATCGTAGTATGTCACTCAGACAGAGCATGTCATTACTAGGTTCTCTGACATCGTGTATTCCTGCGGTCCAGTGGGCTCAGGCTCATACTAGGCTTCTACAAAAATTTATATTAGAGGAAGACATCAAGAATAGAGGCTGTCTGGATAGAACAGTTTATCTAACAACGGAAGTATTACACTCCCTTAAGTGGTGGTTAAATCAGAAAAACCTTTCAAGGGGGGTTCTCTGGGTAATTTCCCCCTCTAGTATAGTGACCACAGATGCTGGTCCTAAAGGCTGGGGGGCACATTTTAAGGATCAGTGGGTTCAGGATCTTTGGTCTAGTTCGGAACTGGATAGTTCTTTGAATGTCAGAGTTGAGGGCGATATATTATTCCCTACTTCACTTTCTTCCTCAGCTCAGCGGCTCTCACACAAGAGTGTTCTCCGACAACACCACGGCAGTAGCTTACTTAAACCATCAAGGAGGTACGCGGTCGGACAGACTCAGGGAGCTGGTATCAGACATCATGGAATTAGCCGAAGGTCATCTGCTATCACTATCAGCAGTTCACATCAGGGGCACAGACAAATTTCGTGCCGATTTTCTGAGCCGTCACACCCTCCATCAAGGGGAATGGATGCTAAACAGAAAAATTTTCAAAATGATAACAGCGCAATGGGGTATTCCTCAAATAGATTTGTTTGCCACAAGAGCCAACCGACAGGTCAGGGCGTTTGCCTCTCTAAACAGGGAGGACAAGCCGGACATACTCGATGCCCTCCAAGTACCCTGGACTTTCGACCTGGCATATGCTTTTCCTCCATGGAATCTACTACCTTTGGTAATAAGAAAAATAAGGGAAGAAGGAGCAAGAATTCTATTAATAGCCCCATTCTGGCCCAAAAGGCCATGGTTCTCATGGCTGAGGGCGATGTCAGTGTCGGACCCGTGGATTCTGCCTCAATCCAAGGACCTGCTCTCTCAGGGTCCGTTCCTTCATCCTCAGGCAAAGGGCATGAATTTAACTGCATGGAGTTTGAAAGGCAGTTACTAAATCTCAGGGGGTTTTCTAGTGGGTTAATAGATACTCTGATGAAAAGTAGAAAACCCTCAACTACCAGGATTTATGTTAGAATTTGGAGGAAATTCCTTCAATTCCATACTACACAACTTTCCGCTGATATTCCTATATTTCCAATATTGGAATTTCTACAAAAAGGTCTGGAATTAGGTCTTTCAGTAAGCACTCTGAAAGTACAGGTGTCAGCCTTAGGAGCTCTTTTTAATTTTGATGTAGCAGGTAATAAATGGATATCTCGGTTTATATCTGCCTGTGAGAGATCGAGACCAATTAGCATACCTCGGGTCCCTCAGTGGGATCTATCGATAGTCCTAAATGCATTGACTCAATCACCTTTTGAGCCTCTCCATGCAGCCTCACTAAAAAATATTTCTTTAAAAACGGTATTATTAGTGGCATTAGTTTCTGCCAGAAGAGTAAGTGATCTTCATGCTTTATCTATAGATCCTCCCTTTTTTGTGGTAACATCAGATAGGATACTTTTAAAAACAGATCCTTGTTATCTCCCTAAGGTGGCTTCTACCTTTCATAGATCCCAGGAGATCCTGTTACCTACCTTTTATGAGAACCACTCAACTCCAGAAGAAGAAAGACTTCACACCCTAGACGTAAAAAGGACTGTCTTAGCCTATTTAGAGAGAACTAGGGACTGGAGGAAGAGTAGGGCTCTCTTTGTGTCTTTTCAGGGTAAAACCAAGGGTGCCGGAGTCACAAAGAACACATTATCTCGCTGGATCAGAGAGGCAATAATCTTGGCGTATAAGGCTGGAGGGAAAGATCCTCCAATGCATGTGGGAGCGCACTCTACAAGAGCCTTGTCGACTTCCTGGGCAGAAAGGGCAAATGTGCCAATAGACCTTATATGTAAGGCTGCAACTTGGTCTTCACCGAATACCTTCTATAAGCATTATAGATTAGATCTATCCTCTGCTTCTGATCTAACTTTTGGTGTATCGGTCCTTGACTCAGTAAACCCACCCAGTCTATAGTCTCTGCAATTCTCTCTAGTGGGTGCTGTCGTGGCGAATAGAAAATACCGGATTACGTACCGGTAATGCTCTTTTATAGAGCCCACGACAGCACCCGTTCACATCCCTCCCTTTTCTGTATATAGTTGCACATGGTGCTTTTTTGGTGAGGTGTAAATATTAGAAGATATAGTATGAGGTTGTAAATATGTATATATATGTATATACCCGAACCTGTTAACTAAAACCTGGCGGCGGTTCCTCCTATTCTCTGTAAAACAACTGAGGAGCGAGGGGGGGCCGCCCCTTTTATCTCTCTGTAGGTTTCCTGTTCCTAGGGGCGGATCCCCTCTCTCTAGTGGGTGCTGTCGTGGGCTCTATAAAAGAGCATTACCAGTACGTAATCCGGTATTTCATCTCAATACTTTGTAATATATCCTTTGTTGGCAATGACTGAGGTCAAACGTTTTCTGTAAGTCTTCACAAGGTTGCCACACACTGTTGTTGGTATGTTGGCCCATTCCTCCATGCAGATCTCCTCTAGAGCAGTGATGTTTTTGGCTTTTCGCTTGGCAACACGGACTTTCAACTCCCTCCAAAGGTTTTCTATAGGGTTGAGATCTGGAGACTGGCTAGGCCACTCCAGGACCTTGAAATGCTTCTTACGAAGCCACTCCTTCGTTGCCCTGGCGGTGTGCTTTGGATCATTGTCATGTTGAAAGACCCAGCCACGTTTCATCTTCAATGCCCTTGCTGATGGAAGGAGGTTTGCACTCAAAATCTCACGATACATGGCCCCATTCATTCTTTCATGTACCCGGATCAGTCGTCCTGGCCCCTTTGCAGAGAAACAGCCCCAAAGCATGATGTTTCCACCACCATGCTTTACAGTAGGTATGGTGTTTGATGGATGCAACTCGGTATTCTTTTTCCTCCAAACACGACAAGTTGTGTTTCTACCAAACCGTTCCAGTTTGGTTTCATCAGACCATAGGACATTCTCCCAAAACTACTCTGGATTATCCAAATGCTCTCTAGCAAACTTCAGACGGGCCCGGACATGTACTGGCTTAAGCAGTGGGACACGTCTGGCACTGCAGGATCTGAGTCCATGGTGGTGTAGTGTGTTACTTATGGTAGGCCTTGTTACATTGGTCCCAGCTCTCTGCAGTTCATTCACTAGGTCCCCCCGCGTGGTTCGGGGATTTTTGCTCACCGTTCTTGTGATCATTCTGACCCCACGGGGTGGGATTTTGCGTGGAGCCCCAGATCGAGGGAGATTATCAGTGGTCTTGTATGTCTTCCATTTTCTAATTATTGCTCCCACTGTTGATTTCTTCACTCCAAGCTGGTTGGCTATTGCAGATTCAGTCTTCCCAGCCTGGTGCAGGGCTACAATTTTGTTTCTGGTGTCCTTTGATAGCTCTTTGGTCTTCACCATAGTGGAGTTTGGAGTCAGACTGTTTGAGGGTGTGCACAGGTGTCTTTTTATACTGATAACAAGTTTAAACGGGTGCCATTACTACAGGTAATGAGTGGAGGAAAGAGGAGACTCTTAAAGAAGAAGTTACAGGTCTGTGAGAGCCAGAAATCTTGATTGTTTGTTTCTGACCAAATACTTATTTTCCACCATAATATGCAAATAAAATGTTAAAAAAACAGACAATGTGATTTTCTGGATTTTTTTTTCTCAGTTTGTCTCCCATAGTTGAGGTCTACCTATGATGTAAATTACAGACGCCTCTCATCTTTTTAAGTGGTGGAACTTGCACTATTGCTGACTGACTAAATACTTTTTTGCCCCACTGTATGTAGTCAAAAAGAATAGAAAACCAATTCACTGCAGTATAACAATCAGAAACGGACTAAATTACCTACTTGGATATCCAGAGACTAACCTGGACAATATGTCCAGCAAAGAATAATATAAAACAATGTACAGCATAAAGAAGCAAATGGTTTCAAATATTGGTTATGCCAGAATATGCCAAGTCCATGAAAAACAGTCCAAACTTAACACAAGTGAAGTATCTAGAATCCATTCGAGCCATAGGACAGATCCCCATCGCGTGTTTTGCCTTGGCTTTGCGATACCATGAAAAAGCCAATACGAAACATACTTTGGGGTGCAGATACTGTTCTATGGTATTAATGACCCCAAAATAGCGGAGCATTCAAGATGACCCAGGAATCTCACAGAACTGGAAGAGTTTTCAGAGACAGAATGGATGAAAATCCCTCAAACAAGAATTGAAAGACTCTTGACTGGCTACAAAAAGCGTTTACAAGCTGTGATCCTTTCAAAAGGGGGTGCTACTAGGTACTAAATTTGGGGCCAATTTTCCTTTTTGTAATTTTTAGAATGTAAAAAAAAGACAAAAAAATGTGTGCATGCATATATAATGTGTGTGTGTGTGTACAACTGTGCCAGACCGCAGCATGCCAATTCCTCTTGCGGAGACGCTAGTCTCAACAACAGAAATGTAATAAATAGAATGTACTGAATGCGGTAAATCCGCACGGTTCAGTGAACACACGGGGATCTACCTGCGTTCAATGGAATGCAGCGTTTTGGACACAGTGAACATACGCTACATCCAAAGCGCTGCTACTTCCGGATCATGGGCGCTTAATGTTCAAGCCCAAACGTTAAAGATGACACATTTCCTTTGGATTTTAGGTAGAAAAAAAAAAGCCTTCATGTGCAGGGAAAGATGTGGTCTCTGCGTGCGAGTCCGTATACGTAAAAGGCCTTGACTGAGTTAAGGCAAATCAGTGGAATATTCTGCAATGGCCGATTCAATCACCAGATGTCAACCCCACTGACAGCATTTCACATGACTGAGTATTGGATATATGCTACTTAGGATGTGGGTGTCTCCATATCTAAGTATTTTTTGTTATGCCGTATGGGGAATTGAAGCCTTTTGCAGATAAAGTTGTGAGTGTGCGGTGGAGCTTTGTTTGTAGGTGTTGCTATCTCAGGGCACACCCAGGCATTCCAACCAATCTCCAGTACATTTTGTCATCTCATAAGAAAGAGGGTAAAGAAATAAATACACTGTATGGTTCTAGGCACATCTACAGGATGGTACAATAAATGCGATCGACCATTGCCTCATGGCGTAGAACAAAATATAACTTTGATCAATTCAGCCAGCGGATTTATCATCAGAAACAGAAAAATCCTATACCAGACTTGATTAAATTGATTCTCCTTGGTGAGCAGATCTGAGAAATAACATGACTGCAAGGCTTGATCTGTGACATTGCATAATCTGCATACATAATCTGCTAATTATCCCAGCCGTTTGCTGTGCCTGCACTGCTCGAAGGAAAAATCCTAATCTACTCCAGAGTTCACATACTTTAAAATTAGCATAGATTATGTTTTAACATCTCCTTTTGCGACAACATTCGCACATATTGGGTTTGTAACTGTTTTTTTCTTTCTTTTTTTTTTTTTCTTCTAAAGTGCATAGATGAGGCTGATTTTGCCATCTACCCCTCTTACTTTTTGGATCTTGTACTTCTTTAACCCGTTACCAACATCTGCCATACATTTATGGCAGAAGTGAAATCTTGGTGTACAGGGCAGGCTCTGGAGCTGAGCCTGCTCCCTAAAACACAGAATGCAGGCCGTGCTATACAGCTGCTCTTACAAGAGCTGCTGCCTCTTAGATGCTGCAGTCTATTTCGAAAACTGCATTTAAGAGGTTAGTAACTGGTTGGGGGTGTTGCTTCTGGTGCTTATTTCCCTCAGGGCCCCAAACTGGCAATTGTGCCCTAGACAGTAATATCACAATATTACAGGATCTAAATAAATCGAATATTAGCGAATGACCTCACCCCCCCTTCCTTCTTTTCCCAAAATATAATTACTGAAACCTGAGGGATTAAAAATAAATAACATATTTGGATTTGTTCTGTAATTGTTGTAACTCTCACCAGTTTCAAGCATGGAATACTGGCTGCACAGCTGAGTGCTAAAGTTCACCTTACGGTAGGTGTGTTTGTTTTTCTTTTTTTATTTCTCTTCTCCGTTACGAAGATACAGGCTTGTAAAGTTTAGGCTATAATTTGATAAGTCCGACCGTGCTTCAACAAGACTTTTTTTTCCCCCACTTGGGAGCGAGTACTTCTTCTGTTGTATGAGGTTGAAACCTCCACATAAGCTTGGTGCAGGTTTCTCCATATGACAGACACAATGCTTATGTTGCTGCGGAGCTTTGTCTAATTACAATGTCCCAGGAGCAGAGCAGAAATATCGGAATACATACACCTTCTTTCGGCTTTCATCTCTTGCTGAGCTTTGTCTCATTACAAACACTTCTAACAGCACTCCTTGCAATGTGCTGTGGTGCCGCCTCTGCTGTGGTGCCGCCTCTGCTGTGGTGCCGCCTCTGCTGTGGTGCCGCCTCTGCTGTGGTGCCGCCTCTGCTGTGGTGCCGCCTCTGCTGTGGTGCCGCCTCTGCTGTGGTGCCGCCTCTTCTGTGCTGCTTTAGATAAAACTGAAGTATTAGTAATCTCACTCTTCCATGTGCTACTCCCAGCACATTGTAATTACAATCATCTCTGCAGTGAGACCAGTTAGGAGAGCAGTCTGTCATTGTATGTCTTAAGCTATTGTCGGGTTGTTCCTTTTGTTTTCTCCTTGTTGCTGCCTGCTTATGATTGGTCATCTTCATGCAGTACATGCCCCAGAGAAAAATGTTTGGTAACATCCTTTTGGACTTATCATAAATTATAACCTAAGCTTCACAAGCTAATATCTCCACAGCGGAGAGGAAAAACTGAAATATGAAAACGTAATTTTGCTCAGCAGCTACTATTCCGTGATGTGGTCAGTTTAACATGCTCAATCTGGTGAAATGTCACCCTTAAGGAGGTTGTTGGGTCAAATGACAAGTCTGCAGTCACTCTGTGACTTGTGAACCCTACCAGTGCATGCACTGCACGCTGTGAGGATTTGCCAGTGTCGGTGCCGGAGATGTGACCGCAATTATGCAACATGCAGGTATGCTTACTCCTGGCCAGAACCCGACTAGACTATTTCCAGTCTCTCGCTATACACTTGTATTGAGCGTGCCAGAAATAGTCTAGTTAGGTTCTGGCCGGGAGTACACAGTGTTCCAAATTATTATACAAATTGTATTTGTGTCATATAGATTTAATTGTTTTGTTTTTCAAATAAACTCATGGATGGTATTGTGTCTCAGGGCTCAATGGATCACTGAAATCAATCTTAAACTCATGTGATAATTAGTTTTCCAGGTGATTCTAATTTAAAGGAAAACTACTTAAAAATGATGTTCCACATTATTAAGCAGGCCACAGTTTTCAAGTAACATGGGAAAGAAAAAGGATCTCTCTTCTGCCGAAAAGCATCAAATAGTGCAATGCCTTGGTCAAGGGATGAAAACATTAGATATTTCCTGAAAACTTAAGTGTGATCATTGTACTGTTAAGAGATTTGTGGCTGAATCTGAACACAGACGTGTTCGTGCTGATAAAGGCATAATGGGGAAGGTTTCTGCCAGGCAAGTTCATTGGATTGAGAGCAGCTGCTAAAAAGCCATTACAAACCAGCAAACAGATATTTGAAGCTGCTGGTGCCTTGAACCTCAAGGTGTAGGATCCTTGAAAGGCTTGCTTTGGTTCATAAAGCAGAAATGGTTGCAGTGGGCCCAGACATACATGAAGACTAATTTTCGAACAGTCTTGTTTATTGATGAGTGTCGAGCAACCCTGGATGGTCCAGATGGATGGAGTAGTGGATGGTTGGTGGATGGCCACCATCATGCCCCAACAAGGCTGCGATGTCAGACAAGAGGGGGAGTAGTCATGTTTTGGGCTGGAATCATGGGGATACAGCTGGTAGGGCCCTTAAGGTTCCTGAAGGTGTGAAAATGACCTCTGCAAAGTATATAGAGTTTCTGACTGACAACTTTCTTCCATGGTATAAAAAAACAGAAACGTGCCTTCAGGAGCAAAATCATCTTCATGCATGACAATGCACCATCTCATGCTGCATAGAGTATAAGTCATTGGCTGCTATGGGCATAAAAGGAGATAAACTCATGCTGCGGCCACCATCGTCCCCTGACCTCAACCCTATAGAGAACCTTTGGAGTATCATCAAGCCAAAGAAATATGAGGGTGGGAGGCAATTCACATCAAAACAGCAGCTCTGGGAGGCTATTCTGACTTCATGCAAAGAAATACAAACAGAAACTCTCCAAAAACTCACAAGTTCAATGGATGCAAGAATTGTTAAGGTGATATCAAAGAAGGGTTCCTATGTTAACATATAACTTGGCCTGTTAGGATGTTTTGGAGTTAAATAGCTTTTTTGTTCAGTGAATGTGACCTCCTAATGCTGCAAATTCAATAAATGAGCATTTTCAGTTCTTTAAAACATATCAAATGTTTAGAAATTCTACTGTGCCTAATAATTTGGAACAGTGCGTTTTGAGTTTATTCATTTTGGAGATTATACTGTAATCATTGGGAGGTTTCTTCAATAAAATTTGATGTATACTCTTAACAGGTGATGACTTTTATTAGACTGACTGTCATTTGCACCAACTATTTAGGAAAATCTGAGAAAAATATAATTTGCATAATAATTTGGAACATGGTGTACATATCGCATACTTACAGTCACGTGACTCCCACTGACACCAGTGAATCCTCACTATGCGCAGTGCAAGCACCGGTATGATTCAGAAGTCTACGGACACATTGTGACTGCAGACTTGTCATTTTAAAGGGATCATGCCATAAAAAAAAAAGTTCATTTTTTTCAACAATGTAATACTTTGTTTTTTTTTTTTTTTTTAATTCGAACATGAAAAAAATGTAAACGCTTTTTTTAATGGTATAAAATAAAGTTTTTGACAGTTTCTGCTTTTCAATCGGATCATTTCTTTTCAGATCATTGTGAAAAATATCAAGATATATTCACATTTTGATTTTGGTTTTAGAAACAATCAAAACTAATTGGAACAAACACACAATTTAAAAAAACATATACGTCATTACAAACCAAATGCAAAATGGTTCACATTAACATTCATCGTAGGTATCATTTGCTTACCACTGTTTACATACAGGAATACAAATATAAATGATTACCATCTGACTGCTCTTGTGTTGCGCCAAAATACAGAGAATCACAGCATTTACATATAGTTATCTAGGACCCCTTTGTTTCCCAGAACCAAAGTCTAAAGGTACCGTCACACTAGACGATATCGCTAGCGATCCGTGACGTTGCAGCGTCCTGGCTAGCGATATCGTCCAGTGTGACAGGCAGCAGCGATCAGGCCCCTGCTGTGATGTCGCTGGTCGGGGAAGAAAGTCCAGAACTTTGTTTTGTCGCTGGATCTCCCGCTGACATCGCTGAATCGGCGTGTGTGACGCCGATTCAGCGATGTCTTCGCTGGTAACCAGGGTAAACATCGGGTTACTAAGCGCAGGGCCGCGCTTAGTAACCCGATGTTTACCCTGGTTACCATCGTTAAAGTAAATAAAACAAACACTACATACTTACCTACCGCTGTCTGTCCCCGGCGCTCTGCTTCTCTGCTCTCCTCCTGTACTGGCTGTGAGCACAGCGGCCGGAAAGCAGAGCGGTGACGTCACCGCTCTGCTTTCCGGCTGACCGGCGCTCACAGCCAGAGCAGAGAAGCACAGCGCCGGGGACAGACAGCGGTAGGTAAGTATGTAGTGGTTGTTTTTTTTACTTTAACGATGGTAACCAGGGTAAACATCGGGTTACTAAGCTCGGCCCTGCGCTTAGTAACCCGATGTTTACCCTGGTTACCGGCATCGTTGGTCGCTGGAGAGCTGTCTGTGTGACAGCTCTCCAGCGACCAAAGAGCGACGCTGCAGGGATCCGGATCGTTGTCGGTATCGCTGCAGCGTCGCTTAGTGTGACTGTACCTTAACACTTTGGGTATGTGAGTTAGAGATCTGAGATGAGTAAGGAGATTTTCAGGTTTATGACCATGAAAGGTCCATCATAGTGTGTCTTTTGACAGCGTAGGAACCACGGTTCTCTGACCGGCAGGGATGATTTCACTGCCAATCAGAAGCGGTGTTTGCTGCATTGTCTTGCACATTACAGCACAGCAAACACTGGATGTTCGGGCCCCCTATTTAAGTGAATGGGGTCCGGGTACTGTTCTGGTACCCAAACCCAAACTTTTTGTAACTGTTCGGCTAAACCAGCCGGACCTGAACATCCAGCTGTCCACCCATCTCTAATTGGCTGTTCAGAATTGTACTGACAATCACAACTATCATAGTTGTGGGTGGGCTTCCACGAATCCCGCTGCCCTGCTTTCAGATACAGCAGGCACCTTCATGTGATCACCATGTCTTCAGACACTGTGATCGCCATGATGTAACTGTACGTCATTGGTTGGAAATGGGTTCGTAAAGGTATGTCAAATGTTGTAAAGGGGTTAATGGGCTGCATGGGCTATTGAAGGGTATATCCAGGCTTTATAGAAATGCATAAAATATGCACAAGCTTTAGCAGGCTGGTAATTGCAAGTTACCTACCTGTTGTGCACGACACCATTTTTCCCTGGCACAGAGTGGTCACAGACTGCTCCTACCGGGGATTTGGCTGCCTCTACGTACGCACCAGGGCATGACTTCCGATGTCATTCTGATTGACAGCCGGCTCCCCCAGTTAAGAATCAGTGATCCAGCTATCAATCAGAATGACTTCTGATGTCCCACCCCGTCGACGGAGCGTAAAAGAAGCCTCCGTTCTGTAGATATGTCAGCAGAAGCTTCTGAATCCCTGGCAGGAGCTGTCTGTGACCGTTCTGTGCCAGGGAAAAATTACGCCGTACACAACAGGCAGGTAAATTGCAACTATTCTGTTAGTGCTTGGCTACAATTTTTTTCTTTAAAGTCCCAAATATCCCCTTTGATACATCAAGAACTAAGCAGATAAAAGGTCTGGAGCTGATTCCATTTGTGGCATTTGCATTTGGAAGCTGCGATGTGAACCCACATCATGCAGTCAAAGGAGCACTCGATGAAAGAGAAACAGACCATCAGGATTGGAAAAAAGAGAGCAGAAATGTTAGGAGTGGCTAAATCAACAGTTTGGTGTGCAAAAAAGAGCATACTGGTGAGCTTGGGTACTGAAAAAGGCCGTGACATCCACAGAGTATGACAGTGGTAGACGATCAGAGACTGTTTTGTATGGTGACGATAAACCCCTTCACAATATCCACCCAAGCTAAGGCTAAAGTTAGGAGGATTCATACAAGTGCTTCTCACTAAATTAGAATATCATCAAAAAGTTAATTTATTTCAGTAGTTCAATACAAAACATGAAACTTGTATATAGTCATTACAAACACAGTGTTGTATGTCAAGTGTTTATTTCTGTTAATGTTGATGATTATGGCTTACAGCCAATGAAAACCCAAAAGTCATTATCTCAGTAAATTAGAATAATTAGCAAAAAACACCTACAAAGGCTTCCTAAGCATTTAAAACGGTCCCTTAGTCTATTTCAGTGGGCACCACAATCATGGGGAAGACTGCTGACTTGACAGATGTCCGGATGGCAGTCATTGACACAATCCACAAGGAGGGTAAGCCACAAAAGATCATTGCTAAAGAAGCTTGCTGTTCACACAGTTCTGTATCAAAGTATATTAATGGGAAGTTGAGTGGAAGGAAAAAGTGTGGTAGAAAAAGGTGCACAAGCAAACGTGATAAGCGCAGCCTTGAAAGGATTAAGAAAATGACATTCAAAAATTTGGGGGAGATTCACAAGGAGTGGACTGCTGCTGGAGTCATTGGTTCAAGAGCCACCACACACATGTATCCAGGACATGGGCTACAAGTGTAACATTCCTTGGTCAGTCCACTCATGACCAATAGACAACGCCAGAAGCGTCTTACCTGGGCCAAGGAGAAAAAATTGGACTGTTGCTCAGTGGTCCAAGGTGTTGTTTTCAGATGAAAGTAAATTTAGCATTTCATTTGGAAATTAAGGTCCCAGAGTCTAGAGAGGCACACAATCCAAGTTGTTTGAGGTCTAGTGTCAAATATCCACACTCAGTGATGGTTTGGGAGAGCCATGTCATCTGCTGGTGTAGGTTCACTGTGTTTTATAAAGACCAAAGTCAGTGCAGCCATCTACCCTGAGATTTTAGAGCACTTCATGCTTCCCTTTGCAGACAAGGTTTTTGGATATGGAAATTTCATTCTCCAGCAGGACTTGGCACCTGTCCACACTGCGAAAAGTACCAATACGTGGTTTAAAAACAACAGTATAGTTGTGCTGGATTGGCCAGCAAACTCGCCTTACCTTAACCCCATAGAGAATCTACGGGTTATTGTCAAGACGAAGATGAGACACCAGACCCAACAATGCAGATGAGCTGAAAGCTGCTATCCAAGCAACCTGGGCTTCCATAACACCTCAGCAGTGCCACAGGCTGATCCCCTCCATGCCATGCCGCATTGATGCCGTAATTGATGCAAAAGAAGCCCCGACCAAGTATTGAGTGCATTTACTAAACATACATTTCAGTAGGCCAACATTTCGGATTTTAAAATCATTTTTCAAGCTGGTGTTGTAAAGTATTCTAATTTACTGAGATAATGACTTTTGGGTTTTCATTGGCTTTAAGTAATAATCATCAACATAAACAGAAATAAACACTTAAAATAGATCACTCTATTTGTAATGACTCTATATAATGAGTTTCACTTTTTATATTGAAGAACTGAAATAAGTTAACTATTTGATATTCTAATTTTAGTGAAAAGCACTTATAACTGCATCAGTGATCGTTCTCAAATAGTGGGTACCTCAAAGCTCTATCCTGGCCCCAGTGTTCAACATTTTTATAAATGATCTAGATAAGGGAACTGAAGGTAAACTAATCAGCTTTGCAGATGTTAAAAAGCTATAAGGGATAGCAAATACTAGAGAAGACAGTGTGAGGATTCAAAAGGCTCTAGATAAGCTTGAACAATGGGCAGCGACTAATAGAATGGTATACGAATAGATCACAGACTGCACACGAATCAACAGTGTGATGCAGCAGCAAAAAAGGCAAAACCGTTCTAGAATATATTAAGAGAAGCATTGAGTCTAGATCACGTGACGTAATTATCACTCTACTACTCCTTGGTCAGGCCTTATCTGGAATACTGTCCAGTTCTGAGCACCACATTTTAAAAAAAGACATTGAGAAACTGGAGCAAGTTAAAAGACGAGCTACCAGGATAGTGAGCGGACTGCAAAGCGTGTGCTATGAGGAACGGTTAAAGGATTCGGGAATGTTTAGCTTGCAAGCAAAGCGTAGAGGAGACTTAATAGCTGTCTACAAATATCTGAAGGGATGTCACAGTGTAGAAGGATCATCCTTGTTCTCTTTTGCACTTGAAAACACGAGACGCAATGGAATTAAACTGAAATGGAGACTATAGAGATTAGACATTAAGGTACCGTCACACTAAGCGACGCTGCAGCGATACAGACAACGATGTCGATCGCTGCAGCATCGCTGTTTGGTCGCTGGAGAGCTGTCAGACAGCTCTCCAGCGACCAACGATCCCGAAGTCCCCGGGTAACCAGGGTAAACATCGGGTTACTAAGCGCAAGGCCGCGCTTAGTAACCCGATGTTTACCTTGGTTACCGTTGTAAATGTAAAAAAACAAACACTACATACTTGCATTCCCGGTGTCTGGTCATGTCCCTCGCCTTCAGCTTCCCGCACTGACTGCTTTACGGCTGGCCGGCACTCACCAGTCAGTGCAGGAAGCTGACGGCGGGGGACATGACCAGACTAATAGTAACCCGATGTTTACCCTGGTTACCAGTGAAGACATCGCTGGATCGGCGTCACACACGCCGATCCAGCGATGTCAGCGGGAGATCCAGCGACAAAATAAAGTGCTGGACTTTCCCCAGCGACCAACGATCTCCCAGCAGGGGCCTGATCATTGGTCGCTGTCACGCACAACGATTTCGTTAACGATATCGTTGCTACGTCACAAAAAGCATCGATATCGTTAATGATATCGTTATGTGTGACGGTACCTTTAGAAACAAAGTTTTGACAACAAAGCTGATCATTGAATGAAACAGGCTACAATAAGACGTGTTGAGTTCTCCTTCAATGGAAATCTTCAAACAGAGGCTGAACAGACATCTGTCTGAAATTTTTTTTACTGGATTCTGCTTTGAGCAGGGGGGTTGGACAGGATGAACGAGATTCCTTGCAACTCTAACATTCTATGATTCAAGTGAACAACACTCTCCAGGAGGTAGGTGTTTCAGTATCTAAGTCTCCCATAGAGAGAAGACTTCATGAAAGCAAATATACAGGGTTCACCACAAGGTGCAAACCCTTAATCTGCTTTAAAAGTAGGCCAGATTAAACTTTGAAACAAAAAAACATTTAGAGGAGCCAGCCCAATTCAAGAAAGTCATTCTGTGGTCAAATGAAACGAAAATCAACCTGTAAGGATGAGGAGGAGAAGAAGAAAATATGGAGGAGGCCTGGAACGGCACAGCACATCCTTCGTAAATCATGGTGGAGACAGTGTGATGGCATGGGAATGCATGGCTTCCAATGGCACTGGGTCACTAGTGTTTATTGATGTGATTGAAGACCAAAGCCGCCAGATGAATTCTGAAGTGTACAGGGCTATACTTTCTGCTTATATTCAACACCGTGCAGCAAGGCACTTCACAGTCCAGACGGACTCCTAACCCAAAACATACTGTGAAAGCAATCCAGAAGTTTAAGGCAAAGAAATGGAATATTCTGCCATGGCCGAGTCAAGTCACCAGATCTCAACCCCATCAAGGAGCATTTCACATGCGTAAGACAGAACTTCAAGTGTAACTGTTGTTTTTATTTCATAAATCAATAGTACACCTGACTGTAAGTATCTTTGTAATATATCTGGTCAGAAAAATCTGCTTCTTCCTCTGTTAGAATTGATCAGTCATTATCAAAATTCTCAATTCTGAGATAAAATCTATAGTTGGTGAAAACAGACTTTCCAATTACTGAGCTAGATGACAGCTGTTACTGATGAGATTCTGTGTAGATTGGAGGGGGAGGAGCTCTGCTTGTAGCTCCTCCTTCACGTCTAAATAGAATTGTTTTTTTTAATTTTTTTTTTAGAAATGAAGCAGAATCTACTTCAAAATCCATGTGAAGAAATTGTATGACCATCTCTAATACTGCATCACATTGGGTACTTTATTAACAATTGTGATTATTAATATCATTAAAATGTTTTCCAGGTATCATCCTCGGGTTCTCTATATAGACATTGACATTCACCATGGAGATGGCGTGCAGGAAGCGTTTTACCTCACTGACCGCGTTATGACCGTCTCTTTTCACAAATATGGAAACTATTTTTTTCCCGGCACAGGTAAGGCCACTATGATGGGGTATGACACTTGTAACCCATTATTAGATCAGTCGTAATAAATAAGAGAAGTGAAAGAAAAAGCAGAGGGTCAACAAAAAAAAAATACATAGAAAAAGCTAAATATAGATCCGAATGAAGAAAACATAACCAATGTCAGAGTATACATGATTGAGCATCCATGATATCGGAGATTATATCTGAAACCATATAGAATAGTTACAGTATATTATAAACTTGAATGCAAACTGCAATACCAAACATTGGTTTTGGAATGGTGGTAGGTGGGGGGCTTAAAAGCATTGCTAATTCATCAAAATTCACTGTAAAAGCAGCTTTCAAGAGGATCTTTCACCAAAATCTTCATATTTAACAGGACATGAAATGTGATAGTGGATGCAGAGTGGGATAAAATATATATATTTTTTTTTTTGTCTTTTTCATTGGTTTTTAATTTAGCCTCTCCATTGCAGAAATATTAGATATCCAAAGTATTTGGCACCCAATGAGTTAAATAACTTATCGAACAGTTTCACCTGGGGCGTGTACTTCTCTCTTTACGATGCTGACCAGTCATAAGCAGGTAGCAACACTCAAAGGAGAAAAAGGCACGCCCTGGCTGAAGCTTAGGGCGCATTTCTCAGTGTGTTATGTAATGATACAGCTCTTATCTCCTCGTCCAATCTCGGATATGATTAGAAAGCACCGATGACTCGCACCTTTCAGATAAGGTCCCTGTAAGGGGTAGGCCAGCACAGTTGAGTTTAGCTGTGACACATTACAAACTCTATCAACTCGCCTCCTTTCATAGCATTGGTCACTTCTGCTTTACTACCCTTCCTTCACATCGCCTGTCCAGTGATGGGAACTCATCAGAGTATGAGTACTCATTCAGCTGTCAGTGATTTTTCATCAGTGTTTGATGCCAAAACGAGGAGTGTAACATAGAGAGAAAATCTATAATTGAGAGATTGACACCTTTGGTTTTTGGCACACAAACACTAATGAAAAATCACTGACGTCTAAATAAGCCCTCACACTCATGTCAGTTGTCCTCAGCTTGTAACCTCTCTGCATTGAGAGCAGAGCAGCCTGTCCTATCTCACACGAGTAGTCCTGAACAGACTGCTTCTGTGTGAGAGGTAATGACAGCCTGATCTCACTGCAGAGTGATGACAAGTTATTTGAGCACAGCAGACATTAGTGTGATTACTGACATACTTGGCAATCAGGAGAGCTGATAGACTGGTTTGTAATGGTACAATGCTAAATTCAGCTGTACTGCTTTTCCGCACTCACTGACTCATAGAGGAGGTTTGACCAGGAGATCAGAGTTGTCATTACAAATCACACACTGAGAAACCTACTGTAAGCTATGGGACCTCGTGTTCTTCTTTACTTTCAGTATTGCTGTATGCTTAAATTGGTAATCTTACAGGAGGAGAAGTACACATTCCGGGGGAAAACTGTCAGGCATTTTTTCGGTCCAAGTGGGTGTTAACTTATTAGGTACTAAATGCTTTCATTGCTAATATCTCCATAATGGAGAGGCGAAATTAAAAACTTTTTCTCATTCCCTTTAGTTGCTACTTTTTTTTTTTATTCAATTCTTATTGAAAGATTATATCATTTTCAATTACAGAAATACAAAAAAGAATAAACAGGACAATATCAGTAGCAATATATCAGAGTAATAATAATAATCATTTTATATAGCGCCAACATATTCCGCAACACTTTACATTATAGAGGGGACTTGAACAGACAATAGACATTACAGCATAACAATAAACAGTTCAAAACAGATACCAAGAGGAGTGAGGGCCCTGCTCGCAAGCTTACAATCTATGAGGCAAAAGGGGAGACACGAGAGGTGGATGGTAACAATTGCTTTCGTTGTTCGGACTAGCCATAGTGTAAGGATCGGGTGTTCGTGTAAAGTTGCATGAACCAGTTAACAGCCTAAATATGTAACAGTACAGACACAGAGGGCTAATTAAATGCATAAAGTGTATGAGAACATGATGCCAGGAACCTGATTATGGTTTGTTTTTTGAATGGGCCACACAGGGATAGATGGGTTAATGCGATGAGGCGGTAGGCCAGTGTGAACAAATGCGTTTTTAGGGAACATTTAAAACTTTGGGGATTAATCGTATTAACCTGGGTAGTGCATTCCAAAGAATTGGTGCAGCACATGAAAAGTCTTGGAGATGGGGTCATTAGCAGAGCGGAGAACACTGGTAGGGTGGTAGGCTGAGACCAGGGAGGAGATGTAGGGAGTGCTTTGTTATAATAGATGAATGTGGATAAAATCCGCGCTGCTGCGATAAATGATGGATCCAGATCTAGTTATAAGATGTTCGGGTGGTTTATTCAACGCATTTCGAAGCTCATGGCTTCTTCTTAAGGAAGTTTCCACAGAAAGGAAGAAGTAATAGATGAAGGGGAGTTTATTACACACTGAGCGAGAATTCCAAAGGGCACAATTGAAAGAGGTAGAAGGCTTGCAGGGAACATTAATAAGGTTGGAGGGGTTTCTGAGTGTAGCAGTTGGGAGGTTAGACTTGCTATAACATAGGGGGTCGGGGTTGGGAGAGATGTCTCCTGCGACTAGGAGAAAGTGGATAGAAAGAGTGAGCAGATGGTTAAGTGATTTGTGAGAACGTCTCTTGGATTTGCGCTGTTTAGCAATGTGAACAAAGCATGAGTGCTATACATAGGAGAGGAAAGGGCAGAGGGGCCGATATGTATGGAGTGTAAAGAGTTAATGCAAGGGCGGTGAATGTGAGTGAATGCAGCAGCCAGGATATAGATTATATAAATGCATATGGTGAGTATTTGTTCTGTTCCAAATGAACAGGCAATAGACTTATTTGACTCTTACCTGTCTCCTGCCCTGTCTGCCATGTTGTAACTGCCAGTAGTTTGATAAAATGTATTTCAATTAAATGTGCACAAATGCCTCCCCAGGCTATGTCTGAATATATAGGAGGCTAGTTCTTAGATCTTACTTTTTTTTTCTCTCGTTAGCAATCAATCAAACTAAGTTGAGACAGCAGGAAACAATAAATGTAGTGAACAGGTAAACAAATATCCAGGCCAACATGGATCATAAACCACTTTGAAAACAAGTTATATGACCTCACTGCATAATGGACAAGCAGAAGTAAGTTGAAAGTTGAATAGCTATATAACATAACATATGCTTGCTAAGCTGGCTAGCAAAAGCTAGATATATGCAGGATTCAATGCCGGAGATAGAATGAGTTGGATGCCATTCAGGTTGCTTGCTGACATTGAGTGGAGTGAAAACACATGCAAGGTAGTTCAGTTCAGGGGTTAATTTACATGATTACCCTTCAGGTTGCTTGCTGACATTGAATGGAGTGAAAACACATGCAAGGTAGTTCAGAGTATGAGTATAACGTCCAATAAAGCATCAAGTTATAGGAAGAAAAAAGAGGGAATGGAACATTTTAAGCCATCAGTATTCTAATTTTGAGGTTACTAAAATCCAATGGAAACCATACATAGTGCAGCCAGGCGCAGAGCATAGCCAGTAAAGAGGAGAAATGCATCGGAGAAAATGGTGGGTCACATCGGTCTGATGAAAGATGGTAGGCATCAGATTCCTGGAATTCAATCCAGTCTCTCCAAGTCTCAGTGTCTATCACAGTCAGTGGGGGATTGGGCAATCAAATGTTCCATCCTATTTAGAAGGGCTGTTTCAGAGAACCACTTTTCCAGATTAGGTGGAGAAGTACTGTTCCAATGAATGAAGAGTCAGCACAGCTGTCTACCAGTAAATTTTAGAGCACTTCATGCTTCCCTCTGCCGACAAGCTTTTTGGAGATGGAAATTTAATTCTCCAGCAGGACTTGGACCTGTCCACACTGCCAAAAATACCAATACCAATACCTTGTGTAAAACAGTATCATTGTGCTTGATTGCTCAGCAAACTCACCTGACCTTAACCCCATTTTTGATAGAAATGTGTTTTGCTTATCGATAATCTTTGGATTGCATTAGTTGGATTTATCAGTTTCCCAAGCCAAATGAGCTATAAAACCTGACCGCTATTTCTTATTTACCCCATAAACATTGTTTGCCAATCCCATTAAATTCAGCAGGTCCATGTATCTTGTTTGGTTTGATCAAGGCTTTTTCACTTGGCTTCCTTTTGACATTCACTGTATTAAATGGTCAATGTCGCTTCAACAAGCGTTTGCTTATTAGATTGCCAATGTAGACAATATTTAAAATTGTAATACTTGCATTACCAAAAATGTTTTTTTGAAAGTCTAAAACATCCCTAAAATTATGGATATTAAGACCCCTTCTAAGTTAATTTTTTCCACTGCCTGTTGTCAAGATAAATCCATATGTAGTTACAGATATGCAGGATGGATTGTAAAAGGTTGAGACATGTCCTTCCCAGCTTGATGCTTCTCCTGAATATTAAACAGTGTGATACAGGACATCCTGCGCACACCGTGTGAACGCTGCTAAACTTTTCCCTCCTCGTTTTTATTCAACTTGCATCTTTGTTTTTTATGGCAGATCAGCAGTGCAGCTCTTCCCTTCTGTCCTCCACTGTTGTGCTCTATGCAGTTGGAAAGCTGGGTTACAGCCACTGACCCAGCTTCTGCTGCTATACATTGCATTGCTCCAATTCAATGCATTGTGGGAAGTAAAGGAAAGGAAGTCAGGATTGCATACTCCTACAGCTCAGCCAGCACAGACAAATAAAAGAAGCATTTCCAGTGTTAAGTCAGCTGAGGAGGCATAAAAGCAACTGGGAGGATCATGTGCTACCTGGGACTGTGTTTTATGTTACATTGGCATCCAAATGACAGGCACAGCTTAACCCTCTATTATTTAACCCTTTGTCTTGTTTCAGGTGACATGTATGAAGTTGGAGCTGAAAGTGGGAGGTATTACTGTCTGAATGTCCCATTAAGAGATGGCATTGATGACCAAAGTAAGCACTCACAAGATGAATATTGGGTGAATAAGACACTTGGTGCCTCATTTAAAGGGAGTCTATCACCTCATTTTTCACATATAAGCTGCAACCACCGCCATTATGGGCTTATCTACATCATTCTGTAATGCTGTAGATAAGCCCCCGATGTAATTTGAGAGATAAGAAAAACAAGTTAAGGCCCCGTCACACTTAGCGACGCTAAAGCGATCCCGACAACGATACGACCTGTCAGGGATCGTTGCTGCGTCGCTATGTGGTCGCTGGTGAGATGTCAAACAGTGCGATCTTCCCAACGACGCAGCAGCGATGCGGCGACCTGTAGCGACCTGTACAACGATGTCGTTGGTCGTTGTGACCCTGTCACATGGCAGCTATTATGACGATTCAGACCTCGATGAGGGACGTCCTGTGTGACGTTGTAGTCACACAGGCGTGCATTTGCGGTGCCTTTTCCGCGCCCATTCAGTTCCGATTGGTGGTCGCTACTGCGTTCTGATTGGCGGCCTTGCCTTATGAGACGACACAATAGCCCTTCCGTCCTTTGTCCTGACCGCGTGGTGGTTGCAGATTAAGGAAAAATGAAAACGCATTTGAGACCCCAAACGATACCTACCGTGCACAAAATATAGGTGTCAGAAGAACCGTTTAAGAATAGATAAATCGAAGAGGAAAAGGATGGAAGCGCTACTATGTCGCCTTCTGTTGAAGGCATGACCGCCAATCAGAACGCAGTAGCGACCACCAATCGGAGCGGAGGGGTGGGGAAAAGGCAACGCAAATGCACGCCTTATGTGTCGGTGTCTGAGTCGTCAACGAGGTCGTTGGTAAGGTGTCAAACACAGCGATGTGTGCTACCCAGCGGGACCTCAACGATCAAAAAAAGTGGTCCGGTCCGATGGGTGTCGCGGGTCTGGGCCCGGCGCCTCCCATCTTCATACAATGTCCTCATCCTCCTTGCTTCTGTTGCGGCTCCTGCGCAGGCATACTGATTTGCCCTGTTGAGGGCAGCACAAAGTACTGCTGTGCGCAGGCGCTGGGTCTCTGACCTTTCCCGGCGCCTGTGCACTCAATCGGACAGAGAATTACGCCTGCGCAGGAGCCGCTACAGAAGCAAGGAAGAGGACGTCATTGTGTGAAGATGGTTGGCGCCGGAACCAGACCATACCGGACTGCCCCAGGGGGAGTATAATCTAACTTTTCCTTATATTTCAGGTTACATTGGGGGCTTATCTGTAGCATTATAGAATGCTGAAGATAAGCCCCCCAATGGCGGTGGCCGCAGCTTATATGCGAAAAATAAGGTGACAGACTCCCTTTAAGAAAAATACTTAAAGAACATATGACACTTTCATTTTCAAACTCACAAAAAATAAGTTTCCTTCTCGCTTCGTTGGGGGACACAGGTAACCATGGGTGTATACTGCTGTCGCTAGGAGGCTGACACTATGCAAATAAAGAAAATTAACTCCTCCCCAGCAGTATACACCCTCCGACAGGCAGCTCAGTTTTTGCTTAGTGTCTGTAAGAGGCGGACCTGGATCTAAACCAAGATCCGCTTTATTTCTTCTTTACAGGGCTTTGGTGTGTTATTAATCATTTCCCCTTTCTTTTTCAGATTGTCTCTTCTGGGTAACAGGGTGCAGTTTCTTCACCCTGTTTTCCCTTCATCATGCGACCGAGGGAGCAGTGTGGTATCACCCACATCGCACGCTCTCGGACTCGCTGGGCAGGGCTTTGTCCCCTGTCACCCTTATGGGTGTTTCAGGGGACTATTTTGGTGGCCAGTCCTCGCCCTGTCCCCTCCTCATCCCTCTCCTCGGAGAGGGCTGAGAGGAAGACGGTGGTCACCTCGGTGGTTTCCCCCCTTTTAAGGGGTTGACACCATCTTCTGCGCCGTGGTACGGCGTGGGAAGGAGGATCCCCTCTTCCAGGACCCTTCCGACTCTTCAAGGGCTCTTGACGTGATCCTCAGGTACTGGAGCTTCAATCAGGTACCAGAAAGATTCCCCCCCTTTCCCTTCCATGTCCGTCCATCAGTCTGTCAGTTAATCTCTGTCTGTCATGGGGACTTAGCTTCTCCCAGCACACCCGCTATCACTTCCGCAGTGCTCCCTTGTGCAGCGCTCCCCACTGTACGGGCGCTCCTTTAGGGGAACACAGCACTAGACATTTGGCGCCCTTTTATTTAAATTTCGTTCTCTATCTCTGTTTTTCCGGTAGACTTCGCTCTGGGAGGCCACGCCCCCTTTTCTTCAGCTCTCCCTCTTCGTTTCTGTCAGCGCTGGGCCCACCTTCCCTGGAGCGCAGCGCTGGTATTGGTCGTGATCAGGCGTGCCACACCTCTCTGCGCCGCCGTCCTATCAGGTCGTCTGTTTCTCTTCGGCCGCCACGCCCTTTCACTGGCACGAGCATTTCACAGCAGACCGCGCTTTCCCGCCTGCTGTCTCCGGCCCAATCCACTGGGGCCCTCGGCTATATTCCCACGGTAATTCACTACGCTTGTGCCCGCTGTAAGAAAAAGTGGGCCAGCCGTTGCTTTTCTGTGTCCTGCAGATCCCACAGGAGGCCCCTAGTGCTCGGGATAAGTGCGCTTCCCCTCCCACGGAGTGGGCTGTTGCGATGTCTCAGACTTGACTAAAGTGTCTCGTCCCTGGTTCAGGTACTAGAACGTATTCCGCTTCTGACTACTGCCACCAGTGCCACGAATGCTTCACACAGCGATTCACTCGCACCTGACCAAGACCCTCACAGCAGCAGACTTGAGAAAAGAACCAGAAAGAGGTTTCTGTCTAGTTCTTCATCTACTTCCCCGGATCCCTCTGTGTCAGCCGGAATACCCCTCTCTACCCGTTCCCACTCCTCGCAGGCGGATGTCGGGTCAGACGTATCTTCTCAGTCGGAGTCTGACTAAGATGCAGGTCAGACTTCTGCGACACAGGATATGGTTGATAGCCTTATCTCGGCCATTATTCAAACGCTTGAGCTTAAGGAGAAAGAGGCAGCTTCTCAGGACATCTCCGTTTCTTTCAAAAGAATGAAGCGTCCTTCTAGAGTTTTTTCCAATCACAAGGAATTTGACAACACTACGTCTAGACACTAGAAATATCCCGGTAAACGCTTTCCGGGAAGGAAACGTCTGGACATTTTATACCCTTTTGATTCAGACCTGGTTCAGAAATGGTTCGAATCACCTAAGGTAGATCTGCCTGTGTTTAGATTATCCTCCCAGACAGTGCTTTCCATCCCTGACGCGGCGTCTCTAAAGGACCCCACAGACAGGCAAATTGAGGCTTTAACCAAATCAGCTTTTGAAGCTTCTGGCGCCTCTCTCTGTCCCAATTTTGCCTCTTCTTGGGTGGCGAAAACGGTGTCGGCCTCGGCCAAGACCCTACGCAGAGTCATTGTAGTTTCTGGCCCTGCTCAGGAACTAGCAGATTTAGCTGATCAGATTTCCCTTGCTGGGAAATACCTCTTGAATGCCTCCCTGGATGCGACTGCTTGCTCCGCAAGGGAAAACGGCAACATTGTCTCCATTCGCCGAGTCCTTTGGCTGAAGGCGTGGAATGCAGATCCCGCTTCTAAAAAATCACTCACTGGTCTGCCTTTCCAAGGATCCAGACTCTTTGGCCCACAGCTAGACCAAAAGATCTCGGACGCTATTGGCGGTAAGAGCACTTCTCTACCGCAATCTAAGCCTAGGCGTCCCTTCAATAGAAAGGGACCCCAGTCCTTTCGCTCCTTCACTTCCTCAGGTGGTGCCTCTCAGCAAGACCGGTCCTCCACTCAAATGGAAGGAAGGAAGCCTTTGTTCACGCCTGCCCCTCACTAGAGAGCTAAGAGCCGTTCCTCCAAATGTTCCGGTTCTCGCGACCACAGATTTTCTTCCAAATGACGGGGCACCCCCACCTGGAAATCTTTCCAGGGTGGGAGGAAGGATTCTTCTGTTCACAGAGGCTTGGTTATCGGTCGACGACGCCTGGATCAGGAAGATCGTCACATCAGGCTACAAAATAGAATTTTCTTCGCCCCCAGGAAGACGCTTTTTCCTCTCCCGTCTACCCAAGCAGCTGTCCCATGCCCCAGGGCTCCTCCTCGCCTCAGGAGTGATCATTCCTGTTCCTTACCGCGAGCGTTTTTCGGGTCTTTATTCAAATCTGTTTGTTGTTCCGAAAAAAGACAGCTCTCTTCGTCCAATTTTGGATCTCAAACAGTTGAACCGCCACCTCCGGGTTCGGCACTTCAAGATGGAGTCTCTGCGTTCGGTGATCGCTTCCATAGAAGCGGGAGAATTTTTGTGCTCTGTGGACATTCAGGATGCGTTCCTGCACATTCCGATTTGTGTACAGCATCAAAAGTTCCTTCGCGATCCAAGAGCAACATTATCAATTCACGGTTCTTCTTATCGGCCTGGCGTCCGCTCCCAGGGTCTTTACGAAGGTAATGGCGGCGGTCATGGCCATCCTTCGATCGAAGGGGATCCTCATAATCCCCTACCTCGATGACCTCCTCGTAAGGGGTCCGTCTCGCCGGGACTGTGGTCAGAGTCTCCAGATCACCCTGGACACGCTAACCCGCCTCGGTTGGATAATCAACAAACAGAAATCCACCTTGATTCCAACCCAACGTCTAGAATTCCTGGGCATGGAATTCGACACCATTCAGGCCCAGATCTTCCTTCCAAAGGGGAAGTTCCCTTCTCTGCAGATGGGCATCAAAGTCCTACAGAGCCCTACCCCCCGGCCTCTACGGCTCGGCATGAGGGTTCTGGGAAAGATGGTCGCTTCCGTGGAAGCGGTCTCTTATGCTCAGTTTCACTCTCGCCCTCTCCAGCTGGCCCTTCTGTCTGCTTGGGACAGGAGTCCGCTTTCCTTAGACCGCCCAGTTTGCCTCCCTCTCAATGTGAGTCAGTCTCTCACTTGGTGGATGCTATCCACCTCCATTTTGCGTGGGAGGTCGTTTCTCCCCCTCCACTGGCAGATCATCACCATCGACGCCAGTCTCCAGGGGTGGGGTGCGGTTTTTCTCCATGGCACAGCCCACGGCCGCTGGACTGCTCAATAGTC
Organism: Ranitomeya imitator; assembly: GCF_032444005.1. Lineage (NCBI taxonomy): Eukaryota > Metazoa > Chordata > Amphibia > Anura > Dendrobatidae > Ranitomeya > Ranitomeya imitator. The sequence continues at coordinate 55,298,601 of NC_091285.1, forward strand.
ACGTCTCCCAATCTCTTGGAGATTAGAGCTATCTTCCTAGCCCTCCTCTGCTGGCAGTCCCGCCTCTCGGGAAAAACGGTCCGCATTCAGTCGGACAACGCCACAGCTGTGGCTTACATAAACCATCAGGGAGGGACTCGCAGCTAGCAGGTCATGAGGGAGGTGGCAAAAATCCTACGGTGGGCGGAGAATCATGTCCCCTCCATATGAGCTGTCCACATCCCAGGGGTGGACAATTGGGAAGCAGACTTCCTCAGCCGTCAGGGGCTCATGTCAGACTATTGGGCTCTTCTTCCCACTGTTTTCAACCAAATTTGCCAAAGGTGGGGAGTTTCGGACGTCGACCTAATGGCCTCCTGCACAAACCACAAGGTTTTCCAGTACGTATCCAGGTCTCGGTATCCGATGGCCGTCTGCTGCGATGCTCTTGTTATCTCGTGGGCCCAATTTCAGATGCCTTATCTGTTCCCTCCTCTCCCCTTGCTCCCAAGAGTTGTGAAAAAGATAAAGGCAGAAGAGGTTCCCGTTATCTTAGTAGCTCCAGATTGGCCCCGCAGAGCCTGGTATGCGGAGCTAGTGAACATGCTATCGGATGTCCCCTGGAGACTTCCAGACCGTCCGGATCTTCTATCGCAAGGTCCCCTCTTCCACCCGAATTCTCGGTCTCTGAATTTAATGGTATGGCCGTTGAGGCCGCGGTCTTGAAGGACGCAGGTTTTTCCCAACACTTCATACTGACCATGATAAAGGCTAGGAAACCGGCTTCTTCCCGTATCTACCATAGATGTTGGAAGGCTTTTTTTCCAATGGTGCGATGACAATGGTCTCTTCCCTATGGTTTTTTCCCTTCCTTCAGTTCTTGGATTTCTTCAATCGGGTCTCGATTCAAGCCTTTCCCTGAGCACTTTAAAGGGTCAGGTTTCTGGTCTGTCAGATCTTTTTCAAAGAGACCTGGCTTCTCTTCCCCAAGTGAGGACTTTCCTTCAGAGGGTTGCTCATATAGCACCTCCTTACCATCCTCCGGTTGATCCTTGGGATCTCCACCTTGTGCTATGCACAAGGTTGAACCGATACGGGACATTTAATTCTCCCTCCTTTCCTGGAAAGTGGCTTTTTTGGTCGCCATCACCTCGATTAGGAGAGTGTCCGAGTTGGCGGCGTTGTCTTATCGTCCTCCCTTCCTGATTCTACACCAGGACAAGGTGGTCCTTCAGCCTGTTCCTTCATTTCTGCCAAAGGTAATTTCGGCTTTTCACATCAATGAGGACATCGTCCTTCCTTCCTAGTGTCCTTCTCCAGTTCATCCTTTGGAGAAATCTCTCCACAATTTGGATTTGGTCAGGGCTATCCGAGTCTACCTCTCTAGAACTGCTCCTTTTCGTCAGTCCGATCCTCTGTTTGTCATCTCTGAAGGTCGTCGAAAGGGGCTTCCTGCCTCTAGGTCCACAATTGCCCGGTGGATCCGTTCGGCGGTCCTGGAGGCATACCGTGTCCAAAACAGCCTCCCCCGGGGGTGAGGGCTCACTCTACCCGGGCTGTGGGGGCTTCCTGGGCAGTTCGTCACCAAGCTTCGGCCTCGCAGGTTTGCAATTCCACAACGTGGTCGTCCATCCACACCTTTGTAAAATTCTACAAGGTGCACCCTCAGGCTTCTGCAGGCGCAGGCCTGGGTAGGAAGATACTGCAGGCGGCGGTTTCTCACCGGCTAACCTAAGCCTCTCTCAATATTATCCCGCCCTTGGGACTGCTTTTGGACGTCCATGGTTACCTGTGTCCCCCAGTGAAGCGATAAGGAAAGGGATTTTTGGTTCTTACCGTAAAATGTTTCTTGGAGCCTTCATTGGGGGACAGAGCACCCTCCCTTTGTTGTACCGTGTTGGCCAATGTGCCGTTGTTCAGGTTGGTACATAGGTTGAGTTTGTTTATACTTGCTCCTACTACTGCTTTTGCACCAACTGAGTTGCCTGGTGCCTGTCAGATGGTGTATACTGCTGGGGAGGAGTTACTTCTTTATTTGCATAGTGTCAGCCTCCTAGCGACAGCAGCATACACCCATGGTTACCTGTGCCCCCCAATGAAGACTCCAAGAAAGAGATTTTACGGTAAGAACCTCTTTGTCTCATTAGTTTCTTTGGGCAACACTGGCCCTTTGTTGGGGGGTATGGAGGACCCTGGATGTCTTGTGTGATTATCTCCACTTGCTTGCCCATGTAGTAGCTGTAAATGTCTAATGTTTAGTGCATTACTGAGTATCTATATAATGCTTTTTTTCTCTCTTTGTACTCAAAGGTTACAGACATCTCTTCCAGCCGGTGATTAAACAAGTGGTGGATTTCTATCAGCCAACCTGCATTGTTCTACAGGTAAGGACTGCACATGTACAACACCGGCTTGGTGGAATTATAGTGAATTCACGTTGATTTTCACATTACATGCAGTATGTGCTAGGCAATTTTTTTACAGCCCAATGAACGCAAAGCAAAAACCACTGGCACTTGGAATTTTTAATCCATTTTCTTGTATGTAATGTCAAAATTAATTATTTCAAAACTGCAACTCGTCCTTCAAAAAACAAGTGCTCATATACCTTTGTCGATTGAAACATATAAAAGTTATTGCGGTTGGAGTAAGGGGAGGGAAAAACGAAAATCACCCTGTCATGAAGGGAATAAAGAAGATGTTTTGGGGGGCGTGGCCTGAGAGTCCATGTGAGCGGACGTGCGGCTGTGAGCTCCCGCCGCTGTATATTGTAAAATCCTGCAGAGCCGCTGCTGTTTGGTCCCTGCGGGGGCTTACTGGCTGCGGGGAGACTTGGAGAGGCCGGCGGTGCTGTTCGGTAGCGCTGGAACCGACGAACATGACCAGGAGACGGCAGAAGGACGCGGGAGCCGGGGATGCAGGCGCAATCCAAGATGGCGCCGACTTGAGGGAAAAGGCAGACAAGGAGAACGCCGCATGCAGAAAGCGCATGGAGGTAGCGGCAAAGCTCCAGCAGTTTGCGAGAGCGGAGGCCGCAGAGGAGGGAGCCGGAGCTGATACCGAAGAGGAGGAGGAGGAGGAGAGCCCAGCAGGAGAACATGAGGTACAACAGGGGAGAAAGGAGAGTAAAATGGCGGTGGCAGAAGGGGGACCCGAGGAAATGGCGCCAGAAGCTGAGCCTACCCTAAGAGACATTTTTGCGCTAGTCTCTTCATGTAAACAATCTCTGACCATACAGATACAGGAGGTTAAGGGGGACACAGCCCAGATAAACGCAGCCATGCAGAAGATTGACAAACGTGTGGGGGAGGTAGAGGAGAGAGTGAGCACTGCAGAAGACCATATAGTGCAGCTGCAAAAAGCAGAGAAAAAGTTCACTCAAGCAATAGCTGAATTGGCTGCGAAAAATGAGGACCTTGAGAACAGGTCCAGAAGAAATAATATTCGCATAGTGGGCATCCCTGAAAAAGCTGAAGGGAGGAATCCAACGGAATATATTGAAAAATGGCTGTTAGAGACATTTGGAGATATGGCGCTAACAAAAGTGTTCGCGGTAGAAAGAGCGCATAGGGTCCCGCCGAAACCACCTGTCCCTGGAGCGAATCCCCGTACCATGCTCGCCAAAATTCTAAACTATAGAGACAGAGACATTATCCTGAGGAAGGCCAGAGACATGACGGATCTGACAGTTGAAGGTCAAAAGATTGCTATATACCCAGACTATTCTACTCTGGTGCAGAAACAACGGATGATGTTCACGGGTATCAAGAGACGGCTGAGGGAATTGGGTGTGCAGTATTCCATGATGTTCCCAGCAAGACTGAGGGTGGTGGCGTTTGATAAAATTCATTTTTTCCAGAAGCCGGAGGACGCTACCCAGTGGATCGATATTAATGCTAAAAAGCTTAAAGGAAAAGGAGACTGAAACTGTGGGAAGAGTCTGAAGTTGTTTACTTATCTGTCAGTTGGAAAAGAGTCATGTGATTGACAAGCCAAGGGGTTTGGGGGGGGAAGAAGGGAAAGGGATGGTGTAATGGCTGCTGGGAAAGGGGGAGGAAGGGTTTGCGACATATTTTAAGTTTATGCAGACTTCTTGTGTGTGCAAATAATTCTAAGTTAAAATGTTTTGAGAACGTTATTTTTCAAAATGTCTGAAATCCTGTTATGTACAGTGGTGGGAGGAGGGTTGGGAAGGTAATGCCAAACGGAGTGTTCGCTATGGGCGATGATGCCCCACTCTTGGAAAGAGGTGGAATGGTTAGATGTGAGGGGGGAAGGGTGGGAGGGGGAGTTGGGAGGGGGGGGGGGGGGAGGGTAGTTAGACAGCCTGAGCTCAAAATTGATGATACTTATAGTGAAGATGAGCCAAGTGATGGGGACCCGTTTTAAGATTTTGTGCTGGAATGTGAGAGGTCTAGGGGAGAAATCTAGACGTGCTGCGTGTTTGCAATATGCAAGAGACCAAAGGGCCTCAATGATATGCTTGCTGGAGACGCATTTGGTAAGGGAAAAAGTGGATGTTTTGAATAGACGATGGATCCAGAGGGGATATCATTCTACCTTCTCCACGTATGCAAGAGGAGTCTCAATCTTGGTTCCAGCGGGAGTTCAGTATGAGGAGGTGAAGGTATATGTGGACGTGGAGGGACAGTATGTACTATTACGGTGTATACTGTATGGAGTGATGCTGTGTGTTGCCGCGATGTATATTCCGCCTCCCTACTCTAGCAGGAAGATTAGAGAAGTAATGGAGCGAGTGGAAAAATGGGGACCGACACCGTTAATAATTATCGGAGATCTAAATAACATCTGTGATGAATATTGGGATAAAAATAAAAATACTCAGAATAGGTCGGAGGGACACATAACAACATTTGGCACCTATATACAGGAGATAGGTTTGATTGATCTGTGGAGGGTTAGACATGTGGGGGAGAGAGGGTACTCATGTTATTCACCGGCACATGCCACACTCTCTAGGATTGATATGGCTCTGGGTAACAGGATTTTGGACACATTGGTTGGGGAGGTGAGATATCTGCCAAGGGCCTTGTCGGACCATAGTCCAATTGAAGTAGAGGTTAGATTGGAGGGGGCTCGCTCGCTAAGTGGGAGAGAATGGAAGATTCATCCTAATTGGTTACAGAGTATTGAGTTGGAAAGTATAGGACGGGAGGTGGCGGAATTCTTTCTCTTAAATGATGGAAGCGCCGACGCTCTTACAATTTGGGATGCAATGAAGGCGTTTCTGAGGGGACTACTGTTTAGGGACATTAGTAGGTGTAAGCGGAGGACGAGAGAGGTAGAAAAAGCGGCAGTTGAGGAGTTGAAGGAAGCAGAGGATGGGATGGCCACACTGGGAACCCCTGAGGCAGAGAGAAGAATGAAAAACGCACAAAATCATTTGGAAAAAATTCTGCTAGGCAAAGCTGAGAGGAAACGAGATTTCCAAAGGGTATTGTTCTATCAGGAGGGAGAAACAGTGGGACATATGCTGTCGGTAGTGGCTGCTGCTCAGAGAGGTTCTTCATATATACACTCTTTGGATTCTGCTAGTGGAGGTAAAATAACGGAAACACCTGAAATTTTGAGAGCCTTTGCGGACTTCTATGCAGATTTGTATTCCTCTCGGGGTGGTGAATCGGTCGAGGATGCACTGACTTTCTTGGAAGGTCTGGATTTGCCGAGACTGAGTGAGGCAGATAGGGAGAGCCTTGAGGCCCCTATCACTGAGGAGGAATTGAGTCGGGCATTGATGTCTATGGCCAATGGGAAGGCGCCTGGGGTCGATGGGTTACCCGCTGAGATCTATAAAGGGTTGGCAGAAGTGTTGATTCCTAGATTAAAAATGGTATTGGAGGAAGCTAGGTCTTGTGGGCGCTTGCCAGCCTCTATGAGAGAGGCCATAATAGTGGTCATTCCAAAGGAGGATAAGGACTTGGGGAAACCGGAGTCGTACCGCCCAATTTCTTTACTAACAATTGATGTCAAGCTTCTGGCTAAGGTGTTGGCTCTCCGCCTCTCTAGTGTTATTGCGAGTCTGGTGCATTCGGACCAATCTGGCTTTATGCCGGATAGATCAACGGCGATCAATTTGCGGAGGTTATATGTAAATTTGCAGGTAGAGTCTGATAACTGTGGTCGAAGAGTGATTGTATCGCTAGATGCACACAAGCCGTTTGACAGCGTCGAATGGGGGTACCTCTGGCAGGTGCTGGAATGTATGGGGTTTGGCCCGCAGTTTGTGGCCTGGATACAGCTGTTGTACTCATTACCATCCGCCAGAATTAGAGTAAATGGGGAGCTATCTCGTCCTATAGGGCTGGCTAGGGGTACTAGGCAGGGATGCCCGCTTTCACCCCTCCTGTTCGCGTTGGCTGTAGAACCTCTTGCTGCTAAGATTCGGCAGTCGGATGGGGTCCCTGGGTTTAGGTATGGCAAAGTAGAGGAAAAAATAGCGTTATATGCGGATGATGTTTTGCTGTTCCTGGAGGATCCAGACAATTCACTAAGAGGGGCCGTTGAAATTGTTGAGAGATTTGGTACTGTGTCGGGACTAACAATTAATTGGGATAAGACGGTTCTTTTTAGAGTGGATGACGTAGGAGAGAATGTGAGTGAGGATGTTGGGGATGAGAGGCTGAAGGTGGTTTCCCAATTTAAATATCTTGGAATATGGATTTCGGTGCCGGTGGCGGAGTTTCTGCAAAGAAATTTGACTCCTGTTATGGGGGTACTCAAGGCAAAGGTAGACGCCTGGAATAAGCTACATCTATCGGTCGTCGGTAGGGTAAACCTTATTAAAATGGTCCTTATGCCCAAAATTCTTTATGTTCTGCATAACGCACCAATTTGGATCCCTCGGGGGAAGTTCAGGCAGATTAATGCCCTCTTTAGAAGTTTGATATGGGGTAGACAATATCCACGTATTAGCTTGGAGACGCTTCAACGACCCAAGGAAGATGGTGGTTTGGCTTTGCCCAACCCGGAAATATACTTCCTTGCGGCCCAGAGCCAGCATTTGAAGGGCTGGGCGCGAGGGGCGTCATCCAGTGCAGTACAACAGATATTGGAAGAGGTGACGGACCGACGACCGATGGCCAGGTGTTTGGAGGATGGCTCATTGGGCGCGCTGGGGAAAATATACCCAACCCTGTTCCTGATTCGTAAATTATGGAATAGATTAAGGCAGATTCGTGGGGTTACAGGGTTGACTAAATTCACACCGATATGGTCTAACCACAACTTAAAGGATTTTGAGGCCCTGGGAGGATTGATGGAATGGCAGAATAAGGGAATTTGCTTTGTTCACCAGATAATCCAGCAGCAGGAGCTGAAGTCCTTTTCCCAATTGCAGGAAGAATTTGGTTTGCGATCCACAGGGGAATATCAGTATGCGCAGATGAGACATGCCTTTAGAGCTCAGAATAAGAAGGCTGATATTAGGGTTCAAGATGATATAGTGTTGGAGTATGTGTGTGGTGAGGGTACTACAAGGGGAGTTATTTCCACTCTGTATAAGGACCTTATGCACACATTTCTGCTAGATTTCCCTATAAAGGCGAGAGCTAAGTGGGAGAGAGAAGTGGGGCCGATGGAAAATGAAACCTGGGAATCGGTGATGGAGTGGGTTCCGCGACTATCCTTGAGTGAACCATATAGGCTCTCGCAGCTATACATTTTGCATAGGGTATATAAATCTCCGGAAGTGTTATACAAAGCGGGATTGCGTGCCAATTCTGGGTGTCCGAGGTGTGCGAGTGAGAAGGCAGGAATATATCACATGATGTGGACGTGTCCGAGACTGGCTGCCTTTTGGGTGGTGGTTTTGAGCCGAGTTGAAGCAGCGTATAAGTGCAGAGTTGTTAGAGACCCGATAGTATGTGTGCTGGGATATGTGGAAGAAATTGGAGTTGACAATACTTGGAAGATTGCAATTGCTAGGCTACTCTACATGGCCAGGAAAGTAATAGCACGAAACTGGATAAACGCGGAACCACCTGTGAGAAGGGAATTTCTCCAATATGTTCAACATGGTCTAAAATTGGAAAAGGGGGTGTACAGTAAAAGGGGGAAAATAGAACTCTTTAATAAAATATGGTCTCCTTGGCTTGATTTGGATTGAGGAGTATAGGCGTCGTGTTTCCTAAGACCTGGAAGAGGATAAATTACAAGAGGCAGATAATGCCTCGGTGGGGTGGAGATTGAGACTGAGCTGTCTTATGGGGGAGGGGGGTAGTTGGGGTAATGTTGGGGTTTATTAAAGTAAGAAAATGTGTATCTGATATAATGCAATGTAAATGGCATTCTGTTGTTCTCCTTTTTTTTTTATATTGTTAATAAAAATCTATTTAAATTAAAAAAAAAAGAAGATGTTTTGATTTCCCTGTAGATGTGGCTGCTTATTAGCCCCTCATAGCTTTGACTCTAGAGCACGGGTGGGCAATTAATTATCCCGAGGGGTCACATGAGAGACCGTGACTGTTGTGGAGGCCAAACCAACAGGCTGAAATTTTTCTGCTAAATATTAATAATATCAGTATATTATAATGAATATATTATTGATAATTACATTAATATGAATTGTCACTTAATATTTAGCAGAATAAAGTATGCTGACATTCCCCTTTATATGGTATGAGCCCCCCACAGCCCCTTATATATTGTAAGAATCCCCACACAGCCTCCCTATATACTGCATTTGATCCACACAGCCTCGCCATATACAGCATGATCCCCACACAGCGTCCCCTTGTACAGCATGATCCCCACACAGCCTCCCCTTGTACAGCAAGAGCCCCACACAGCCTCCCCTTATACTGCATGATCCCCACACTGCCCCCCCATATACAGCATGAGCCCCACACAGCCTCCCCATATACTGCATGATCCCCACACTGCCCCCCCATATACAGCATGAGCCCCACACAGCCTCCCCATATACTGCATGAGCCCCACACTGCCCCCCCCATATACAGCATGAGCCCCACACAGCCCCCCCATATACAGCATGAGCCCCACACTCCTTACAGCCACCTTCAGGTCCAGGATCAGACCCCATATCCTGCCCATGTCCAGCATTAGGCCCCATAGCGCCGTCCCCATTTCTTGTTTGAGGCTCCCATAGCCACTCCATGTCCAGCCAACATCCCATACACATGAAAAGAATACGTACTCGCCTCGGTCCTGTTCCCCTGGAGCTCTGCTTCTGCTCCTGTCTCGGTGTCTCCGGTGCACTGACTCTCCGCTGTACACAGCTGACGCGATGAAATGAAGTAATCGCGCCAGCTGTTTAACACGCTGATTGGTGGAGGAAATGGCCGGAGGCCCCTCCTCAACCAGTGCAGACTGTGCAGATGGAGACAGCGGAAGTAACAAGCAGGCAGGCATGGGTTGCCAAGGTCTGCTTTAGATATAGATATATATATATATATATATATATATATATATATATATATATATATATATATATATATATATATAATATATATATATATATACCGTATATACTCGAGTATAAGCCGAGATTTTTGGGCTGAAAGTGCCCCTCTCGGCTTATACTCGAGTCACGGTAGCGGTGAGGGGGAGAGGGCGCTGAGGTATACTTACCTAGTCCCAGCGATCCTCGCGCTGTCCCTGCCTTCCTCCCCGTCTTCTGTGCTGCAGCTTCTTCCCCTCTTCAGCGGTCACGTGGGACCGCTCATTACAGAAATGAATAGGTGGCTCCACCTCCCATAGGGGTGGAGCCGCCTATTCATTCCTCTAATCAGCAGTGCCGGTGACCGCTGACAGGAAGAGGCTGCAGCACAGAAGACGGGGAGGAAGGCAGGGACAGCGCGAGGATCGCTGGGACTAGGTGAGTATGTTATATTTACCTGTCCACATTCCAGCCGCCGGGCGTCGCTCCATCTTCCCGGCGTCTGCGCTCTGACTGTTCAGGTCAGAGGGCGCGATGACGCATATAGTGTGCGCGGCGCCCTCTGCCTGATCAGTCAGAGCGGGGAGACACCGGAACGAGACGCTGGGAGCTGCAATCAAGAGAGGCGAGTATGTGTTTTGTTTTTTTTTTTTTATTGCAGCAGCAGCGGCCATGGCACAGATTTATGTGCAGCATCTATGGGGCACAATGAACGCTGCAGAGCACTATATGGGGCATCTGTGCAGCATCTATGGGGCACAATGAACGCTGCAGAGCACTATATGGGGCATCTGTGCAGCATCTATGGGGCACAATGAACGCTGCAGAGCACTATATGGGGCATCTGTGCAGCATCTATGGGGCACAATGAACGCTGCAGAGCAATATATGGGGCATCTGTGCAGCATCTATGGGGCACAATGAACGCTGCAGAGCACTATATGGGGCATCTGTGCAGCATCTATGGGGCAATATGAACGGTGCAGAGCACTATATGGGGCATCTGTGCAGCATCTATGGGGCACAATGAACGCTGCAGAGCACTATATGGGGCATCTGTGCAGCATCTATGGGGCAATATGAACGGTGCAGAGCACTATGGGCCATCTGTGCAGCATCTATGGGGCAATATGAACGGTGCAGAGCACTGTATGGGGCACAGATATTGGGCAAAAATGAACGGTGCAGAGCATATATGGGGCACAGATATGGGGCAATATGAACGGTGCAGAGCACTATATGGCACAGCTATGGGGAAATAATGATCTATTTTTATTTTTGAAATTCACCAGTAAATGCTGCATTTCCACCCTAGGCTTATACTCGAGTCAATAAGTTTTCCCAGTTTTTTGTGGCAAAATTAGGGGGGTCGGCTTATACTCTGGTCGGCTTATACTCGAGTATATACGGTATATATATTATATATACATACACACACTAGATGGTGGCCCGATTCTAACGCATCGGGTATTCTAGAATATGCATGTCCACGTATATTGCCCTGCGGCCACGTAGTATATTGCCCTGCGGCCACGTAGTATATTGCCCTGCGGCCACGTAGTATATTGCCCTGCGGCCACGTAGTATATTGCCCTGCGGCCACGTAGTATATTGCCCTGCGGCCACGTAGTATATTGCCCTGCGGCCACGTAGTATATTGCCCTGCGGCCACGTAGTATATTGCCCAGCCACGTAGTATATTGCCCAGTCACGTAGTATATTGCACAGCCCATGTAGTATATTGCACAGCGACGTAGTATACAGCACAGAGCCATGTAGTATATTGCCCAGTGACGAGGTATATTGCCCGGTCACGTAGTATATTGCCCAGTGACGTAGTATATAGCCCAGCCACGTAGTATATAGCCCAGCCACGTAGTATATAGCCCAGCCACGTAGTATATAGCCCAGCCACGTAGTATATAGCCCAGCCACGTAGTATATAGCCCAGCCACGTAGTATATAGCCCAGCCACGTAGTATATAGCCCAGCCACGTAGTATATAGCCCAGCCACGTAGTATATTGCCCAGCCACGTAGTATATTGCACAGCCCACGTAGTATACAGCACAGAGCCACGCAGTATATTGCACAGCGACATCGTATACAGCATAGAGCCACGTAGTATATTGCCCAGCCACGTAGTATATTGCCCAGTGACGTAGTATATTGCACAGCCCACGTAGTATACAGCACAAAGCCACGTAGTATATTGCACAGCGACGTAGTATACAGCACAGAGCCACGTAGTATATTACCCAGCCACGTATGTCACAGGTTAAAAAATAAAAAATAAACATACTCGCCAAACGATCCGAGGGCCCCTTGTAGTTTAACATACTCACCATTCTTGTCGCTGCTCCTCAGCGTCCCGTCTCTCCGCCTCCTGGGATCCAACGGCGCTGTGTCGATGGGCGCGCGGTTGCCGCAATCTTCCGTTCCCAGGATGCATTGCGAAATTACCTAGATTATTTAGCGGTCTCGCGAGACCGCTAGGTCTTCTGGGTAATTTCGCAATGCATCGCTGGGAAAGGAAGATGGCGGCAGGCGCGAGCGGACAACGGAGGGTGAGTATACAGTAGCAGGTTTTTTGATTTTTACTATTTTTAACATTACTTTTTTTACTATTGATGCCGCATAGGCAGCATCAATAGTAAAAGGTTGGGGACACACATGGTTAATAGCGGTGGTAACGGAGTGCGTTACCCGCGGCATAACGCAGTCCGTTACCGCCGGCATTAACCCTGTGTTAGCGGTGACCGGAGGGGAGTATGGAGCGGGCGCCGGGGACAGTGACTGCGGGAAGCATGATGCGGACCGCCGGGGACACTGCGGGGAGTATGGAGCGGAGCGCCGGGGACACTGAGTAAGGAGCGGCCATTTTCTTCCGGTCTGTGCCCATCGCTGATTGGTCGCGGCAGCCATGACAGGCAGCTGGCGAGACCAATCAGCGAATGAATAACTGTGACAGAAGGACAGACAGACGGAAGTGACCCTTAGACAAATATATAGTAGATTATTATATCGGCTTTCAGCTTGATCTTAAGCCATGGTGACTTTATGGATGAGCAGTCTGATCTGTAGGAAGGTCGCCGTTCTTCTCCGCCATTATTTTAATACTATCAAGTCTTCAGTTGCTGATCTTCCTCTTCGCCATTTTCCCTTTCATTTATCAACCATGATGTGCTTCTCCAGTGATTGTTCTATTCATATAATGTGTCCTTTATCCACCATTCAATTAATTTTCCCCAACTGTTTTATTACCTTTTATAAAGAAATAATAAAAAAAGCAAATCTTATGCCGCACATTTGTACATTCTTACACTTTGTCACAATCCATACTGTATTTTTGGGTCTTGTGTAATGGGCATCATACCTAGCATAGTATAGCCATCAGCTAGCTACATGTTCTTCTAACGGTGATTTTCTCAATTTTCCTTCAATCTAAGTACTTCTCTCTCATCTTCCAGTGCGGTGCTGACTCCCTGGGATGTGACAGACTAGGATGTTTTAATCTGAGTATAAGAGGACACGGGTAAGCTACACAAATAACTTTTATGTATAATATGCATACAGAAACGCGTGTGCGCGCACACAACGGGTTGTATGAATATGGAATTTTTTGGTGGAATGTACAGTAATGAAGATATTTTTAACAATTTTTGGTATATACATTGATTTTATCTACTCACATGTGTGTCAACGTAGTAGGAGATCCAGCAAATGTGAGTAGATAAAATCAATGTTTCAAAATTCTTAAAAATATGACTGTCATCTTAATGAACATCTTTCAGCATTCTATGCATGCCACACACGAATATGATATATTCTTAATTAAGGGAGGTATTGAGCTCCTGTGGGTTGCAAACTACAAAAACTTGCAAAATTTACCCACAGACATGATTATGCTCCCCGATCATGGATATATTATCTATAAATTCTGTGAAACTGTAATTCAAAAAACCTTAAAATACTGTTTTACCTTGTTCTGTCTATGGAATACAGACGGAGTGGCTGCACAAGTTGAAAGTATAGATGTTCCAACGTGCTAGTAGAGGCGTACAGGACACATCTCCTGTTCCAGCTACCTGTTGGTTACTCTGTATACACACTCCATGTCTGCTGTCCATCAGATAACCTGCTTCCATTGCCTGTTTGCAGTGGGGTGCAGGCAATGATCCAGTGCCCCCAGCCTTTCATCTGTATAACTCATAATCCCACTTATGACAGTCTGTAACTTCAGGCTTTTAATTTGAAGACCATCCCAAAGACACATGCAGCAATATTGTTCTCCATTTAATGTTCTGACCCGTCTTACAAATAAAAAATGGACTTTTATGTTGTGCTTCTGTGTTTTATCCATAGTGACTGTGTCCAGTATGTAAAGAGCTTTAATATTCCTCTGCTTGTACTAGGAGGAGGAGGTTACACTGTCCGTAATGTAGCACGATGCTGGTAAGTATCTGTAGGGTTTAATAAGAATGCATAATATATTTCTCTAAGCATTAAGCAGGTAATTATATTAAATAGCTTCATACATGGATGAATCCTTGATCAGAATCTGTCTGGAGTAAGATGTTCCAATCTATTAAAGGGATTGTCCAGTGAAAACAAGTAATTGCCTATCCAATGTGGGGGTCCTACTGCTGGGTCCTGCACACACAGGCACAACTGGCCACTTTTAGTCCTTTAGAATGTCTCTCCATATGCACAGCTTTTTCTGGCAGCCCGATAGATGGGGAATGGAGCCGTAGTCGGCCGTTCAACCTGCTGTGCCATTTTGTAATAGGGGCGAAATTTCCCAATGTGCAAAAAAAAAACAAAAAAACTGGCGTCTGATAAAATTTGCAACTTTATTTCACTGTCATTAAAAACAGGTCACAGTAGGGCAGCGTTCTCATGTTGGTCTTAATCGTAACATTGTCCCTTGTATGTTGTTTCCTTATATAAAAGCGTTAAAGCGAGCCTGTCGGCAGTTTTGGCTCCCCTGCATCGCGCTCCTGCGCAGGTGTACTTATCTGCCATGTTGAGGGCAGACCAAAGTACTGCAGTGTGCAGGAGCGCGATGCCGGGGAGCAATGACGCAACAGGAGGGCGGCATCGCAAGAAGATGGGAGGCCCCGGACCTGCGACACCCATTGGACTACAGAATTACAGAATGCTGTAGATAAACCCTGATAGGCAGTGGCCACATCTTATATAGGCCAAAACTGCTGACAGGTTCCCTTTAAACACTCCCCACAGTGACACCAGCTAATAATTACAGTGGGGAAATAAGTATTTGATCCCTTGCTGATTTTGTAAGTTTGCCAACTGACAAAGACCTGATTAGTCTATAATTTTAAGGGTCGGTTAATTTTAACATTGTGATTTTCTGGATTATATTTTTGATATTCCATCTCTCATTGTATAACTTACATAACTTTATTTGCATTTTTCAGTGAGAAATAAGTATTTGATCCCCTACCAACCATTAAGAGTTCTGGCTCCTACAGACCAGTGAGATGCTCCTAACCAACTCATTATCATTACCTGCATTAAAGACCTCTGTCTTAGGCCGGTTTCACATTTGCGGTTGTGTCCGCAGCGTTTCTGACACATACATCCGCATGCGTTTTTATTTCATATCTTTTACATTGTGGACATAGGTTCATGCGTTTGCATACGTTCGCCTGCGTTTGCTTACGCATTCGTCTTTTCGCGGTGTGCGGCTGGGCGCGTCTAACACACCATGTTGCAATTTTTGAGGCGGAAAATTTCCATCAAATATGCGCAGGCATGCGGATGAGTACGTTAAAAAAATGTATTACTGCCTACAGGAACGCATGCGTACGCATGTATTTGTGTAAGCATGCTTGCGTACTTCGGACTGCGCATGTCCAGGAACTGATTTAGACACGCCCTCCTGGAAATATCGAACGCATGCGCATAAAAAGCGCAAACACAGACAAAAAACGCATTCAAACTCACCGTTTTTTTTCCCGTCATGCGTAAGCTGATGTGTATAAAAAACGCTGCGTTGGCATGCATTTTTGCATGCTGTTGCGGACTAGACACTGCGGACTCAACCTCAAATGTGAACCTATTCTTACATAGTCACCTTTATAAAAGACTCCTGTCCACAGACTCAATTACCGTATTTTTCGGATTATGAGACGCACTTTTTTCCCCCAAAATTTTTTGGGGAAAAGAGGGGGCGTCTTAAAACTCAGATATACATTACCGTTGCTGCAGGCTGGGATGAGGGGGTGTCCAGCGGTGCTGTAGGGGTGTCTGGTGCTGCTGCGGGTGTCTGAAAGGCCAGAGCCCCCGCAGTTCCATGGTTTCCTATGCGGTGGACTCCGGGAAAATGGCCATCGTGGGCCGGCACAGATGGAGATCTCCGTATCAAGATCTTGGGAATGAGATTTCAGCGCTGAAATCATCTCCCGAGGTCTTGATGCAGAGATCTCCATCTGCGAATGCTCTGCCCTCCCCCGGCGGCCATTTTCTTGGAGTCCACCGCATAGGAAACCATGGAACTGTGGGGGCTCTGGCCTTTCACATAATGTCACCAGAGCCCCCACAGCACCTGAGACATGCGCAGCAGCGCCAGACACCCGCAACGGGGCGGCGCACATTGGAACATCCCCTCATCCCAGCCTGCGCCTGCAGCATCACCCCACTCCTCCAGCAGCGACCCTGGGACCCCGCTTCACCGCAGCCACCACCCCCAGTATGCAATAAGATGCATGGATTATAAGAAGCACCACCATTTTATAAAAAAAAAAAAAAAAAAATTCTAACCTCTACAACATTGGCAAGACCAAAGAGTTTTCTAAGGATGTCAGGGACAAGATCATAGACCTGCACAAAGCTGGATTGGGTTACAAAACCATTAGAAAGACGCTGGGTGAGAAGGAGACAACTGTTGGTGCAATAATAAGAAAATGTAAGAAATACAAAATGACTGTCAATAAATATCGATCTGGGGCACCATGCAAAATCTCATCTCATGGGGTATCCTTGATCATGAGGAAGGTGATAGATCAGCCTAAAACAACACAGGGGGAACTTGTTAATGATCTCAAGGCAGCTGGGACCACAGTCACCAAGAAAACCATAGATAACACATTACGCCGTAAAGGTTTAAAATCCTGCCGTGCCCGCCAGGTCCCCTGCTCAAGAAGGCACATGTGCAGGCCCGTCTGAAGTTTGCCAATGAACACCTGGATGATTGTGAGTGATTGGGAGAAGGTGCTGTGATCAGATGACACAAAAATATAGGTCTTTGGCATTAACTCAACTCGCCGTGTTTGGAGGAAGAGAAATGCTTCCTATGACCCAAAGAACTCAGTTCCCACTGTCAAGCATGGAGGTGGAAACATTATGTTTTGGTGGTGTTTCTCTGCTAAGGGCACAGGACTTTCTTCACTGCATCAATGGGAGAATGGATGGAGCCATGTACCATAAAATCCTGAGTGACAACCTCCTCTGTTTTGAACAGCTGACGTGTGCCCGCAATAGGCATAGGTGGAATCGTGATACACCCGTGCCTACTAACTAGTTAAATGCCGCTGTCAAACGCGGTATTTAACAAGCGCTTCTGGCCATAGGGCTGGAAATGCGCGCACCGCTGACCCGTCACATGATCGGGGGTCAGCGATGCGTCGGCATGACAACCAGAGGTCTCCTGAAGACCTCTATGGTTGTTGATGCCAGATTGCTGGTAGCGCCACCCTGTGGACGGCGCTCATAGCAATGCTGTAATTCAGTTTCATAGGAGCGATCTGAGCATCACTCCTACGTAGCAGAGCTGTGCCAGCTTAATGAAGCATGGCTAAAGTAAAAAAAGAAAAAAAAACAAAAGTTCAAATCACCCCCCTTTCGCCCCATTCAAAATAAAAAAATAATTACAAAAAATAAAAAATATACACATATTTAGTATCGCCACGTTCAGAATTGCCCGATCTATCAATAAAAAAAGGATTAATCTGATCGCTAAAAGGCGTAGCGAGAAAAAAATTCAAAACACCAGAATTACGTTCTTTGGTTGCCGCGACATTGCATTAAAATGCAATAACCGGCGATCAAAAGAACGTATCTGCACCAAAATGGTATCATTAAAAAAGTAAGCACAGCATGCAAAAAATAAGCCCTCACCCTACCCGAGATCACGAAAAATAAAGACGCTATGGGTATCTGAAAATTGTACAATTTATTTTTTTAGTAAAGTTTGGAATTTTTTTACCACTTATATAAAAAATACCGTAACCTAGACATGTTTGGTGTCTGTGAACTTGTAATGACCTGGAAAATCCTAATCGCACATAGCATAGCATTTAGTGAACCTAGCAAAAAAAGCCAAGCAAAAAACAGACGTGGAATTGCACTTTTTTGCAATTTCACCGCACTTGGAATTTTTCCGTTTTCTAGTACATGATACGGTAAAACCAATGGCGTCGTTCAAAAGTACAACTCGTCCCGCAAAAAATAATCCCTCACATGGCCATATTGACGGAAAAATAAAAAAGTTATGGCTCTGGGAAGGAGGGGAGCGAAAAACGAAAACGCAAAACTGAAAAAAGCTCCGGAGGTTAAGGGGATAACCTACCCTTAAAATTATAGCTTGTTCATGTCTGTCAGCAGGCAAACTTACAAAATCAGCAAGGGGTCAAATACTTATTTCCCCCATTGTATATGCATGCGTGCGTGTGTGTGGTGGATCAGCAGGTTCACATATCAAGATACAAAATATTACACAAATTGGATAGTATTTCACATGGTAAACGGTTTCGGTAAATGTACAAAAGATAATTATGAATATTTACGGTAAGGTCACACTAGGCATTTTTTCGCTGCATTTTTTATGCATTTTTTGCTGTGATTTTGGCATGCTAGATTTGTCTCTTGTGCATGCTGATAAAGTTTAGTGTTGGGATAAAAGTCCTATTCCATAAAATTAGGTTTTGGCACAAGAAACGCAGCAAAACATATTTGCGATTTTAGTGCATTTTTTTTCCCCAGCGTTTTTTTCACCGCCCATTCAAGTCAATAAATGAAAAACGTTGAAAAAAGTGACATAGCCTGTGTCCAAAAAAACATGCAAAGCACAAAATTCTGATTACAAAAAATCCAAGTTGCATGCATGAGATTTCTGAACTCTCGTAGATTTGCTGGTACTGTAAAACGCAGCTGAAAATTGGCATTAAAAAAAGGCTCAATGTGAACTTAGCCTTAAGGTACCGTCACACTCAGCAACTTTGCAACGAGAACGATAACAATCCGTGACGTTGCAGCGTCCTGGATAGCGATCTCGTTGTGTTTGACACGCAGCAGCGATCTGGATCCCGCTGTGATATCGCTGGTCGGAGCTAGAAGTCCAGAACTTTTATTTCGTCGCCAGGTCGGCGTGTATCGTCGTGTTTGACATCAAAAGCAACGACGCCAGCAACGTTTTACATGGAGCTAACAACCAGCGAGAACGATAAGTGAGTCGCCGTTACGTCACTGGATCGCTCCTGCATCGTTCTGGAGTTGCTGTTTGACGTCTCTACAGCGACCTAAACAGCGACGCTCCAGCGATCTAGTTTAGGTCGGCTCGTTGTCTATATCGCTGCAGCGTCGCTGAGTGTGACGGTACCTTTAGTCCACAGAGTGACCTAGTATTTAATTTCATTAACCGCGATGCCTCATCTTTTAATCAAATTTTCCTCCAGTCACCTC
Organism: Ranitomeya imitator; assembly: GCF_032444005.1. Lineage (NCBI taxonomy): Eukaryota > Metazoa > Chordata > Amphibia > Anura > Dendrobatidae > Ranitomeya > Ranitomeya imitator. The sequence goes on from NC_091285.1 coordinate 55,317,702, forward strand.
CTTGTTTGGGTTTGTTAATTCTAGCAAATCCGAAAAAGGTAAATGGTTCCAAACTCCCTTCATGTAACTCGTAAAAAAGTTTTGCAGCACCCGAGGTATTGCCAATTTTTTTTCTTATTGATATAAGCTATATGTTCTGCATTTAGTTGTGCTTCCAATGTATATTAAATCGCACTGTGTGCATACTGTTGCATACACAACATTTGTGGTGTCACCGTTAATAATTGACTTGATTTATTGCTAAAAGAATTAGTTTTGGTGGTATATTGACAAACTTGACATTTATTTCCTCATTTAAAAAAAAACAAAACCTGAGTGAGACAACCATGTATTAGCCAAACTTCGTTTACTTTCATAGAGACTGGGAGAAAGCGAATCTCCCAATGTTCTGCCCCTTTTAGCAATGAAACCGCAGCCTTGTCTGAGGATTTTGGCTAAAACGTCATCTTGATTAAGTGCAGGTAAATCACTTTTAATGATTTGTTTGATGGCATTATATTGGTTGCTATAGGAAGTAACAAAATTCACTGTCATATTTTTATTTTTGGTTTTGTTATCAATGTTATTTTGAGATTTATCCATGTGCATAAACTTTTTTTTTTTTTTTTGTTATTCCTTTTCTTTTTTTTTTCTTTTTTTTTTTAATGACATCTTTGTTTCAACCTGTTTCGGATGATATGTTCGAAAATAAGTGCAGAGCCTGAACACATCGGTTTAGCACGGACTAGTTCACCATAAGGAATGACAGTCAGTGTGTTTGGGGTGACAACTACCTGCCGCTTATGTAGTTTTTCCCATACAAGTTTTTCTGTAGATGATATGAACTTTTTGTTGTAAAGTATCTGCCATTAACAAGAAGTCCAAAAAGAAAATGGTATTTGATGCCAAAGAATTGGTAAATTTCAAATTAATATGGTTATCATTTATGTATTTTATGAATTCTGCCACGGTCACTTCATCACCAGACCACACCACCAGAATGTCGTCTATGAAGCTGCCGTACCAGAGCAGGCAATCCACAGATTGCTTGTTGTGAGAGAAAAAAAATGGTGAAAGTTTGGATCCCATGGGGGCGCCCTGAATCTGTAAATAAAATATTCGATATTGAACATAAAATAATTGTGTTCTAATAGATATTGGTTTGACATTTATAAAAATTGTATAATTGGTGAAGGTCTTTAGATGGTGAGTAATGCTTCAATAGAAATTTACCACATGTAAAAAAAAGACCTATTTTACACGATCCAAAGTCCTCAAAATTTCTCAAAACTTCCGAACTGCCCCCTAAGAATCCTGGAATAATGCTAACAAGCGGTTGTATAAAGGAATCCACCCAAGAACTGAGTCTCTCGTTGAGTCCCAATGCCCGAGATAATAGGTCTAAGTGGAAGTGGAAAAATGTCCTTATGGATCTTGGGAAATTCTTGAAAAATGGCCATCACAGGATTTTCAACATTATAAATATTCCAATTCTCTTTTAAGTAAGTGCACCATGTTCATAACCACATTAAAACAATGTACAGTATATCACAAAAGTGAGTACACCCCTCTCATTTTTGTAAATATTTTATTATATCTTTTCTTGCAACAACACTGAAGATCTGACACTTTAATACAATATAAAGTAGTCAGTTTACAGCTTGTATAACAATGTAAATTTGGTGTGCCCTCTAAATAACCAAACACACAGCCATTAACGTCTAAACCGCTGGCAAGAAAAGTGAGTACACTCCTAAGTGAAAATGGCCAAATTGGGCCCAATAAGTCATTTTCCCTCTACGGTGTCATGTGACTACCGTAATTAGTGTTACAAGGTCTCAAGTCTGAATGTCGGGAGCAGGTGTGTTATCATTTGTACACTTTCTCTTACTGGCCTCTGGAAGAAGTTCTTGGAAAGAACTCGAAGGATCTGAAAAAAAGAATTTTTGCTCTACATAAAGATGGCCAAGGCTATAAGAAGATTGCCAACTCCCAGAAACGGAGCTGCAGAACTGTGGCCAAGACCATACAGTTTTTAAATAAGACCGATTCCACTCAAAATAGGCCTCACCATGGTCAACCAAAGAAGGTGAGTGCACATGCTCCGCTAGTGCAGCCAGCATTGCTGCAGAGGGTAAAGGGGTGGTGGGTGAGACTGTCCATACTCAGGCCATACGCCGCACAATGCATAAAACTTGTCTGCATGGCTGTCATCCCAGAACGAAGCTTCTTCTAAAGATGATGCACAAGAAAGCCTGCAAACAGTTTGATAAAGACAAGCAGACTAAGGACATGGATTATTGGAACTGAGGGGAGCTACAGTTCATTGAGTGAACCATGAATGCCAACATGTACTGTGACATACCGAAGCAGAGCATGATCCCCTCCCTTCAGAAATTTGGCTGGAGGTCAGTATTCCAACGTGATAACGACCCCAAACACACCTTCAAGACAACCTCTGCCTTGCTAAAGAAACTCAGGGTAAAGATGCTGGACTGGCCAGGCAGGTCTCCAGAACTAAACCCTATTGAGCATTTGTGGGGCATCCTCAAGCAGAAGGTGGAGGAGCTCAAGGTCTCTAAAAATCCACCAGCTCCATGATGTCGTCATTGAAGAGTGGAAGAGGATCCAGTGGCAACCTGAGAATCTCCAGTGACCTCCATGCCCGGGAGGGTTCAGGCAGTGCTGGAAAATAATGGTTGCCACACAAAATATTTACACTTTAAGCACAATTTGGCTATTTTAATTGTGGGATGTACTAATTTTTGTTTCCAGCATTTTAGACATTAATGGATGTGTTGAGTTATTTAGAGGGCGCAGCAAATTTACTGTTATACAAGCTGACTACTTTACAATGTATAAAAGTGTTAAGTCTTTATTGTCCCATGAAAAAATATACTAAAATATGTACAGAAAAATGAGGGGTGTACTCACTTTTGTGATATACTTTATGTAATGTATCTGTAAATGATTTAGTAGGATCTTGGAGTAATTTACCATATGTAATTGTGTGCTCTAAAATAATGAGGACTGTTTTTCTGTAAAATTCTGTATCTACAACCAATAGAGACTCTACTCCCCCCTTGTCCAAGGAGTGAATAATATCCGTATTATTTTCTCATTTTTGATAGCCTGTATTTCCCTCCTCTCAAGGTTTTCTGTTGTGTGTTCTACAGCAGTGCGATTGTGTAGTTCCTTTAGGTCTTTTTCAATTAACATCTGAAATGGATCGCATGCAGGTGTCCCACAGGATAGGTGATGGCTTGTTTCCATGGGACAGCCCCTTTGAGTTATCCAGTGCCAACCAAAGTTTGTGTAAGTGAGCCGTGCTAATTTCGACTCTCGATTCCGAGATGTGCGCACGATAGACCGGTATTAGAACAGAATACCACACAGAAGCTGGATGAGTCGTAATGTCCTCACAACCACTCACTTTCGATGTGGAAGTGGTCAGCTTTGGACAACACAGTACCAGTTGCACAAATTAGAAAAAAATTTGGGTAAAATTGTAGCAACTGCTGATGATTTGTTGTGACTTATCCCTGTAGATGAGTACTATAGACCTGGAAACAAGAATGGAGAAGACTTGTGCTCCGGCTGGTTTTAGGTCACAGGTTGTTACTTTGCCTGATATATTGTATGTGTACTGAATGATGGGGACTGTATAATGCAAGAGCAGTAATCCCACTCCTTGTGCAGCTCCTCTGAACGTATGATTTCTTCAGCTACTGGATTAGTTCTTATGTATTGCAGGACTTATGAAACCTCTTTGCTGGTAGATGAAACAATTAGTGAAGAGTTGCCTTATAGTGGTAAGTGCTGATAAGTTGTCATTTTGTCTGCTCTTTGATATTTATGGCAAATACACAGAATATGACATGGCTGATAAATGAGAGGGCCAAATCTAGGACCCGCACCCATCTCCATCAAAAGCTCCTCTATGTTGGGCTGTTTTAAGAACTCCTATAGGAATCAATGGAGAGAGCAGTTAATGTATGGCCACTTCACTGTTTCTAGAAAGGTACTGCGAGGATGATCTCATGTTATTGATGAGCATTTCTGTGAAAATGTATATGACCATGCTTTTGTTAGAAGAAGAAATCCATAAGTTATTTCAGTATTTTATTATATAGAGCCTACATTGACATGGGTTTTTTTTCTCCTTAGAATACTTTGAATATTTTGCACCAGATTTCACCCTCCACCCTGATGTCAGCACAAGGATCGAAAATCAAAACACAAGACAGGTAATATGAGCCTTTGCCTCCCTGGAGGAATATGCATAGAACCTCATGGGTGTATCCCAGGCCAGCAGCAGAGGCTGCTGATCTGTAGCTGTTTCACTGTGTGTTGGGCTCTCCATGCATGGGTCGTGACTGTCACACAGCCTGCGGAGGCGAACAGCTGGTCAGCCGGGACAATCCAGGAAGCCGGGTTCCCTCTCCAGCTTATTCGGTAAGCGCTATAGCTTGCCGAATAAGCAGGGACCCGAGAAAATTCGCTCAACTCTAGTTGTGACCTGGTGTTGCTAAATGTGCCTGCTTTTTTTATGTGTTTTTTTTTTTTTAATGATTTTTGTTGCACCTTAACCCCTTTACCCCCAAGGGTGGTTTGCATGTTAATGACCGGGCCAATTTTTACAATTCTGACCACTGTCCCTTTATGAGGTTATAACTCTGGAACGCTTCAACGGATCCTGGTGATTCTGACACTGTTTTCTCGGGACGTATTGTAGTTCATGATAGTGGTAAAATTTCTTTGATATTACCTGCGTTTATTTGTGAAAAAAACGGAAATTTGGCGAAAATTTTGAAAATTTTGCAATTTTCCAATTTTGAATTTTTATGCAATTAAATAACAGAGATATATCACACAAAATACTTAATAAGTAACATTTCCCACATGTCTACTTTACATCAGCACAATATTGGAACCAAAATTTTTTTTTTTTGTTAGGGAGTTATAAGGCTTAAAAGTTTACCAGCAATTTCTCATTTTTACAACACCATTTTTTTTTTTTAGAGACCACATCTCATTTAAAGACATTTTGAGGGGTCTATATGATAGAAAATACCCAAGTGTGACACCATTCTAAAAACTGCACCCCTCAAGGTGCTCAAAACCACATTCAAGAAGTTTATTAACCCTTCAGGTGTTTCACAGGAATTTTTGGAATGTTTAAATAAAAATGAACATTTAAGTTTTTTTCACAAAAAATTTACTTCAGCTCCAATTTGTCTTATTTTACCAAGGGTAACAGGAGAAAATGGACCCCAAATGTTGTTATACAATTTGTCCTGAGTACGCCGATACCCCACATGTGGGGGTAAACCACTATTTGGGCGCATGACAGAGCTCGGATACGAAGGAGCGCCATTTGACTTTTCAATGCAAAATTGACTGGAATTGAGATGGGACGCCATGTTGCGTTTGGAGAGCCACTGATGTGCCTAAACATTGAAACCCCCCACAAGTGACACCATTTTGGAAAGTAGACGCCCTAAGGAACTTATCTAGAGGTGTGGTGAGCACTTTGACCCACCAAGTGCTTCACAGAAGTTTATAATGCAGAGCCGTAAAAATAAAACAAAAATTTTTTCCCACAAAAATTATTTTTTAGCCCCCAGTTTTGTATTTTCCCGAGGGTAACAGGAGAAATTGGACCCTTAATATTGTTGTCCAATTTGTCCTGAGTACGCTGATACCACATGTGGGGGGGGGGACCACCGTTTGGGCGCATGGGAGGGCTCGGAAGGGAAGGAGCGCCATTTGGAATGCAGACTTAGATGGAATGGTCTGCAGGCGTCGCATTGCGTTTGCAGAGCCCCTAATGTACCTAAACAGTAGAAACCCCCCACAAGTGACCCCATATTGGAAACTAGACCCCACAAGGAACTTATCTAGATATGTTGTGAGAACTTTGAACCCCCAAGTGTTTCACTACAGTTTATAACGCAGAGCCGCTAAAATAAAAAATCCTTTTTTTTTTCCCACAAAAATTATTTTTTAGCCCCCAGTTTTGTATTTTCCCAAGGGTAAGAAGAGAAATTGGACCCCAAAAGTTGTTGTCCAATTTGTCCTGAGTACGCTGATACCCCATATGTTGGGGTAAACCCCTGTTTGGGCACACGGGAGAGCTCGGAAGGGAAGGAGCACTGTTTTACTTTTTCAACGCAGAATTGGCTGGAATTGAGATCGGACGCATGTCGAGTTTGGAGAGCCCCTGATGTGCCTAAACAGTGGAAACCCCCCAATTATAACTGAAACCCTAATCCAAACACACCCCTAACCCTAATCCCAACGGTAACGCTAACCACACCTCTAACCTAGACACACCCCTAACCCTAATCCCAACCCTACTCCCAACCGTAAATGTTATCCTAACCCTAACTTTAGCCCCAACCCTAACCCTAACTTTAGCCCCAACCCTAACTGTAGCCTTAACCCTAGCCCTAACCCCAACACTAGCCCCAACCCTAACCCTAGCCCTAACCCTAATGGGAAAATGGAAATAAATACATTTTTTATATTTTTCCCTAACTAAGGGGGTGATGAAGGGGGGTTTGGTTTACTTTTATAGCGGATTTTTATGATTGGCAGCCGTCACACACTGAAAGACGCTTTTTATTGCAAAAAATATTTTTTGCGTTACCACATTTTGAGAGCTATAATTGTTCCATATTTTGGTCCACAGGGTCATGTGAGATCTTGTTTTCTGCGGGACGAGTTGACGTTTTTATTGGTAACATTTTCGGGCACGTGACATTTTTTGATAGCTTTTTATTCAGATTTTTGTGAGGCAGAATGACCAAAAACCAGCTATTCATGAATTTCTTTTGGGGGAGGCGTTTATACCGTTCTGCGTTTGGTAAAATTGATAAAGCAGTTTTATTCTTCGGGTCAGTACGATTACAGCGATACCTCATATCATTTTTTTATGTTTTGGCGCTTTTATACGATAAAAACTATTTTATAGAAAAAATAATTATTTTTGCATCGCTTTATTCTGAGGACTATAACTTTTTTATTTTTTTGCTGTGTGGCGGCTCGTTTTTTGCGGGACAAGATGACGCTTTCAGCGGTACCATGGTTATTTATATCTGTCTTTTTGATCGCGTGTTATTCCACTTTTTGTTCGGCGGTATGATAATAAAGCGTTGTTTTTTGCCTCGGTTTTTTTTTTCTTACGGTGTTTACTGAAGGGGTTAACTAGTGGAACAGTTTTATAGGTTGGGTCGTTACGGACGCGTCGATACTAAATATGTGTACTTTTATTGTTTTTTTTTTATTTAGATAAAAAAATGAATTTATGGGAAATATTATATATATATATAATATTATTTTTTTTTTTTTTTTTTTTCATTATTTAGGATTTTTTTTTTTTTTTTTACACGTGTGGAATTTTTCTTTTTTTTTTTTACTTTGTCCCAGGGGTGGACATCACAGATCGGTGATCTGAAAGTTTGCACAGCACTCTGTCAGATCACCGATCTGTCTCGGAGCACTGCAGGCTTCACAGTGCCTGCTCTGAGCAGGCTCTGTGAAGCCACCTCCCTCCCTGCAGGACTCAAGTGCCGCGTCCATCTTGGATCCGGGCCTGGAGCAGGGAGGGAGGTACGGAGACCCTCGCACCAATGCGATCACATCGTGTTGCTCCGGGGGTCTCGGGGAAGCCCGCAGGAAGCCCCCTCCCTGTGCGAT